>NW_025721188.1:0-366964 GCF_922984935.1 Meles meles
TTAAGAGCGATGAGACGTTTTTGGAAGTCTAAGATACCTGGTGTGCACTTCGTTTAGAGTATCCAACTTGCCTATAGTACGGCCTTGATCGCACTTTTTGCACCACTGGGAACATGCTGCATCACAGGAATCTTCACTTCAGATCGAGTTTACGTTTTGGAAGCATAATCGTCTTGGAGTGCACTTCCCTTAGAGTATCCAAATTTTGCTTGCCTTTTGAAAGCAGAAGCGTCTTTGCCCTTGGTCGATGACCTTTCCTTACCTGGCAACACATTGCCACGAGGACACTTATCCTTCACTGCGATTCCTCGTTTTGGAAGCACAAGGGACTGAACGGGCGCTGAACTCGGAGTTTCCACCTGGCTTAAAGTCTGCCTTTCTTCTAAGTTCTTTCTGAACTGGGAACACATGTCCGCATAGGGCTCTCCGCCTTAAGAGCTTTTATACGTTTTGGCAGCAGAAGGGCCTTAGCCTGCATGTTAGCGCATCCAACTTGCTTAGAGGCGCCCTTTGTTCTAAGTTCTTTCCTGAGCTGCGAACACACTGCCACTTAGGGACACTCCATTAAGAGAGATGATACGTTCCGGAAGCATAACGGACTGGGGTGCACTTCCTTTAGAGTATCCAACTTGCATATAGTGCGGCCTTGTTCTCACTTTTTTCCACCACTTGGAACATGCTGCCCCACCGGAATCTTCACTTCAGATCGAGTTTTCGTTTTGGAAGCATAATCGTCTTGGAGTGCACTTCCCTTAGAGTATCCAACTTCTGCTTGCCTTTTGGAAGCAGAAGCCTCTTTGCCCTTGGTCGATGACCTTTCCTCACCTGGCAACACATTGCTACTGGGACACTTATCCTTCAGTGCGATTCTACGTTTTGGAAGCACAAGGGACTGAACGGGCAGTTAACTCAGAGTATCCAACTGGCTTGTAGTCTGCCCTTCTTCTAGGTTCTTTCCTGAACTGGGAACACATGTCCGCATAGGCCTCTCCGCCTTAAGAGCTTTTATACGTTTTGGCAGCAGAAGGGCCTTAGCCTGCATTTTCGCGCTTCCACCTTGCTTAGAGACCGCCTTTGTTCTAAGTTCTCTCCTTAGCTGCGAACACACTGCCAGCTAGGAGTCTTCACCCTAAGAGCGATGATACGTTTTGGAAGTCTAAGGGACCTGGTGTGCACTTCCTTTCGAGTCACCAACTTGCTTGTAGTGCGGCCTTGTTTTCACGTCTTTCCACCACTGGGAACATGCTGCATCACAGGAATCTTCACTTCAGATCGAGTGTACGTTCTGGAAGCATAATCGTCTTGGAGTGCACTTCCTTTAGAGTATCCAGCGTGCCTATAGTGCGCCCTGTTCTCACTTCTTTCCACCACTGGGAACATGCTGCCCCATAGGAATCTTCACTTCACATCGAGTTTACGTTTTGGAAGCAAAATCGCCTTGGAGTGCACTTCCCTTAGAGTATCCAACTTCTGCTTGCCTTTTGGAAGCAGACGCCTCTTTGCTCTTGGTCTATGACCTTTCTTCACCTGGCAACACATTGCTGCTAGGACCCTTATCTTTAAGTGCGATTCTATGTTTTGGAAGCCCAAGGAACTGAACGGGCACTTAACTCCGAGTATCCAACTGGCTTAGAGTCTTCCCTTCTAAGTTCTTTCCTGAAATGGGAACACATGTCCGCATAGGCCTCTCCGCCTTAAGAGCTTTTATACGTTTTGGCAGCAGAAGGGCATTAGCCTGCATTTTCGCGCTTCCACCTTGCTTAGAGACCGCCTTTGTTCTAAGTTCTCTCCTTGCTGCGAACACACTGCCACCTAGGAGACTTCACCTTAAGAGCGATGAGACGTTTTTGGAAGTCTAAGATACCTGGTGTGCACTTCGTTTAGAGTATCCAACTTGCCTATAGTGCTGCCTTGTTCTCACTTTTTTCCACCACTGGGAACATGCTGCCCCACCGGAATCTTCCCTTCAGATCGAGTATACGTTTTGGAAGCTTAATCGTCTTGGAGTGCACTTCTTTTAGAGTATCCAACTTCTGCTTGCCTTTTGGAAGCAGAAGCCTCTTTGCCCTTGGTCGACGACCTTTCCTCACCTGGCAACACATTGCTACTAGGACACTTATCCTTCAGTGCGATTCTACGTTTTGGAAGCACAAGGGACTGAACAGGCACTTAACTCAGAGTATCCAACTGGCTTGTAGTCAGCACTTCTTCTAAGTTCTTTCCTGAACTGGGAAGACATGTCCGCATAGACCTCTCCGCCTTAAGAGCTTTCATACGTTTTGGCAGCAGAAGGGCCTTAGCCTGCATGTTAGCGCTTCCAACTTGCTTAGAGGCGCCCTTTGTTCTAAGTTCTTCCTGAGCTGCGAACACACTGTCAACTAGAAGACTTCACCTTAAGAGCGATAATACATTTTGGAAGTCTTAGGGACCTGGTGTGCACTTCGTTTAGAGTTTCCAACTTCCTGTAGTGCAGTCTTGTTCTCACTTCTTTGCACCACTGGGAACATGGTGCCCCACAGGAATCTTCCCTTCAGATCGAGTATACGTTTTGGAAGCATAATCGTCTTGGAGTGCACTTCTTTTAGAGTATCCAACTTCTGCTTGCCTTTTGGAAGCAGAAGCCTCTTTGCTCTTGGTCTATGACCTTTCTTCACCTGGCAACACATTGCTGCTAGGACCCTTATCCTTAAGTGCGATTCTATGTTTTGGAAGCCCAAGGAACTGAACGGGCACTTAACTCAGAGTATCCAACTGGCTTAGAGTCTTCCCTTCTAAGTTCTTTCCTGAAATGGGAACACATGTCCGCATAGGCCTCTCCGCCTTAAGAGCTTTTATACGTTTTGGCAGCAGAAGGGCCTTAGCCTGCATTTTCGCGCTTCCACCTTGCTTAGAGACCGCCTTTGTTCTAAGTTCTCTCCTTGCTGCGAACACACTGCCACCTAGGAGACTTCACCTTAAGAGCGATGAGACGTTTTTGGAAGTCTAAGATACCTGGTGTGCACTTCGTTTAGAGTATCCAACTTGCCTATAGTACGGCCTTGATCGCACTTTTTGCACCACTGGGAACATGCTGCATCACAGGAATCTTCACTTCAGATCGAGTTTACGTTTTGGAAGCATAATCGTCTTGGAGTGCACTTCCCTTAGAGTATCCAAATTTTGCTTGCCTTTTGAAAGCAGAAGCGTCTTTGCCCTTGGTCGATGACCTTTCCTTACCTGGCAACACATTGCCACGAGGACACTTATCCTTCACTGCGATTCCTCGTTTTGGAAGCACAAGGGACTGAACGGGCGCTGAACTCGGAGTTTCCACCTGGCTTAAAGTCTGCCTTTCTTCTAAGTTCTTTCTGAACTGGGAACACATGTCCGCATAGGGCTCTCCGCCTTAAGAGCTTTTATACGTTTTGGCAGCAGAAGGGCCTTAGCCTGCATGTTAGCGCATCCAACTTGCTTAGAGGCGCCCTTTGTTCTAAGTTCTTTCCTGAGCTGCGAACACACTGCCACTTAGGGACACTCCATTAAGAGAGATGATACGTTCCGGAAGCATAACGGACTGGGGTGCACTTCCTTTAGAGTATCCAACTTGCATATAGTGCGGCCTTGTTCTCACTTTTTTCCACCACTTGGAACATGCTGCCCCACCGGAATCTTCACTTCAGATCGAGTTTTCGTTTTGGAAGCATAATCGTCTTGGAGTGCACTTCCCTTAGAGTATCCAACTTCTGCTTGCCTTTTGGAAGCAGAAGCCTCTTTGCCCTTGGTCGATGACCTTTCCTCACCTGGCAACACATTGCTACTGGGACACTTATCCTTCAGTGCGATTCTACGTTTTGGAAGCACAAGGGACTGAACGGGCAGTTAACTCAGAGTATCCAACTGGCTTGTAGTCTGCCCTTCTTCTAGGTTCTTTCCTGAACTGGGAACACATGTCCGCATAGGCCTCTCCGCCTTAAGAGCTTTTATACGTTTTGGCAGCAGAAGGGCCTTAGCCTGCATTTTCGCTCTTCCACCTTGCTTAGAGACCGCCTTTGTTCTAAGTTCTATCCTTAGCTGCGAACACACTGCCAGCTAGGAGTCTTCACCTTAAGAGCGATGATACGTTTTGGAAGTCTGAGGGACCTGGTGTGCACTACCTTTCGAGTCACCAACTTGCTTGTAGTGCGGCCTTGTTTTCACGTCTTTCCACCACTGGGAACATGCTGCATCACAGGAATCTTCACTTCAGATCGAGTGTACGTTTTGGAAGCATAATCGTCTTGGAGTGCACTTCCTTTAGAGTATCCAGCGTGCCTATAGTGCGCCCTGTTCTCACTGCTTTCCACCACTGGGAACATGCTGCCCCATAAGAATCTTCACTTCAGATCGAGTTTACGTTTTGGAAGCAAAATCATCTTGGAGTGCACTTCCCTTAGAGTATTCAACTTCTGCTTGCCTTTTGGAAGCAGAAGCGTCTTAGGTCTTGGTCGATGACCTTTCCTCACCTAGCAACACATTGCCACTAGGACACTCATCCTTCAGTGCGATTCTACGTATTGGAAGCACAAGGGACTGAAAGGGCACTTAACTCAGAGTATCCAACTGGCTTATAGTCTACCCTTCTTCTAAGTTCTTTCCTGAACTGGGAACACATGTCCGCATAGGCTTCTCCGCCATAAGAGCTTTTATACGTTTTGGCAGCAGAAGGGTCTTAGCCTGCATTTTAGCGCTTCCAAATGCTTAGAAACCGCCTTTGTTCTACGTTCTTTGCTGAACTGCGAACACACTGCCACCAAGGAGACACTACCTTAAGAGAGATGATACGTTGCGGAAGCATAACGGACTTGGGGTGCACTTCCTATAGGTTATCCAACTTGCCTATAGTGCTGCCTTGTTCTCACTTTTTTCCACCACTGGGAACATGCTGCCCCACAGGAATCTTCCCTTCAGATCGAGTGTACGTTTTGGAAGCTTAATCGTCTTGGAGTGCACTTCTTTTAGAGTATCCAACTTCTGCTTGCCTTTTGGAAGCAGAAGCCTCTTTGCCCTTGGTCGACGACCTTTCCTCACCTGGCAACACATTGCTACTAGGACCCTTATCCTTAAGTGCGATTCTATGTTTTGGAAGCCCAAGGAACTGAACGGGCACTTAACTCAGAGTATCCAACTGGCATAGAGTCTTCCCTTCTAAGTTCTTTCCTGAAATGGGAACACATGTCCGCATAGGCCTCTCCGCCTTAAGAGCTTTTATACGTTTTGGCAGCAGAAGGGCCTTAGCCTGCATTTTCGCGCTTCCACCTTGCTTAGAGACCGCCTTTGTTCTAAGTTCTCTCCTTAGCTGCGAACACACTGCCAGCTAGGAGTCTTCACCCTAAGAGCGATGATACGTTTTGGAAGTCTAAGGGACCTGGTGTGCACTTCCTTTCGAGTCACCAACTTGCTTGTAGTGCGGCCTTGTTTTCACGTCTTTCCACCACTGGGAACATGCTGCATCACAGGAATCTGCACTTCAGATCGAGTGTACGTTCTGGAAGCATAATCGTCTTGGAGTGCACTTCCTTTAGAGTATCCAGCGTGCCTATAGTGCGCCCTGTTCTCACTTCTTTCCACCACTGGGAACATGCTACCCCATAAGAATCTTCCCTTCACATCGAGTTTACGTTTTGGAAGCATAATCGTCTTGGAGTGTACTTCCCCTTGAGGATCCAACTTCTGCTTGCCTTTTGGAAGCAGAAGCGTCTTTGCCGTTTGTCGATGACCTTTCCTCACCTGGCAACACATTGCTACTAGGACACTTATCCTTCAGTGCGATTCTACGTTTTGGAAGCACAAGGGACTGAACAGGCACTTAACTCAGAGTATCCAACTGGCTTGTAGTCAGCACTTCTTCTAAGTTCTTTCCTGAACTGGGAAGACATGTCCGCATAGACCTCTCCGCCTTAAGAGCTTTCATACGTTTTGGCAGCAGAAGGGCCTTAGCCTGCATGTTAGCGCTTCCAACTTGCTTAGAGGCGCCCTTTGTTCTAAGTTCTTCCTGAGCTGCGAACACACTGTCAACTAGAAGACTTCACCTTAAGAGCGATAATACATTTTGGAAGTCTTAGGGACCTGGTGTGCACTTCGTTTAGAGTTTCCAACTTCCTGTAGTGCAGTCTTGTTCTCACTTCTTTGCACCACTGGGAACATGGTGCCCCACAGGAATCTTCCCTTCAGATCGAGTATACGTTTTGGAAGCATAATCGTCTTGGAGTGCACTTCTTTTAGAGTATCCAACTTCTGCTTGCCTTTTGGAAGCAGAAGCCTCTTTGCTCTTGGTCTATGACCTTTCTTCACCTGGCAACACATTGCTGCTAGGACCCTTATCCTTAAGTGCGATTCTATGTTTTGGAAGCCCAAGGAACTGAACGGGCACTTAACTCAGAGTATCCAACTGGCTTAGAGTCTTCCCTTCTAAGTTCTTTCCTGAAATGGGAACACATGTCCGCATAGGCCTCTCCGCCTTAAGAGCTTTTATACGTTTTGGCAGCAGAAGGGCCTTAGCCTGCATTTTCGCGCTTCCACCTTGCTTAGAGACCGCCTTTGTTCTAAGTTCTCTCCTTGCTGCGAACACACTGCCACCTAGGAGACTTCACCTTAAGAGCGATGAGACGTTTTTGGAAGTCTAAGATACCTGGTGTGCACTTCGTTTAGAGTATCCAACTTGCCTATAGTACGGCCTTGATCGCACTTTTTGCACCACTGGGAACATGCTGCCCCACAGGAATCTTCCCTTCAGATCGAGTATACGTTTTGGAAGCTTAATCGTCTTGGAGTGCACTTCTTTTAGAGTATCCAACTTCTGCTTGCCTTTTGGAAGCAGAAGCCTCTTTGCCCTTGGTCGACGACCTTTCCTCACCTGGCAACACATTGCTACTAGGACACTTATACTTCAGTGCGATTCTACGTTTTGGAAGCACAAGGGACTGAACGGGCACTTAGCTCAGAGTATCCAACTGGCTTATAGTCTTCCCTTCTTCTAAGTTCTTTCTGAACTGGGAACACATGTCCCCATAGGGCTCTCCGCCGTAAGAGCTTTTATACGTTTTGGCAGCAGAAGGGCCTTAGCCTGCATGTTAGCACATCCAACTTGCTTAGAGGCGCCCTTTGTTCTAAGTTCTTTCCTGAGCTGCGAACACACTGCCAACTAGGAGTCCTCACCCTAAGAGCGATGATACGTTTTGGAAGTCTAAGGGACCTGGTGTGCACTTCCTTTCGAGTCACCAACTTGCTTGTAGTGCGGCCTTGTTTTCACGTCTTTCCACCACTGGGAACATGCTGCATCACAGGAATCTTCACTTCAGATCGAGTTTACGTTTTGGAAGCATAATCGTCTTGGAGTGCACTTCCCTTAGAGTATCCAAATTTTGCTTGCCTTTTGAAAGCAGAAGCGTCTTTGCCCTTGGTCGATGACCTTTCCTTACCTGGCAACACATTGCCACGAGGACACTTATCCTTCACTGCGATTCCTCGTTTTGGAAGCACAAGGGACTGAACGGGCGCTGAACTCGGAGTTTCCACCTGGCTTAAAGTCTGCCTTTCTTCTAAGTTCTTTCTGAACTGGGAACACATGTCCGCATAGGGCTCTCCGCCTTAAGAGCTTTTATACGTTTTGGCAGCAGAAGGGCCTTAGCCTGCATGTTAGCGCATCCAACTTGCTTAGAGGCGCCCTTTGTTCTAAGTTCTTTCCTGAGCTGCGAACACACTGCCACTTAGGGACACTCCATTAAGAGAGATGATACGTTCCGGAAGCATAACGGACTGGGGTGCACTTCCTTTAGAGTATCCAACTTGCATATAGTGCGGCCTTGTTCTCACTTTTTTCCACCACTTGGAACATGCTGCCCCACCGGAATCTTCACTTCAGATCGAGTTTTCGTTTTGGAAGCATAATCGTCTTGGAGTGCACTTCCCTTAGAGTATCCAACTTCTGCTTGCCTTTTGGAAGCAGAAGCCTCTTTGCCCTTGGTCGATGACCTTTCCTCACCTGGCAACACATTGCTACTAGGACACTTATCCTTCAGTGCGATTCTACGTTTTGGAAGCACAAGGGACTGAACGGGCAGTTAACTCAGAGTATCCAACTGGCTTGTAGTCTGCCCTTCTTCTAGGTTCTTTCCTGAACTGGGAACACATGTCCGCATAGGCCTCTCCGCCTTAAGAGCTTTTATACGTTTTGGCAGCAGAAGGGCCTTAGCCTGCATTTTCGCGCTTCCACCTTGCTTAGAGACCGCCTTTGTTCTAAGTTCTCTCCTTAGCTGCGAACACACTGCCAGCTAGGAGTCTTCACCCTAAGAGCGATGATACGTTTTGGAAGTCTAAGGGACCTGGTGTGCACTTCCTTTCGAGTCACCAACTTGCTTGTAGTGCGGCCTTGTTTTCACGTCTTTCCACCACTGGGAACATGCTGCATCACAGGAATCTTCACTTCAGATCGAGTGTACGTTCTGGAAGCATAATCGTCTTGGAGTGCACTTCCTTTAGAGTATCCAGCGTGCCTATAGTGCGCCCTGTTCTCACTTCTTTCCACCACTGGGAACATGCTGCCCCATAGGAATCTTCACTTCACATCGAGTTTACGTTTTGGAAGCAAAATCGCCTTGGAGTGCACTTCCCTTAGAGTATCCAACTTCTGCTTGCCTTTTGGAAGCAGACGCCTCTTTGCTCTTGGTCTATGACCTTTCTTCACCTGGCAACACATTGCTGCTAGGACCCTTATCTTTAAGTGCGATTCTATGTTTTGGAAGCCCAAGGAACTGAACGGGCACTTAACTCCGAGTATCCAACTGGCTTAGAGTCTTCCCTTCTAAGTTCTTTCCTGAAATGGGAACACATGTCCGCATAGGCCTCTCCGCCTTAAGAGCTTTTATACGTTTTGGCAGCAGAAGGGCATTAGCCTGCATTTTCGCGCTTCCACCTTGCTTAGAGACCGCCTTTGTTCTAAGTTCTCTCCTTGCTGCGAACACACTGCCACCTAGGAGACTTCACCTTAAGAGCGATGAGACGTTTTTGGAAGTCTAAGATACCTGGTGTGCACTTCGTTTAGAGTATCCAACTTGCCTATAGTGCTGCCTTGTTCTCACTTTTTTCCACCACTGGGAACATGCTGCCCCACCGGAATCTTCCCTTCAGATCGAGTATACGTTTTGGAAGCTTAATCGTCTTGGAGTGCACTTCTTTTAGAGTATCCAACTTCTGCTTGCCTTTTGGAAGCAGAAGCCTCTTTGCCCTTGGTCGACGACCTTTCCTCACCTGGCAACACATTGCTACTAGGACACTTATCCTTCAGTGCGATTCTACGTTTTGGAAGCACAAGGGACTGAACAGGCACTTAACTCAGAGTATCCAACTGGCTTGTAGTCAGCACTTCTTCTAAGTTCTTTCCTGAACTGGGAAGACATGTCCGCATAGACCTCTCCGCCTTAAGAGCTTTCATACGTTTTGGCAGCAGAAGGGCCTTAGCCTGCATGTTAGCGCTTCCAACTTGCTTAGAGGCGCCCTTTGTTCTAAGTTCTTCCTGAGCTGCGAACACACTGTCAACTAGAAGACTTCACCTTAAGAGCGATAATACATTTTGGAAGTCTTAGGGACCTGGTGTGCACTTCGTTTAGAGTTTCCAACTTCCTGTAGTGCAGTCTTGTTCTCACTTCTTTGCACCACTGGGAACATGGTGCCCCACAGGAATCTTCCCTTCAGATCGAGTATACGTTTTGGAAGCATAATCGTCTTGGAGTGCACTTCTTTTAGAGTATCCAACTTCTGCTTGCCTTTTGGAAGCAGAAGCCTCTTTGCTCTTGGTCTATGACCTTTCTTCACCTGGCAACACATTGCTGCTAGGACCCTTATCCTTAAGTGCGATTCTATGTTTTGGAAGCCCAAGGAACTGAACGGGCACTTAACTCAGAGTATCCAACTGGCTTAGAGTCTTCCCTTCTAAGTTCTTTCCTGAAATGGGAACACATGTCCGCATAGGCCTCTCCGCCTTAAGAGCTTTTATACGTTTTGGCAGCAGAAGGGCCTTAGCCTGCATTTTCGCGCTTCCACCTTGCTTAGAGACCGCCTTTGTTCTAAGTTCTCTCCTTGCTGCGAACACACTGCCACCTAGGAGACTTCACCTTAAGAGCGATGAGACGTTTTTGGAAGTCTAAGATACCTGGTGTGCACTTCGTTTAGAGTATCCAACTTGCCTATAGTACGGCCTTGATCGCACTTTTTGCACCACTGGGAACATGCTGCATCACAGGAATCTTCACTTCAGATCGAGTTTACGTTTTGGAAGCATAATCGTCTTGGAGTGCACTTCCCTTAGAGTATCCAAATTTTGCTTGCCTTTTGAAAGCAGAAGCGTCTTTGCCCTTGGTCGATGACCTTTCCTTACCTGGCAACACATTGCCACGAGGACACTTATCCTTCACTGCGATTCCTCGTTTTGGAAGCACAAGGGACTGAACGGGCGCTGAACTCGGAGTTTCCACCTGGCTTAAAGTCTGCCTTTCTTCTAAGTTCTTTCTGAACTGGGAACACATGTCCGCATAGGGCTCTCCGCCTTAAGAGCTTTTATACGTTTTGGCAGCAGAAGGGCCTTAGCCTGCATGTTAGCGCATCCAACTTGCTTAGAGGCGCCCTTTGTTCTAAGTTCTTTCCTGAGCTGCGAACACACTGCCACTTAGGGACACTCCATTAAGAGAGATGATACGTTCCGGAAGCATAACGGACTGGGGTGCACTTCCTTTAGAGTATCCAACTTGCATATAGTGCGGCCTTGTTCTCACTTTTTTCCACCACTTGGAACATGCTGCCCCACCGGAATCTTCACTTCAGATCGAGTTTTCGTTTTGGAAGCATAATCGTCTTGGAGTGCACTTCCCTTAGAGTATCCAACTTCTGCTTGCCTTTTGGAAGCAGAAGCCTCTTTGCCCTTGGTCGATGACCTTTCCTCACCTGGCAACACATTGCTACTGGGACACTTATCCTTCAGTGCGATTCTACGTTTTGGAAGCACAAGGGACTGAACGGGCAGTTAACTCAGAGTATCCAACTGGCTTGTAGTCTGCCCTTCTTCTAGGTTCTTTCCTGAACTGGGAACACATGTCCGCATAGGCCTCTCCGCCTTAAGAGCTTTTATACGTTTTGGCAGCAGAAGGGCCTTAGCCTGCATTTTCGCTCTTCCACCTTGCTTAGAGACCGCCTTTGTTCTAAGTTCTATCCTTAGCTGCGAACACACTGCCAGCTAGGAGTCTTCACCTTAAGAGCGATGATACGTTTTGGAAGTCTGAGGGACCTGGTGTGCACTACCTTTCGAGTCACCAACTTGCTTGTAGTGCGGCCTTGTTTTCACGTCTTTCCACCACTGGGAACATGCTGCATCACAGGAATCTTCACTTCAGATCGAGTGTACGTTTTGGAAGCATAATCGTCTTGGAGTGCACTTCCTTTAGAGTATCCAGCGTGCCTATAGTGCGCCCTGTTCTCACTGCTTTCCACCACTGGGAACATGCTGCCCCATAAGAATCTTCACTTCAGATCGAGTTTACGTTTTGGAAGCAAAATCATCTTGGAGTGCACTTCCCTTAGAGTATTCAACTTCTGCTTGCCTTTTGGAAGCAGAAGCGTCTTAGGTCTTGGTCGATGACCTTTCCTCACCTAGCAACACATTGCCACTAGGACACTCATCCTTCAGTGCGATTCTACGTATTGGAAGCACAAGGGACTGAAAGGGCACTTAACTCAGAGTATCCAACTGGCTTATAGTCTACCCTTCTTCTAAGTTCTTTCCTGAACTGGGAACACATGTCCGCATAGGCTTCTCCGCCATAAGAGCTTTTATACGTTTTGGCAGCAGAAGGGTCTTAGCCTGCATTTTAGCGCTTCCAAATGCTTAGAAACCGCCTTTGTTCTACGTTCTTTGCTGAACTGCGAACACACTGCCACCAAGGAGACACTACCTTAAGAGAGATGATACGTTGCGGAAGCATAACGGACTTGGGGTGCACTTCCTATAGGTTATCCAACTTGCCTATAGTGCTGCCTTGTTCTCACTTTTTTCCACCACTGGGAACATGCTGCCCCACAGGAATCTTCCCTTCAGATCGAGTGTACGTTTTGGAAGCTTAATCGTCTTGGAGTGCACTTCTTTTAGAGTATCCAACTTCTGCTTGCCTTTTGGAAGCAGAAGCCTCTTTGCCCTTGGTCGACGACCTTTCCTCACCTGGCAACACATTGCTACTAGGACCCTTATCCTTAAGTGCGATTCTATGTTTTGGAAGCCCAAGGAACTGAACGGGCACTTAACTCAGAGTATCCAACTGGCATAGAGTCTTCCCTTCTAAGTTCTTTCCTGAAATGGGAACACATGTCCGCATAGGCCTCTCCGCCTTAAGAGCTTTTATACGTTTTGGCAGCAGAAGGGCCTTAGCCTGCATTTTCGCGCTTCCACCTTGCTTAGAGACCGCCTTTGTTCTAAGTTCTCTCCTTAGCTGCGAACACACTGCCAGCTAGGAGTCTTCACCCTAAGAGCGATGATACGTTTTGGAAGTCTAAGGGACCTGGTGTGCACTTCCTTTCGAGTCACCAACTTGCTTGTAGTGCGGCCTTGTTTTCACGTCTTTCCACCACTGGGAACATGCTGCATCACAGGAATCTGCACTTCAGATCGAGTGTACGTTCTGGAAGCATAATCGTCTTGGAGTGCACTTCCTTTAGAGTATCCAGCGTGCCTATAGTGCGCCCTGTTCTCACTTCTTTCCACCACTGGGAACATGCTACCCCATAAGAATCTTCCCTTCACATCGAGTTTACGTTTTGGAAGCATAATCGTCTTGGAGTGTACTTCCCCTTGAGGATCCAACTTCTGCTTGCCTTTTGGAAGCAGAAGCGTCTTTGCCGTTTGTCGATGACCTTTCCTCACCTGGCAACACATTGCTACTAGGACACTTATCCTTCAGTGCGATTCTACGTTTTGGAAGCACAAGGGACTGAACAGGCACTTAACTCAGAGTATCCAACTGGCTTGTAGTCAGCACTTCTTCTAAGTTCTTTCCTGAACTGGGAAGACATGTCCGCATAGACCTCTCCGCCTTAAGAGCTTTCATACGTTTTGGCAGCAGAAGGGCCTTAGCCTGCATGTTAGCGCTTCCAACTTGCTTAGAGGCGCCCTTTGTTCTAAGTTCTTCCTGAGCTGCGAACACACTGTCAACTAGAAGACTTCACCTTAAGAGCGATAATACATTTTGGAAGTCTTAGGGACCTGGTGTGCACTTCGTTTAGAGTTTCCAACTTCCTGTAGTGCAGTCTTGTTCTCACTTCTTTGCACCACTGGGAACATGGTGCCCCACAGGAATCTTCCCTTCAGATCGAGTATACGTTTTGGAAGCATAATCGTCTTGGAGTGCACTTCTTTTAGAGTATCCAACTTCTGCTTGCCTTTTGGAAGCAGAAGCCTCTTTGCTCTTGGTCTATGACCTTTCTTCACCTGGCAACACATTGCTGCTAGGACCCTTATCCTTAAGTGCGATTCTATGTTTTGGAAGCCCAAGGAACTGAACGGGCACTTAACTCAGAGTATCCAACTGGCTTAGAGTCTTCCCTTCTAAGTTCTTTCCTGAAATGGGAACACATGTCCGCATAGGCCTCTCCGCCTTAAGAGCTTTTATACGTTTTGGCAGCAGAAGGGCCTTAGCCTGCATTTTCGCGCTTCCACCTTGCTTAGAGACCGCCTTTGTTCTAAGTTCTCTCCTTGCTGCGAACACACTGCCACCTAGGAGACTTCACCTTAAGAGCGATGAGACGTTTTTGGAAGTCTAAGATACCTGGTGTGCACTTCGTTTAGAGTATCCAACTTGCCTATAGTACGGCCTTGATCGCACTTTTTGCACCACTGGGAACATGCTGCCCCACAGGAATCTTCCCTTCAGATCGAGTATACGTTTTGGAAGCTTAATCGTCTTGGAGTGCACTTCTTTTAGAGTATCCAACTTCTGCTTGCCTTTTGGAAGCAGAAGCCTCTTTGCCCTTGGTCGACGACCTTTCCTCACCTGGCAACACATTGCTACTAGGACACTTATACTTCAGTGCGATTCTACGTTTTGGAAGCACAAGGGACTGAACGGGCACTTAGCTCAGAGTATCCAACTGGCTTATAGTCTTCCCTTCTTCTAAGTTCTTTCTGAACTGGGAACACATGTCCCCATAGGGCTCTCCGCCGTAAGAGCTTTTATACGTTTTGGCAGCAGAAGGGCCTTAGCCTGCATGTTAGCACATCCAACTTGCTTAGAGGCGCCCTTTGTTCTAAGTTCTTTCCTGAGCTGCGAACACACTGCCAACTAGGAGTCCTCACCCTAAGAGCGATGATACGTTTTGGAAGTCTAAGGGACCTGGTGTGCACTTCCTTTCGAGTCACCAACTTGCTTGTAGTGCGGCCTTGTTTTCACGTCTTTCCACCACTGGGAACATGCTGCATCACAGGAATCTTCACTTCAGATCGAGTTTACGTTTTGGAAGCATAATCGTCTTGGAGTGCACTTCCCTTAGAGTATCCAAATTTTGCTTGCCTTTTGAAAGCAGAAGCGTCTTTGCCCTTGGTCGATGACCTTTCCTTACCTGGCAACACATTGCCACGAGGACACTTATCCTTCACTGCGATTCCTCGTTTTGGAAGCACAAGGGACTGAACGGGCGCTGAACTCGGAGTTTCCACCTGGCTTAAAGTCTGCCTTTCTTCTAAGTTCTTTCTGAACTGGGAACACATGTCCGCATAGGGCTCTCCGCCTTAAGAGCTTTTATACGTTTTGGCAGCAGAAGGGCCTTAGCCTGCATGTTAGCGCATCCAACTTGCTTAGAGGCGCCCTTTGTTCTAAGTTCTTTCCTGAGCTGCGAACACACTGCCACTTAGGGACACTCCATTAAGAGAGATGATACGTTCCGGAAGCATAACGGACTGGGGTGCACTTCCTTTAGAGTATCCAACTTGCATATAGTGCGGCCTTGTTCTCACTTTTTTCCACCACTTGGAACATGCTGCCCCACCGGAATCTTCACTTCAGATCGAGTTTTCGTTTTGGAAGCATAATCGTCTTGGAGTGCACTTCCCTTAGAGTATCCAACTTCTGCTTGCCTTTTGGAAGCAGAAGCCTCTTTGCCCTTGGTCGATGACCTTTCCTCACCTGGCAACACATTGCTACTAGGACACTTATCCTTCAGTGCGATTCTACGTTTTGGAAGCACAAGGGACTGAACGGGCAGTTAACTCAGAGTATCCAACTGGCTTGTAGTCTGCCCTTCTTCTAGGTTCTTTCCTGAACTGGGAACACATGTCCGCATAGGCCTCTCCGCCTTAAGAGCTTTTATACGTTTTGGCAGCAGAAGGGCCTTAGCCTGCATTTTCGCGCTTCCACCTTGCTTAGAGACCGCCTTTGTTCTAAGTTCTCTCCTTAGCTGCGAACACACTGCCAGCTAGGAGTCTTCACCCTAAGAGCGATGATACGTTTTGGAAGTCTAAGGGACCTGGTGTGCACTTCCTTTCGAGTCACCAACTTGCTTGTAGTGCGGCCTTGTTTTCACGTCTTTCCACCACTGGGAACATGCTGCATCACAGGAATCTTCACTTCAGATCGAGTGTACGTTCTGGAAGCATAATCGTCTTGGAGTGCACTTCCTTTAGAGTATCCAGCGTGCCTATAGTGCGCCCTGTTCTCACTTCTTTCCACCACTGGGAACATGCTGCCCCATAGGAATCTTCACTTCACATCGAGTTTACGTTTTGGAAGCAAAATCGCCTTGGAGTGCACTTCCCTTAGAGTATCCAACTTCTGCTTGCCTTTTGGAAGCAGACGCCTCTTTGCTCTTGGTCTATGACCTTTCTTCACCTGGCAACACATTGCTGCTAGGACCCTTATCTTTAAGTGCGATTCTATGTTTTGGAAGCCCAAGGAACTGAACGGGCACTTAACTCCGAGTATCCAACTGGCTTAGAGTCTTCCCTTCTAAGTTCTTTCCTGAAATGGGAACACATGTCCGCATAGGCCTCTCCGCCTTAAGAGCTTTTATACGTTTTGGCAGCAGAAGGGCATTAGCCTGCATTTTCGCGCTTCCACCTTGCTTAGAGACCGCCTTTGTTCTAAGTTCTCTCCTTGCTGCGAACACACTGCCACCTAGGAGACTTCACCTTAAGAGCGATGAGACGTTTTTGGAAGTCTAAGATACCTGGTGTGCACTTCGTTTAGAGTATCCAACTTGCCTATAGTGCTGCCTTGTTCTCACTTTTTTCCACCACTGGGAACATGCTGCCCCACCGGAATCTTCCCTTCAGATCGAGTATACGTTTTGGAAGCTTAATCGTCTTGGAGTGCACTTCTTTTAGAGTATCCAACTTCTGCTTGCCTTTTGGAAGCAGAAGCCTCTTTGCCCTTGGTCGACGACCTTTCCTCACCTGGCAACACATTGCTACTAGGACACTTATCCTTCAGTGCGATTCTACGTTTTGGAAGCACAAGGGACTGAACAGGCACTTAACTCAGAGTATCCAACTGGCTTGTAGTCAGCACTTCTTCTAAGTTCTTTCCTGAACTGGGAAGACATGTCCGCATAGACCTCTCCGCCTTAAGAGCTTTCATACGTTTTGGCAGCAGAAGGGCCTTAGCCTGCATGTTAGCGCTTCCAACTTGCTTAGAGGCGCCCTTTGTTCTAAGTTCTTCCTGAGCTGCGAACACACTGTCAACTAGAAGACTTCACCTTAAGAGCGATAATACATTTTGGAAGTCTTAGGGACCTGGTGTGCACTTCGTTTAGAGTTTCCAACTTCCTGTAGTGCAGTCTTGTTCTCACTTCTTTGCACCACTGGGAACATGGTGCCCCACAGGAATCTTCCCTTCAGATCGAGTATACGTTTTGGAAGCATAATCGTCTTGGAGTGCACTTCTTTTAGAGTATCCAACTTCTGCTTGCCTTTTGGAAGCAGAAGCCTCTTTGCTCTTGGTCTATGACCTTTCTTCACCTGGCAACACATTGCTGCTAGGACCCTTATCCTTAAGTGCGATTCTATGTTTTGGAAGCCCAAGGAACTGAACGGGCACTTAACTCAGAGTATCCAACTGGCTTAGAGTCTTCCCTTCTAAGTTCTTTCCTGAAATGGGAACACATGTCCGCATAGGCCTCTCCGCCTTAAGAGCTTTTATACGTTTTGGCAGCAGAAGGGCCTTAGCCTGCATTTTCGCGCTTCCACCTTGCTTAGAGACCGCCTTTGTTCTAAGTTCTCTCCTTGCTGCGAACACACTGCCACCTAGGAGACTTCACCTTAAGAGCGATGAGACGTTTTTGGAAGTCTAAGATACCTGGTGTGCACTTCGTTTAGAGTATCCAACTTGCCTATAGTACGGCCTTGATCGCACTTTTTGCACCACTGGGAACATGCTGCCCCACAGGAATCTTCCCTTCAGATCGAGTATACGTTTTGGAAGCTTAATCGTCTTGGAGTGCACTTCTTTTAGAGTATCCAACTTCTGCTTGCCTTTTGGAAGCAGAAGCCTCTTTGCCCTTGGTCGACGACCTTTCCTCACCTGGCAACACATTGCTACTAGGACACTTATACTTCAGTGCGATTCTACGTTTTGGAAGCACAAGGGACTGAACGGGCACTTAGCTCAGAGTATCCAACTGGCTTATAGTCTTCCCTTCTTCTAAGTTCTTTCTGAACTGGGAACACATGTCCCCATAGGGCTCTCCGCCGTAAGAGCTTTTATACGTTTTGGCAGCAGAAGGGCCTTAGCCTGCATGTTAGCACATCCAACTTGCTTAGAGGCGCCCTTTGTTCTAAGTTCTTTCCTGAGCTGCGAACACACTGCCAACTAGGAGTCCTCACCCTAAGAGCGATGATACGTTTTGGAAGTCTAAGGGACCTGGTGTGCACTTCCTTTCGAGTCACCAACTTGCTTGTAGTGCGGCCTTGTTTTCACGTCTTTCCACCACTGGGAACATGCTGCATCACAGGAATCTTCACTTCAGATCGAGTTTACGTTTTGGAAGCATAATCGTCTTGGAGTGCACTTCCCTTAGAGTATCCAAATTTTGCTTGCCTTTTGAAAGCAGAAGCGTCTTTGCCCTTGGTCGATGACCTTTCCTTACCTGGCAACACATTGCCACGAGGACACTTATCCTTCACTGCGATTCCTCGTTTTGGAAGCACAAGGGACTGAACGGGCGCTGAACTCGGAGTTTCCACCTGGCTTAAAGTCTGCCTTTCTTCTAAGTTCTTTCTGAACTGGGAACACATGTCCGCATAGGGCTCTCCGCCTTAAGAGCTTTTATACGTTTTGGCAGCAGAAGGGCCTTAGCCTGCATGTTAGCGCATCCAACTTGCTTAGAGGCGCCCTTTGTTCTAAGTTCTTTCCTGAGCTGCGAACACACTGCCACTTAGGGACACTCCATTAAGAGAGATGATACGTTCCGGAAGCATAACGGACTGGGGTGCACTTCCTTTAGAGTATCCAACTTGCATATAGTGCGGCCTTGTTCTCACTTTTTTCCACCACTTGGAACATGCTGCCCCACCGGAATCTTCACTTCAGATCGAGTTTTCGTTTTGGAAGCATAATCGTCTTGGAGTGCACTTCCCTTAGAGTATCCAACTTCTGCTTGCCTTTTGGAAGCAGAAGCCTCTTTGCCCTTGGTCGATGACCTTTCCTCACCTGGCAACACATTGCTACTAGGACACTTATCCTTCAGTGCGATTCTACGTTTTGGAAGCACAAGGGACTGAACGGGCAGTTAACTCAGAGTATCCAACTGGCTTGTAGTCTGCCCTTCTTCTAGGTTCTTTCCTGAACTGGGAACACATGTCCGCATAGGCCTCTCCGCCTTAAGAGCTTTTATACGTTTTGGCAGCAGAAGGGCCTTAGCCTGCATTTTCGCGCTTCCACCTTGCTTAGAGACCGCCTTTGTTCTAAGTTCTCTCCTTAGCTGCGAACACACTGCCAGCTAGGAGTCTTCACCCTAAGAGCGATGATACGTTTTGGAAGTCTAAGGGACCTGGTGTGCACTTCCTTTCGAGTCACCAACTTGCTTGTAGTGCGGCCTTGTTTTCACGTCTTTCCACCACTGGGAACATGCTGCATCACAGGAATCTTCACTTCAGATCGAGTGTACGTTCTGGAAGCATAATCGTCTTGGAGTGCACTTCCTTTAGAGTATCCAGCGTGCCTATAGTGCGCCCTGTTCTCACTTCTTTCCACCACTGGGAACATGCTGCCCCATAGGAATCTTCACTTCACATCGAGTTTACGTTTTGGAAGCAAAATCGCCTTGGAGTGCACTTCCCTTAGAGTATCCAACTTCTGCTTGCCTTTTGGAAGCAGACGCCTCTTTGCTCTTGGTCTATGACCTTTCTTCACCTGGCAACACATTGCTGCTAGGACCCTTATCTTTAAGTGCGATTCTATGTTTTGGAAGCCCAAGGAACTGAACGGGCACTTAACTCCGAGTATCCAACTGGCTTAGAGTCTTCCCTTCTAAGTTCTTTCCTGAAATGGGAACACATGTCCGCATAGGCCTCTCCGCCTTAAGAGCTTTTATACGTTTTGGCAGCAGAAGGGCATTAGCCTGCATTTTCGCGCTTCCACCTTGCTTAGAGACCGCCTTTGTTCTAAGTTCTCTCCTTGCTGCGAACACACTGCCACCTAGGAGACTTCACCTTAAGAGCGATGAGACGTTTTTGGAAGTCTAAGATACCTGGTGTGCACTTCGTTTAGAGTATCCAACTTGCCTATAGTGCTGCCTTGTTCTCACTTTTTTCCACCACTGGGAACATGCTGCCCCACCGGAATCTTCCCTTCAGATCGAGTATACGTTTTGGAAGCTTAATCGTCTTGGAGTGCACTTCTTTTAGAGTATCCAACTTCTGCTTGCCTTTTGGAAGCAGAAGCCTCTTTGCCCTTGGTCGACGACGTTTCCTCACCTGGCAACACATTGCTACTAGGACACTTATCCTTCAGTGCGATTCTACGTTTTGGAAGCACAAGGGACTGAACAGGCACTTAACTCAGAGTATCCAACTGGCTTGTAGTCAGCACTTCTAAGTTCTTTCCTGAACTGGGAACACATGTCCGCATAGGCCTCTCCGCCTTAAGAGCTTTTATACGTTTTGGCAGCAGAAGGGCCTTAGCCTGCATTTTCGCTCTTCCACCTTGCTTAGAGACCGCCTTTGTTCTAAGTTCTATCCTTAGCTGCGAACACACTGCCAGCTAGGAGTCTTCACCTTAAGAGCGATGATACGTTTTGGAAGTCTGAGGGACCTGGTGTGCACTACCTTTCGAGTCACCAACTTGCTTGTAGTGCGGCCTTGTTTTCACGTCTTTCCACCACTGGGAACATGCTGCATCACAGGAATCTTCACTTCAGATCGAGTGTACGTTTTGGAAGCATAATCGTCTTGGAGTGCACTTCCTTTAGAGTATCCAGCGTGCCTATAGTGCGCCCTGTTCTCACTGCTTTCCACCACTGGGAACATGCTGCCCCATAAGAATCTTCACTTCAGATCGAGTTTACGTTTTGGAAGCAAAATCATCTTGGAGTGCACTTCCCTTAGAGTATTCAACTTCTGCTTGCCTTTTGGAAGCAGAAGCGTCTTAGGTCTTGGTCGATGACCTTTCCTCACCTAGCAACACATTGCCACTAGGACACTCATCCTTCAGTGCGATTCTACGTATTGGAAGCACAAGGGACTGAAAGGGCACTTAACTCAGAGTATCCAACTGGCTTATAGTCTACCCTTCTTCTAAGTTCTTTCCTGAACTGGGAACACATGTCCGCATAGGCTTCTCCGCCATAAGAGCTTTTATACGTTTTGGCAGCAGAAGGGTCTTAGCCTGCATTTTAGCGCTTCCAAATGCTTAGAAACCGCCTTTGTTCTACGTTCTTTGCACAACTGCGAACACACTGCCACCAAGGAGACACTACCTTAAGAGAGATGATACGTTGCGGAAGCATAACGGACTTGGGGTGCACTTCCTATAGGTTATCCAACTTGCCTATAGTGCTGCCTTGTTCTCACTTTTTTCCACCACTGGGAACATGCTGCCCCACAGGAATCTTCCCTTCAGATCGAGTGTACGTTTTGGAAGCTTAATCGTCTTGGAGTGCACTTCTTTTAGAGTATCCAACTTCTGCTTGCCTTTTGGAAGCAGAAGCCTCTTTGCCCTTGGTCGACGACCTTTCCTCACCTGGCAACACATTGCTACTAGGACCCTTATCCTTAAGTGCGATTCTATGTTTTGGAAGCCCAAGGAACTGAACGGGCACTTAACTCAGAGTATCCAACTGGCATAGAGTCTTCCCTTCTAAGTTCTTTCCTGAAATGGGAACACATGTCCGCATAGGCCTCTCCGCCTTAAGAGCTTTTATACGTTTTGGCAGCAGAAGGGCCTTAGCCTGCATTTTCGCGCTTCCACCTTGCTTAGAGACCGCCTTTGTTCTAAGTTCTCTCCTTAGCTGCGAACACACTGCCAGCTAGGAGTCTTCACCCTAAGAGCGATGATACGTTTTGGAAGTCTAAGGGACCTGGTGTGCACTTCCTTTCGAGTCACCAACTTGCTTGTAGTGCGGCCTTGTTTTCACGTCTTTCCACCACTGGGAACATGCTGCATCACAGGAATCTGCACTTCAGATCGAGTTTACGTTTTGGAAGCATAATCGTCTTGGAGTGCACTTCCCTTAGAGTATCCAAATTTTGCTTGCCTTTTGAAAGCAGAAGCGTCTTTGCCCTTGGTCGATGACCTTTCCTTACCTGGCAACACATTGCCACGAGGACACTTATCCTTCACTGCGATTCCTCGTTTTGGAAGCACAAGGGACTGAACGGGCGCTGAACTCGGAGTTTCCACCTGGCTTAAAGTCTGCCTTTCTTCTAAGTTCTTTCTGAACTGGGAACACATGTCCGCATAGGGCTCTCCGCCTTAAGAGCTTTTATACGTTTTGGCAGCAGAAGGGCCTTAGCCTGCATGTTAGCGCATCCAACTTGCTTAGAGGCGCCCTTTGTTCTAAGTTCTTTCCTGAGCTGCGAACACACTGCCACTTAGGGACACTCCATTAAGAGAGATGATACGTTCCGGAAGCATAACGGACTGGGGTGCACTTCCTTTAGAGTATCCAACTTGCATATAGTGCGGCCTTGTTCTCACTTTTTTCCACCACTTGGAACATGCTGCCCCACCGGAATCTTCACTTCAGATCGAGTTTTCGTTTTGGAAGCATAATCGTCTTGGAGTGCACTTCCCTTAGAGTATCCAACTTCTGCTTGCCTTTTGGAAGCAGAAGCCTCTTTGCCCTTGGTCGATGACCTTTCCTCACCTGGCAACACATTGCTACTAGGACACTTATCCTTCAGTGCGATTCTACGTTTTGGAAGCACAAGGGACTGAACGGGCAGTTAACTCAGAGTATCCAACTGGCTTGTAGTCTGCCCTTCTTCTAGGTTCTTTCCTGAACTGGGAACACATGTCCGCATAGGCCTCTCCGCCTTAAGAGCTTTTATACGTTTTGGCAGCAGAAGGGCCTTAGCCTGCATTTTCGCGCTTCCACCTTGCTTAGAGACCGCCTTTGTTCTAAGTTCTCTCCTTAGCTGCGAACACACTGCCAGCTAGGAGTCTTCACCCTAAGAGCGATGATACGTTTTGGAAGTCTAAGGGACCTGGTGTGCACTTCCTTTCGAGTCACCAACTTGCTTGTAGTGCGGCCTTGTTTTCACGTCTTTCCACCACTGGGAACATGCTGCATCACAGGAATCTTCACTTCAGATCGAGTGTACGTTCTGGAAGCATAATCGTCTTGGAGTGCACTTCCTTTAGAGTATCCAGCGTGCCTATAGTGCGCCCTGTTCTCACTTCTTTCCACCACTGGGAACATGCTGCCCCATAGGAATCTTCACTTCACATCGAGTTTACGTTTTGGAAGCAAAATCGCCTTGGAGTGCACTTCCCTTAGAGTATCCAACTTCTGCTTGCCTTTTGGAAGCAGACGCCTCTTTGCTCTTGGTCTATGACCTTTCTTCACCTGGCAACACATTGCTGCTAGGACCCTTATCTTTAAGTGCGATTCTATGTTTTGGAAGCCCAAGGAACTGAACGGGCACTTAACTCCGAGTATCCAACTGGCTTAGAGTCTTCCCTTCTAAGTTCTTTCCTGAAATGGGAACACATGTCCGCATAGGCCTCTCCGCCTTAAGAGCTTTTATACGTTTTGGCAGCAGAAGGGCATTAGCCTGCATTTTCGCGCTTCCACCTTGCTTAGAGACCGCCTTTGTTCTAAGTTCTCTCCTTGCTGCGAACACACTGCCACCTAGGAGACTTCACCTTAAGAGCGATGAGACGTTTTTGGAAGTCTAAGATACCTGGTGTGCACTTCGTTTAGAGTATCCAACTTGCCTATAGTGCTGCCTTGTTCTCACTTTTTTCCACCACTGGGAACATGCTGCCCCACCGGAATCTTCCCTTCAGATCGAGTATACGTTTTGGAAGCTTAATCGTCTTGGAGTGCACTTCTTTTAGAGTATCCAACTTCTGCTTGCCTTTTGGAAGCAGAAGCCTCTTTGCCCTTGGTCGACGACCTTTCCTCACCTGGCAACACATTGCTACTAGGACACTTATCCTTCAGTGCGATTCTACGTTTTGGAAGCACAAGGGACTGAACAGGCACTTAACTCAGAGTATCCAACTGGCTTGTAGTCAGCACTTCTTCTAAGTTCTTTCCTGAACTGGGAAGACATGTCCGCATAGACCTCTCCGCCTTAAGAGCTTTCATACGTTTTGGCAGCAGAAGGGCCTTAGCCTGCATGTTAGCGCTTCCAACTTGCTTAGAGGCGCCCTTTGTTCTAAGTTCTTCCTGAGCTGCGAACACACTGTCAACTAGAAGACTTCACCTTAAGAGCGATAATACATTTTGGAAGTCTTAGGGACCTGGTGTGCACTTCGTTTAGAGTTTCCAACTTCCTGTAGTGCAGTCTTGTTCTCACTTCTTTGCACCACTGGGAACATGGTGCCCCACAGGAATCTTCCCTTCAGATCGAGTATACGTTTTGGAAGCATAATCGTCTTGGAGTGCACTTCTTTTAGAGTATCCAACTTCTGCTTGCCTTTTGGAAGCAGAAGCCTCTTTGCTCTTGGTCTATGACCTTTCTTCACCTGGCAACACATTGCTGCTAGGACCCTTATCCTTAAGTGCGATTCTATGTTTTGGAAGCCCAAGGAACTGAACGGGCACTTAACTCAGAGTATCCAACTGGCTTAGAGTCTTCCCTTCTAAGTTCTTTCCTGAAATGGGAACACATGTCCGCATAGGCCTCTCCGCCTTAAGAGCTTTTATACGTTTTGGCAGCAGAAGGGCCTTAGCCTGCATTTTCGCGCTTCCACCTTGCTTAGAGACCGCCTTTGTTCTAAGTTCTCTCCTTGCTGCGAACACACTGCCACCTAGGAGACTTCACCTTAAGAGCGATGAGACGTTTTTGGAAGTCTAAGATACCTGGTGTGCACTTCGTTTAGAGTATCCAACTTGCCTATAGTACGGCCTTGATCGCACTTTTTGCACCACTGGGAACATGCTGCCCCACAGGAATCTTCCCTTCAGATCGAGTATACGTTTTGGAAGCTTAATCGTCTTGGAGTGCACTTCTTTTAGAGTATCCAACTTCTGCTTGCCTTTTGGAAGCAGAAGCCTCTTTGCCCTTGGTCGACGACCTTTCCTCACCTGGCAACACATTGCTACTAGGACACTTATACTTCAGTGCGATTCTACGTTTTGGAAGCACAAGGGACTGAACGGGCACTTAGCTCAGAGTATCCAACTGGCTTATAGTCTTCCCTTCTTCTAAGTTCTTTCTGAACTGGGAACACATGTCCCCATAGGGCTCTCCGCCGTAAGAGCTTTTATACGTTTTGGCAGCAGAAGGGCCTTAGCCTGCATGTTAGCACATCCAACTTGCTTAGAGGCGCCCTTTGTTCTAAGTTCTTTCCTGAGCTGCGAACACACTGCCAACTAGGAGTCCTCACCCTAAGAGCGATGATACGTTTTGGAAGTCTAAGGGACCTGGTGTGCACTTCCTTTCGAGTCACCAACTTGCTTGTAGTGCGGCCTTGTTTTCACGTCTTTCCACCACTGGGAACATGCTGCATCACAGGAATCTTCACTTCAGATCGAGTTTACGTTTTGGAAGCATAATCGTCTTGGAGTGCACTTCCCTTAGAGTATCCAAATTTTGCTTGCCTTTTGAAAGCAGAAGCGTCTTTGCCCTTGGTCGATGACCTTTCCTTACCTGGCAACACATTGCCACGAGGACACTTATCCTTCACTGCGATTCCTCGTTTTGGAAGCACAAGGGACTGAACGGGCGCTGAACTCGGAGTTTCCACCTGGCTTAAAGTCTGCCTTTCTTCTAAGTTCTTTCTGAACTGGGAACACATGTCCGCATAGGGCTCTCCGCCTTAAGAGCTTTTATACGTTTTGGCAGCAGAAGGGCCTTAGCCTGCATGTTAGCGCATCCAACTTGCTTAGAGGCGCCCTTTGTTCTAAGTTCTTTCCTGAGCTGCGAACACACTGCCACTTAGGGACACTCCATTAAGAGAGATGATACGTTCCGGAAGCATAACGGACTGGGGTGCACTTCCTTTAGAGTATCCAACTTGCATATAGTGCGGCCTTGTTCTCACTTTTTTCCACCACTTGGAACATGCTGCCCCACCGGAATCTTCACTTCAGATCGAGTTTTCGTTTTGGAAGCATAATCGTCTTGGAGTGCACTTCCCTTAGAGTATCCAACTTCTGCTTGCCTTTTGGAAGCAGAAGCCTCTTTGCCCTTGGTCGATGACCTTTCCTCACCTGGCAACACATTGCTACTAGGACACTTATCCTTCAGTGCGATTCTACGTTTTGGAAGCACAAGGGACTGAACGGGCAGTTAACTCAGAGTATCCAACTGGCTTGTAGTCTGCCCTTCTTCTAGGTTCTTTCCTGAACTGGGAACACATGTCCGCATAGGCCTCTCCGCCTTAAGAGCTTTTATACGTTTTGGCAGCAGAAGGGCCTTAGCCTGCATTTTCGCGCTTCCACCTTGCTTAGAGACCGCCTTTGTTCTAAGTTCTCTCCTTAGCTGCGAACACACTGCCAGCTAGGAGTCTTCACCCTAAGAGCGATGATACGTTTTGGAAGTCTAAGGGACCTGGTGTGCACTTCCTTTCGAGTCACCAACTTGCTTGTAGTGCGGCCTTGTTTTCACGTCTTTCCACCACTGGGAACATGCTGCATCACAGGAATCTTCACTTCAGATCGAGTGTACGTTCTGGAAGCATAATCGTCTTGGAGTGCACTTCCTTTAGAGTATCCAGCGTGCCTATAGTGCGCCCTGTTCTCACTTCTTTCCACCACTGGGAACATGCTGCCCCATAGGAATCTTCACTTCACATCGAGTTTACGTTTTGGAAGCAAAATCGCCTTGGAGTGCACTTCCCTTAGAGTATCCAACTTCTGCTTGCCTTTTGGAAGCAGACGCCTCTTTGCTCTTGGTCTATGACCTTTCTTCACCTGGCAACACATTGCTGCTAGGACCCTTATCTTTAAGTGCGATTCTATGTTTTGGAAGCCCAAGGAACTGAACGGGCACTTAACTCCGAGTATCCAACTGGCTTAGAGTCTTCCCTTCTAAGTTCTTTCCTGAAATGGGAACACATGTCCGCATAGGCCTCTCCGCCTTAAGAGCTTTTATACGTTTTGGCAGCAGAAGGGCATTAGCCTGCATTTTCGCGCTTCCACCTTGCTTAGAGACCGCCTTTGTTCTAAGTTCTCTCCTTGCTGCGAACACACTGCCACCTAGGAGACTTCACCTTAAGAGCGATGAGACGTTTTTGGAAGTCTAAGATACCTGGTGTGCACTTCGTTTAGAGTATCCAACTTGCCTATAGTGCTGCCTTGTTCTCACTTTTTTCCACCACTGGGAACATGCTGCCCCACCGGAATCTTCCCTTCAGATCGAGTATACGTTTTGGAAGCTTAATCGTCTTGGAGTGCACTTCTTTTAGAGTATCCAACTTCTGCTTGCCTTTTGGAAGCAGAAGCCTCTTTGCCCTTGGTCGACGACCTTTCCTCACCTGGCAACACATTGCTACTAGGACACTTATCCTTCAGTGCGATTCTACGTTTTGGAAGCACAAGGGACTGAACAGGCACTTAACTCAGAGTATCCAACTGGCTTGTAGTCAGCACTTCTAAGTTCTTTCCTGAACTGGGAACACATGTCCGCATAGGCCTCTCCGCCTTAAGAGCTTTTATACGTTTTGGCAGCAGAAGGGCCTTAGCCTGCATTTTCGCTCTTCCACCTTGCTTAGAGACCGCCTTTGTTCTAAGTTCTATCCTTAGCTGCGAACACACTGCCAGCTAGGAGTCTTCACCTTAAGAGCGATGATACGTTTTGGAAGTCTGAGGGACCTGGTGTGCACTACCTTTCGAGTCACCAACTTGCTTGTAGTGCGGCCTTGTTTTCACGTCTTTCCACCACTGGGAACATGCTGCATCACAGGAATCTTCACTTCAGATCGAGTGTACGTTTTGGAAGCATAATCGTCTTGGAGTGCACTTCCTTTAGAGTATCCAGCGTGCCTATAGTGCGCCCTGTTCTCACTGCTTTCCACCACTGGGAACATGCTGCCCCATAAGAATCTTCACTTCAGATCGAGTTTACGTTTTGGAAGCAAAATCATCTTGGAGTGCACTTCCCTTAGAGTATTCAACTTCTGCTTGCCTTTTGGAAGCAGAAGCGTCTTAGGTCTTGGTCGATGACCTTTCCTCACCTAGCAACACATTGCCACTAGGACACTCATCCTTCAGTGCGATTCTACGTATTGGAAGCACAAGGGACTGAAAGGGCACTTAACTCAGAGTATCCAACTGGCTTATAGTCTACCCTTCTTCTAAGTTCTTTCCTGAACTGGGAACACATGTCCGCATAGGCTTCTCCGCCATAAGAGCTTTTATACGTTTTGGCAGCAGAAGGGTCTTAGCCTGCATTTTAGCGCTTCCAAATGCTTAGAAACCGCCTTTGTTCTACGTTCTTTGCACAACTGCGAACACACTGCCACCAAGGAGACACTACCTTAAGAGAGATGATACGTTGCGGAAGCATAACGGACTTGGGGTGCACTTCCTATAGGTTATCCAACTTGCCTATAGTGCTGCCTTGTTCTCACTTTTTTCCACCACTGGGAACATGCTGCCCCACAGGAATCTTCCCTTCAGATCGAGTGTACGTTTTGGAAGCTTAATCGTCTTGGAGTGCACTTCTTTTAGAGTATCCAACTTCTGCTTGCCTTTTGGAAGCAGAAGCCTCTTTGCCCTTGGTCGACGACCTTTCCTCACCTGGCAACACATTGCTACTAGGACCCTTATCCTTAAGTGCGATTCTATGTTTTGGAAGCCCAAGGAACTGAACGGGCACTTAACTCAGAGTATCCAACTGGCATAGAGTCTTCCCTTCTAAGTTCTTTCCTGAAATGGGAACACATGTCCGCATAGGCCTCTCCGCCTTAAGAGCTTTTATACGTTTTGGCAGCAGAAGGGCCTTAGCCTGCATTTTCGCGCTTCCACCTTGCTTAGAGACCGCCTTTGTTCTAAGTTCTCTCCTTAGCTGCGAACACACTGCCAGCTAGGAGTCTTCACCCTAAGAGCGATGATACGTTTTGGAAGTCTAAGGGACCTGGTGTGCACTTCCTTTCGAGTCACCAACTTGCTTGTAGTGCGGCCTTGTTTTCACGTCTTTCCACCACTGGGAACATGCTGCATCACAGGAATCTGCACTTCAGATCGAGTGTACGTTCTGGAAGCATAATCGTCTTGGAGTGCACTTCCTTTAGAGTATCCAGCGTGCCTATAGTGCGCCCTGTTCTCACTTCTTTCCACCACTGGGAACATGCTACCCCATAAGAATCTTCCCTTCACATCGAGTTTACGTTTTGGAAGCATAATCGTCTTGGAGTGTACTTCCCCTTGAGGATCCAACTTCTGCTTGCCTTTTGGAAGCAGAAGCGTCTTTGCCGTTTGTCGATGACCTTTCCTCACCTGGCAACACATTGCTACTAGGACACTTATCCTTCAGTGCGATTCTACGTTTTGGAAGCACAAGGGACTGAACAGGCACTTAACTCAGAGTATCCAACTGGCTTGTAGTCAGCACTTCTTCTAAGTTCTTTCCTGAACTGGGAAGACATGTCCGCATAGACCTCTCCGCCTTAAGAGCTTTCATACGTTTTGGCAGCAGAAGGGCCTTAGCCTGCATGTTAGCGCTTCCAACTTGCTTAGAGGCGCCCTTTGTTCTAAGTTCTTCCTGAGCTGCGAACACACTGTCAACTAGAAGACTTCACCTTAAGAGCGATAATACATTTTGGAAGTCTTAGGGACCTGGTGTGCACTTCGTTTAGAGTTTCCAACTTCCTGTAGTGCAGTCTTGTTCTCACTTCTTTGCACCACTGGGAACATGGTGCCCCACAGGAATCTTCCCTTCAGATCGAGTATACGTTTTGGAAGCATAATCGTCTTGGAGTGCACTTCTTTTAGAGTATCCAACTTCTGCTTGCCTTTTGGAAGCAGAAGCCTCTTTGCTCTTGGTCTATGACCTTTCTTCACCTGGCAACACATTGCTGCTAGGACCCTTATCCTTAAGTGCGATTCTATGTTTTGGAAGCCCAAGGAACTGAACGGGCACTTAACTCAGAGTATCCAACTGGCTTAGAGTCTTCCCTTCTAAGTTCTTTCCTGAAATGGGAACACATGTCCGCATAGGCCTCTCCGCCTTAAGAGCTTTTATACGTTTTGGCAGCAGAAGGGCCTTAGCCTGCATTTTCGCGCTTCCACCTTGCTTAGAGACCGCCTTTGTTCTAAGTTCTCTCCTTGCTGCGAACACACTGCCACCTAGGAGACTTCACCTTAAGAGCGATGAGACGTTTTTGGAAGTCTAAGATACCTGGTGTGCACTTCGTTTAGAGTATCCAACTTGCCTATAGTACGGCCTTGATCGCACTTTTTGCACCACTGGGAACATGCTGCCCCACAGGAATCTTCCCTTCAGATCGAGTATACGTTTTGGAAGCTTAATCGTCTTGGAGTGCACTTCTTTTAGAGTATCCAACTTCTGCTTGCCTTTTGGAAGCAGAAGCCTCTTTGCCCTTGGTCGACGACCTTTCCTCACCTGGCAACACATTGCTACTAGGACACTTATACTTCAGTGCGATTCTACGTTTTGGAAGCACAAGGGACTGAACGGGCACTTAGCTCAGAGTATCCAACTGGCTTATAGTCTTCCCTTCTTCTAAGTTCTTTCTGAACTGGGAACACATGTCCCCATAGGGCTCTCCGCCGTAAGAGCTTTTATACGTTTTGGCAGCAGAAGGGCCTTAGCCTGCATGTTAGCACATCCAACTTGCTTAGAGGCGCCCTTTGTTCTAAGTTCTTTCCTGAGCTGCGAACACACTGCCAACTAGGAGTCCTCACCCTAAGAGCGATGATACGTTTTGGAAGTCTAAGGGACCTGGTGTGCACTTCCTTTCGAGTCACCAACTTGCTTGTAGTGCGGCCTTGTTTTCACGTCTTTCCACCACTGGGAACATGCTGCATCACAGGAATCTTCACTTCAGATCGAGTTTACGTTTTGGAAGCATAATCGTCTTGGAGTGCACTTCCCTTAGAGTATCCAAATTTTGCTTGCCTTTTGAAAGCAGAAGCGTCTTTGCCCTTGGTCGATGACCTTTCCTTACCTGGCAACACATTGCCACGAGGACACTTATCCTTCACTGCGATTCCTCGTTTTGGAAGCACAAGGGACTGAACGGGCGCTGAACTCGGAGTTTCCACCTGGCTTAAAGTCTGCCTTTCTTCTAAGTTCTTTCTGAACTGGGAACACATGTCCGCATAGGGCTCTCCGCCTTAAGAGCTTTTATACGTTTTGGCAGCAGAAGGGCCTTAGCCTGCATGTTAGCGCATCCAACTTGCTTAGAGGCGCCCTTTGTTCTAAGTTCTTTCCTGAGCTGCGAACACACTGCCACTTAGGGACACTCCATTAAGAGAGATGATACGTTCCGGAAGCATAACGGACTGGGGTGCACTTCCTTTAGAGTATCCAACTTGCATATAGTGCGGCCTTGTTCTCACTTTTTTCCACCACTTGGAACATGCTGCCCCACCGGAATCTTCACTTCAGATCGAGTTTTCGTTTTGGAAGCATAATCGTCTTGGAGTGCACTTCCCTTAGAGTATCCAACTTCTGCTTGCCTTTTGGAAGCAGAAGCCTCTTTGCCCTTGGTCGATGACCTTTCCTCACCTGGCAACACATTGCTACTAGGACACTTATCCTTCAGTGCGATTCTACGTTTTGGAAGCACAAGGGACTGAACGGGCAGTTAACTCAGAGTATCCAACTGGCTTGTAGTCTGCCCTTCTTCTAGGTTCTTTCCTGAACTGGGAACACATGTCCGCATAGGCCTCTCCGCCTTAAGAGCTTTTATACGTTTTGGCAGCAGAAGGGCCTTAGCCTGCATTTTCGCGCTTCCACCTTGCTTAGAGACCGCCTTTGTTCTAAGTTCTCTCCTTAGCTGCGAACACACTGCCAGCTAGGAGTCTTCACCCTAAGAGCGATGATACGTTTTGGAAGTCTAAGGGACCTGGTGTGCACTTCCTTTCGAGTCACCAACTTGCTTGTAGTGCGGCCTTGTTTTCACGTCTTTCCACCACTGGGAACATGCTGCATCACAGGAATCTTCACTTCAGATCGAGTGTACGTTCTGGAAGCATAATCGTCTTGGAGTGCACTTCCTTTAGAGTATCCAGCGTGCCTATAGTGCGCCCTGTTCTCACTTCTTTCCACCACTGGGAACATGCTGCCCCATAGGAATCTTCACTTCACATCGAGTTTACGTTTTGGAAGCAAAATCGCCTTGGAGTGCACTTCCCTTAGAGTATCCAACTTCTGCTTGCCTTTTGGAAGCAGACGCCTCTTTGCTCTTGGTCTATGACCTTTCTTCACCTGGCAACACATTGCTGCTAGGACCCTTATCTTTAAGTGCGATTCTATGTTTTGGAAGCCCAAGGAACTGAACGGGCACTTAACTCCGAGTATCCAACTGGCTTAGAGTCTTCCCTTCTAAGTTCTTTCCTGAAATGGGAACACATGTCCGCATAGGCCTCTCCGCCTTAAGAGCTTTTATACGTTTTGGCAGCAGAAGGGCATTAGCCTGCATTTTCGCGCTTCCACCTTGCTTAGAGACCGCCTTTGTTCTAAGTTCTCTCCTTGCTGCGAACACACTGCCACCTAGGAGACTTCACCTTAAGAGCGATGAGACGTTTTTGGAAGTCTAAGATACCTGGTGTGCACTTCGTTTAGAGTATCCAACTTGCCTATAGTGCTGCCTTGTTCTCACTTTTTTCCACCACTGGGAACATGCTGCCCCACCGGAATCTTCCCTTCAGATCGAGTATACGTTTTGGAAGCTTAATCGTCTTGGAGTGCACTTCTTTTAGAGTATCCAACTTCTGCTTGCCTTTTGGAAGCAGAAGCCTCTTTGCCCTTGGTCGACGACCTTTCCTCACCTGGCAACACATTGCTACTAGGACACTTATCCTTCAGTGCGATTCTACGTTTTGGAAGCACAAGGGACTGAACAGGCACTTAACTCAGAGTATCCAACTGGCTTGTAGTCAGCACTTCTTCTAAGTTCTTTCCTGAACTGGGAAGACATGTCCGCATAGACCTCTCCGCCTTAAGAGCTTTCATACGTTTTGGCAGCAGAAGGGCCTTAGCCTGCATGTTAGCGCTTCCAACTTGCTTAGAGGCGCCCTTTGTTCTAAGTTCTTCCTGAGCTGCGAACACACTGTCAACTAGAAGACTTCACCTTAAGAGCGATAATACATTTTGGAAGTCTTAGGGACCTGGTGTGCACTTCGTTTAGAGTTTCCAACTTCCTGTAGTGCAGTCTTGTTCTCACTTCTTTGCACCACTGGGAACATGGTGCCCCACAGGAATCTTCCCTTCAGATCGAGTATACGTTTTGGAAGCATAATCGTCTTGGAGTGCACTTCTTTTAGAGTATCCAACTTCTGCTTGCCTTTTGGAAGCAGAAGCCTCTTTGCTCTTGGTCTATGACCTTTCTTCACCTGGCAACACATTGCTGCTAGGACCCTTATCCTTAAGTGCGATTCTATGTTTTGGAAGCCCAAGGAACTGAACGGGCACTTAACTCAGAGTATCCAACTGGCTTAGAGTCTTCCCTTCTAAGTTCTTTCCTGAAATGGGAACACATGTCCGCATAGGCCTCTCCGCCTTAAGAGCTTTTATACGTTTTGGCAGCAGAAGGGCCTTAGCCTGCATTTTCGCGCTTCCACCTTGCTTAGAGACCGCCTTTGTTCTAAGTTCTCTCCTTGCTGCGAACACACTGCCACCTAGGAGACTTCACCTTAAGAGCGATGAGACGTTTTTGGAAGTCTAAGATACCTGGTGTGCACTTCGTTTAGAGTATCCAACTTGCCTATAGTACGGCCTTGATCGCACTTTTTGCACCACTGGGAACATGCTGCCCCACAGGAATCTTCCCTTCAGATCGAGTATACGTTTTGGAAGCTTAATCGTCTTGGAGTGCACTTCTTTTAGAGTATCCAACTTCTGCTTGCCTTTTGGAAGCAGAAGCCTCTTTGCCCTTGGTCGACGACCTTTCCTCACCTGGCAACACATTGCTACTAGGACACTTATACTTCAGTGCGATTCTACGTTTTGGAAGCACAAGGGACTGAACGGGCACTTAGCTCAGAGTATCCAACTGGCTTATAGTCTTCCCTTCTTCTAAGTTCTTTCTGAACTGGGAACACATGTCCCCATAGGGCTCTCCGCCGTAAGAGCTTTTATACGTTTTGGCAGCAGAAGGGCCTTAGCCTGCATGTTAGCACATCCAACTTGCTTAGAGGCGCCCTTTGTTCTAAGTTCTTTCCTGAGCTGCGAACACACTGCCAACTAGGAGTCCTCACCCTAAGAGCGATGATACGTTTTGGAAGTCTAAGGGACCTGGTGTGCACTTCCTTTCGAGTCACCAACTTGCTTGTAGTGCGGCCTTGTTTTCACGTCTTTCCACCACTGGGAACATGCTGCATCACAGGAATCTTCACTTCAGATCGAGTTTACGTTTTGGAAGCATAATCGTCTTGGAGTGCACTTCCCTTAGAGTATCCAAATTTTGCTTGCCTTTTGAAAGCAGAAGCGTCTTTGCCCTTGGTCGATGACCTTTCCTTACCTGGCAACACATTGCCACGAGGACACTTATCCTTCACTGCGATTCCTCGTTTTGGAAGCACAAGGGACTGAACGGGCGCTGAACTCGGAGTTTCCACCTGGCTTAAAGTCTGCCTTTCTTCTAAGTTCTTTCTGAACTGGGAACACATGTCCGCATAGGGCTCTCCGCCTTAAGAGCTTTTATACGTTTTGGCAGCAGAAGGGCCTTAGCCTGCATGTTAGCGCATCCAACTTGCTTAGAGGCGCCCTTTGTTCTAAGTTCTTTCCTGAGCTGCGAACACACTGCCACTTAGGGACACTCCATTAAGAGAGATGATACGTTCCGGAAGCATAACGGACTGGGGTGCACTTCCTTTAGAGTATCCAACTTGCATATAGTGCGGCCTTGTTCTCACTTTTTTCCACCACTTGGAACATGCTGCCCCACCGGAATCTTCACTTCAGATCGAGTTTTCGTTTTGGAAGCATAATCGTCTTGGAGTGCACTTCCCTTAGAGTATCCAACTTCTGCTTGCCTTTTGGAAGCAGAAGCCTCTTTGCCCTTGGTCGATGACCTTTCCTCACCTGGCAACACATTGCTACTAGGACACTTATCCTTCAGTGCGATTCTACGTTTTGGAAGCACAAGGGACTGAACGGGCAGTTAACTCAGAGTATCCAACTGGCTTGTAGTCTGCCCTTCTTCTAGGTTCTTTCCTGAACTGGGAACACATGTCCGCATAGGCCTCTCCGCCTTAAGAGCTTTTATACGTTTTGGCAGCAGAAGGGCCTTAGCCTGCATTTTCGCGCTTCCACCTTGCTTAGAGACCGCCTTTGTTCTAAGTTCTCTCCTTAGCTGCGAACACACTGCCAGCTAGGAGTCTTCACCCTAAGAGCGATGATACGTTTTGGAAGTCTAAGGGACCTGGTGTGCACTTCCTTTCGAGTCACCAACTTGCTTGTAGTGCGGCCTTGTTTTCACGTCTTTCCACCACTGGGAACATGCTGCATCACAGGAATCTTCACTTCAGATCGAGTGTACGTTCTGGAAGCATAATCGTCTTGGAGTGCACTTCCTTTAGAGTATCCAGCGTGCCTATAGTGCGCCCTGTTCTCACTTCTTTCCACCACTGGGAACATGCTGCCCCATAGGAATCTTCACTTCACATCGAGTTTACGTTTTGGAAGCAAAATCGCCTTGGAGTGCACTTCCCTTAGAGTATCCAACTTCTGCTTGCCTTTTGGAAGCAGACGCCTCTTTGCTCTTGGTCTATGACCTTTCTTCACCTGGCAACACATTGCTGCTAGGACCCTTATCTTTAAGTGCGATTCTATGTTTTGGAAGCCCAAGGAACTGAACGGGCACTTAACTCCGAGTATCCAACTGGCTTAGAGTCTTCCCTTCTAAGTTCTTTCCTGAAATGGGAACACATGTCCGCATAGGCCTCTCCGCCTTAAGAGCTTTTATACGTTTTGGCAGCAGAAGGGCATTAGCCTGCATTTTCGCGCTTCCACCTTGCTTAGAGACCGCCTTTGTTCTAAGTTCTCTCCTTGCTGCGAACACACTGCCACCTAGGAGACTTCACCTTAAGAGCGATGAGACGTTTTTGGAAGTCTAAGATACCTGGTGTGCACTTCGTTTAGAGTATCCAACTTGCCTATAGTGCTGCCTTGTTCTCACTTTTTTCCACCACTGGGAACATGCTGCCCCACAGGAATCTTCCCTTCAGATCGAGTATACGTTTTGGAAGCTTAATCGTCTTGGAGTGCACTTCTTTTAGAGTATCCAACTTCTGCTTGCCTTTTGGAAGCAGAAGCCTCTTTGCCCTTGGTCGACGACCTTTCCTCACCTGGCAACACATTGCTACTAGGACACTTATCCTTCAGTGCGATTCTACGTTTTGGAAGCACAAGGGACTGAACAGGCACTTAACTCAGAGTATCCAACTGGCTTGTAGTCAGCACTTCTTCTAAGTTCTTTCCTGAACTGGGAACACATGTCCGCATAGGCCTCTCCGCCTTAAGAGCTTTTATACGTTTTGGCAGCAGAAGGGCCTTAGCCTGCATTTTCGCTCTTCCACCTTGCTTAGAGACCGCCTTTGTTCTAAGTTCTATCCTTAGCTGCGAACACACTGCCAGCTAGGAGTCTTCACCTTAAGAGCGATGATACGTTTTGGAAGTCTGAGGGACCTGGTGTGCACTACCTTTCGAGTCACCAACTTGCTTGTAGTGCGGCCTTGTTTTCACGTCTTTCCACCACTGGGAACATGCTGCATCACAGGAATCTTCACTTCAGATCGAGTGTACGTTTTGGAAGCATAATCGTCTTGGAGTGCACTTCCTTTAGAGTATCCAGCGTGCCTATAGTGCGCCCTGTTCTCACTGCTTTCCACCACTGGGAACATGCTGCCCCATAAGAATCTTCACTTCAGATCGAGTTTACGTTTTGGAAGCAAAATCATCTTGGAGTGCACTTCCCTTAGAGTATTCAACTTCTGCTTGCCTTTTGGAAGCAGAAGCGTCTTAGGTCTTGGTCGATGACCTTTCCTCACCTAGCAACACATTGCCACTAGGACACTCATCCTTCAGTGCGATTCTACGTATTGGAAGCACAAGGGACTGAAAGGGCACTTAACTCAGAGTATCCAACTGGCTTATAGTCTACCCTTCTTCTAAGTTCTTTCCTGAACTGGGAACACATGTCCGCATAGGCTTCTCCGCCATAAGAGCTTTTATACGTTTTGGCAGCAGAAGGGTCTTAGCCTGCATTTTAGCGCTTCCAAATGCTTAGAAACCGCCTTTGTTCTACGTTCTTTGCACAACTGCGAACACACTGCCACCAAGGAGACACTACCTTAAGAGAGATGATACGTTGCGGAAGCATAACGGACTTGGGGTGCACTTCCTATAGGTTATCCAACTTGCCTATAGTGCTGCCTTGTTCTCACTTTTTTCCACCACTGGGAACATGCTGCCCCACAGGAATCTTCCCTTCAGATCGAGTGTACGTTTTGGAAGCTTAATCGTCTTGGAGTGCACTTCTTTTAGAGTATCCAACTTCTGCTTGCCTTTTGGAAGCAGAAGCCTCTTTGCCCTTGGTCGACGACCTTTCCTCACCTGGCAACACATTGCTACTAGGACCCTTATCCTTAAGTGCGATTCTATGTTTTGGAAGCCCAAGGAACTGAACGGGCACTTAACTCAGAGTATCCAACTGGCATAGAGTCTTCCCTTCTAAGTTCTTTCCTGAAATGGGAACACATGTCCGCATAGGCCTCTCCGCCTTAAGAGCTTTTATACGTTTTGGCAGCAGAAGGGCCTTAGCCTGCATTTTCGCGCTTCCACCTTGCTTAGAGACCGCCTTTGTTCTAAGTTCTCTCCTTAGCTGCGAACACACTGCCAGCTAGGAGTCTTCACCCTAAGAGCGATGATACGTTTTGGAAGTCTAAGGGACCTGGTGTGCACTTCCTTTCGAGTCACCAACTTGCTTGTAGTGCGGCCTTGTTTTCACGTCTTTCCACCACTGGGAACATGCTGCATCACAGGAATCTGCACTTCAGATCGAGTGTACGTTCTGGAAGCATAATCGTCTTGGAGTGCACTTCCTTTAGAGTATCCAGCGTGCCTATAGTGCGCCCTGTTCTCACTTCTTTCCACCACTGGGAACATGCTGCCCCATAGGAATCTTCACTTCACATCGAGTTTACGTTTTGGAAGCAAAATCGCCTTGGAGTGCACTTCCCTTAGAGTATCCAACTTCTGCTTGCCTTTTGGAAGCAGACGCCTCTTTGCTCTTGGTCTATGACCTTTCTTCACCTGGCAACACATTGCTGCTAGGACCCTTATCTTTAAGTGCGATTCTATGTTTTGGAAGCCCAAGGAACTGAACGGGCACTTAACTCCGAGTATCCAACTGGCTTAGAGTCTTCCCTTCTAAGTTCTTTCCTGAAATGGGAACACATGTCCGCATAGGCCTCTCCGCCTTAAGAGCTTTTATACGTTTTGGCAGCAGAAGGGCATTAGCCTGCATTTTCGCGCTTCCACCTTGCTTAGAGACCGCCTTTGTTCTAAGTTCTCTCCTTGCTGCGAACACACTGCCACCTAGGAGACTTCACCTTAAGAGCGATGAGACGTTTTTGGAAGTCTAAGATACCTGGTGTGCACTTCGTTTAGAGTATCCAACTTGCCTATAGTGCTGCCTTGTTCTCACTTTTTTCCACCACTGGGAACATGCTGCCCCACAGGAATCTTCCCTTCAGATCGAGTATACGTTTTGGAAGCTTAATCGTCTTGGAGTGCACTTCTTTTAGAGTATCCAACTTCTGCTTGCCTTTTGGAAGCAGAAGCCTCTTTGCCCTTGGTCGACGACCTTTCCTCACCTGGCAACACATTGCTACTAGGACACTTATCCTTCAGTGCGATTCTACGTTTTGGAAGCACAAGGGACTGAACAGGCACTTAACTCAGAGTATCCAACTGGCTTGTAGTCAGCACTTCTTCTAAGTTCTTTCCTGAACTGGGAAGACATGTCCGCATAGACCTCTCCGCCTTAAGAGCTTTCATACGTTTTGGCAGCAGAAGGGCCTTAGCCTGCATGTTAGCGCTTCCAACTTGCTTAGAGGCGCCCTTTGTTCTAAGTTCTTCCTGAGCTGCGAACACACTGTCAACTAGAAGACTTCACCTTAAGAGCGATAATACATTTTGGAAGTCTTAGGGACCTGGTGTGCACTTCGTTTAGAGTTTCCAACTTCCTGTAGTGCAGTCTTGTTCTCACTTCTTTGCACCACTGGGAACATGGTGCCCCACAGGAATCTTCCCTTCAGATCGAGTATACGTTTTGGAAGCATAATCGTCTTGGAGTGCACTTCTTTTAGAGTATCCAACTTCTGCTTGCCTTTTGGAAGCAGAAGCCTCTTTGCTCTTGGTCTATGACCTTTCTTCACCTGGCAACACATTGCTGCTAGGACCCTTATCCTTAAGTGCGATTCTATGTTTTGGAAGCCCAAGGAACTGAACGGGCACTTAACTCAGAGTATCCAACTGGCTTAGAGTCTTCCCTTCTAAGTTCTTTCCTGAAATGGGAACACATGTCCGCATAGGCCTCTCCGCCTTAAGAGCTTTTATACGTTTTGGCAGCAGAAGGGCCTTAGCCTGCATTTTCGCGCTTCCACCTTGCTTAGAGACCGCCTTTGTTCTAAGTTCTCTCCTTGCTGCGAACACACTGCCACCTAGGAGACTTCACCTTAAGAGCGATGAGACGTTTTTGGAAGTCTAAGATACCTGGTGTGCACTTCGTTTAGAGTATCCAACTTGCCTATAGTACGGCCTTGATCGCACTTTTTGCACCACTGGGAACATGCTGCATCACAGGAATCTTCACTTCAGATCGAGTTTACGTTTTGGAAGCATAATCGTCTTGGAGTGCACTTCCCTTAGAGTATCCAAATTTTGCTTGCCTTTTGAAAGCAGAAGCGTCTTTGCCCTTGGTCGATGACCTTTCCTTACCTGGCAACACATTGCCACGAGGACACTTATCCTTCACTGCGATTCCTCGTTTTGGAAGCACAAGGGACTGAACGGGCGCTGAACTCGGAGTTTCCACCTGGCTTAAAGTCTGCCTTTCTTCTAAGTTCTTTCTGAACTGGGAACACATGTCCGCATAGGGCTCTCCGCCTTAAGAGCTTTTATACGTTTTGGCAGCAGAAGGGCCTTAGCCTGCATGTTAGCGCATCCAACTTGCTTAGAGGCGCCCTTTGTTCTAAGTTCTTTCCTGAGCTGCGAACACACTGCCACTTAGGGACACTCCATTAAGAGAGATGATACGTTCCGGAAGCATAACGGACTGGGGTGCACTTCCTTTAGAGTATCCAACTTGCATATAGTGCGGCCTTGTTCTCACTTTTTTCCACCACTTGGAACATGCTGCCCCACCGGAATCTTCACTTCAGATCGAGTTTTCGTTTTGGAAGCATAATCGTCTTGGAGTGCACTTCCCTTAGAGTATCCAACTTCTGCTTGCCTTTTGGAAGCAGAAGCCTCTTTGCCCTTGGTCGATGACCTTTCCTCACCTGGCAACACATTGCTACTGGGACACTTATCCTTCAGTGCGATTCTACGTTTTGGAAGCACAAGGGACTGAACGGGCAGTTAACTCAGAGTATCCAACTGGCTTGTAGTCTGCCCTTCTTCTAGGTTCTTTCCTGAACTGGGAACACATGTCCGCATAGGCCTCTCCGCCTTAAGAGCTTTTATACGTTTTGGCAGCAGAAGGGCCTTAGCCTGCATTTTCGCTCTTCCACCTTGCTTAGAGACCGCCTTTGTTCTAAGTTCTATCCTTAGCTGCGAACACACTGCCAGCTAGGAGTCTTCACCTTAAGAGCGATGATACGTTTTGGAAGTCTGAGGGACCTGGTGTGCACTACCTTTCGAGTCACCAACTTGCTTGTAGTGCGGCCTTGTTTTCACGTCTTTCCACCACTGGGAACATGCTGCATCACAGGAATCTTCACTTCAGATCGAGTGTACGTTTTGGAAGCATAATCGTCTTGGAGTGCACTTCCTTTAGAGTATCCAGCGTGCCTATAGTGCGCCCTGTTCTCACTGCTTTCCACCACTGGGAACATGCTGCCCCATAAGAATCTTCACTTCAGATCGAGTTTACGTTTTGGAAGCAAAATCATCTTGGAGTGCACTTCCCTTAGAGTATTCAACTTCTGCTTGCCTTTTGGAAGCAGAAGCGTCTTAGGTCTTGGTCGATGACCTTTCCTCACCTAGCAACACATTGCCACTAGGACACTCATCCTTCAGTGCGATTCTACGTATTGGAAGCACAAGGGACTGAAAGGGCACTTAACTCAGAGTATCCAACTGGCTTATAGTCTACCCTTCTTCTAAGTTCTTTCCTGAACTGGGAACACATGTCCGCATAGGCTTCTCCGCCATAAGAGCTTTTATACGTTTTGGCAGCAGAAGGGTCTTAGCCTGCATTTTAGCGCTTCCAAATGCTTAGAAACCGCCTTTGTTCTACGTTCTTTGCACAACTGCGAACACACTGCCACCAAGGAGACACTACCTTAAGAGAGATGATACGTTGCGGAAGCATAACGGACTTGGGGTGCACTTCCTATAGGTTATCCAACTTGCCTATAGTGCTGCCTTGTTCTCACTTTTTTCCACCACTGGGAACATGCTGCCCCACAGGAATCTTCCCTTCAGATCGAGTGTACGTTTTGGAAGCTTAATCGTCTTGGAGTGCACTTCTTTTAGAGTATCCAACTTCTGCTTGCCTTTTGGAAGCAGAAGCCTCTTTGCCCTTGGTCGACGACCTTTCCTCACCTGGCAACACATTGCTACTAGGACCCTTATCCTTAAGTGCGATTCTATGTTTTGGAAGCCCAAGGAACTGAACGGGCACTTAACTCAGAGTATCCAACTGGCATAGAGTCTTCCCTTCTAAGTTCTTTCCTGAAATGGGAACACATGTCCGCATAGGCCTCTCCGCCTTAAGAGCTTTTATACGTTTTGGCAGCAGAAGGGCCTTAGCCTGCATTTTCGCGCTTCCACCTTGCTTAGAGACCGCCTTTGTTCTAAGTTCTCTCCTTAGCTGCGAACACACTGCCAGCTAGGAGTCTTCACCCTAAGAGCGATGATACGTTTTGGAAGTCTAAGGGACCTGGTGTGCACTTCCTTTCGAGTCACCAACTTGCTTGTAGTGCGGCCTTGTTTTCACGTCTTTCCACCACTGGGAACATGCTGCATCACAGGAATCTGCACTTCAGATCGAGTGTACGTTCTGGAAGCATAATCGTCTTGGAGTGCACTTCCTTTAGAGTATCCAGCGTGCCTATAGTGCGCCCTGTTCTCACTTCTTTCCACCACTGGGAACATGCTGCCCCATAGGAATCTTCACTTCACATCGAGTTTACGTTTTGGAAGCAAAATCGCCTTGGAGTGCACTTCCCTTAGAGTATCCAACTTCTGCTTGCCTTTTGGAAGCAGACGCCTCTTTGCTCTTGGTCTATGACCTTTCTTCACCTGGCAACACATTGCTGCTAGGACCCTTATCTTTAAGTGCGATTCTATGTTTTGGAAGCCAAAGGAACTGAACGGGCACTTAACTCCGAGTATCCAACTGGCTTAGAGTCTTCCCTTCTAAGTTCTTTCCTGAAATGGGAACACATGTCCGCATAGGCCTCTCCGCCTTAAGAGCTTTTATACGTTTTGGCAGCAGAAGGGCATTAGCCTGCATTTTCGCGCTTCCACCTTGCTTAGAGACCGCCTTTGTTCTAAGTTCTCTCCTTGCTGCGAACACACTGCCACCTAGGAGACTTCACCTTAAGAGCGATGAGACGTTTTTGGAAGTCTAAGATACCTGGTGTGCACTTCGTTTAGAGTATCCAACTTGCCTATAGTGCTGCCTTGTTCTCACTTTTTTCCACCACTGGGAACATGCTGCCCCACAGGAATCTTCCCTTCAGATCGAGTATACGTTTTGGAAGCTTAATCGTCTTGGAGTGCACTTCTTTTAGAGTATCCAACTTCTGCTTGCCTTTTGGAAGCAGAAGCCTCTTTGCCCTTGGTCGACGACCTTTCCTCACCTGGCAACACATTGCTACTAGGACACTTATCCTTCAGTGCGATTCTACGTTTTGGAAGCACAAGGGACTGAACAGGCACTTAACTCAGAGTATCCAACTGGCTTGTAGTCAGCACTTCTTCTAAGTTCTTTCCTGAACTGGGAAGACATGTCCGCATAGACCTCTCCGCCTTAAGAGCTTTCATACGTTTTGGCAGCAGAAGGGCCTTAGCCTGCATGTTAGCGCTTCCAACTTGCTTAGAGGCGCCCTTTGTTCTAAGTTCTTCCTGAGCTGCGAACACACTGTCAACTAGAAGACTTCACCTTAAGAGCGATAATACATTTTGGAAGTCTTAGGGACCTGGTGTGCACTTCGTTTAGAGTTTCCAACTTCCTGTAGTGCAGTCTTGTTCTCACTTCTTTGCACCACTGGGAACATGGTGCCCCACAGGAATCTTCCCTTCAGATCGAGTATACGTTTTGGAAGCATAATCGTCTTGGAGTGCACTTCTTTTAGAGTATCCAACTTCTGCTTGCCTTTTGGAAGCAGAAGCCTCTTTGCTCTTGGTCTATGACCTTTCTTCACCTGGCAACACATTGCTGCTAGGACCCTTATCCTTAAGTGCGATTCTATGTTTTGGAAGCCCAAGGAACTGAACGGGCACTTAACTCAGAGTATCCAACTGGCTTAGAGTCTTCCCTTCTAAGTTCTTTCCTGAAATGGGAACACATGTCCGCATAGGCCTCTCCGCCTTAAGAGCTTTTATACGTTTTGGCAGCAGAAGGGCCTTAGCCTGCATTTTCGCGCTTCCACCTTGCTTAGAGACCGCCTTTGTTCTAAGTTCTCTCCTTGCTGCGAACACACTGCCACCTAGGAGACTTCACCTTAAGAGCGATGAGACGTTTTTGGAAGTCTAAGATACCTGGTGTGCACTTCGTTTAGAGTATCCAACTTGCCTATAGTACGGCCTTGATCGCACTTTTTGCACCACTGGGAACATGCTGCATCACAGGAATCTTCACTTCAGATCGAGTTTACGTTTTGGAAGCATAATCGTCTTGGAGTGCACTTCCCTTAGAGTATCCAAATTTTGCTTGCCTTTTGAAAGCAGAAGCGTCTTTGCCCTTGGTCGATGACCTTTCCTTACCTGGCAACACATTGCCACGAGGACACTTATCCTTCACTGCGATTCCTCGTTTTGGAAGCACAAGGGACTGAACGGGCGCTGAACTCGGAGTTTCCACCTGGCTTAAAGTCTGCCTTTCTTCTAAGTTCTTTCTGAACTGGGAACACATGTCCGCATAGGGCTCTCCGCCTTAAGAGCTTTTATAGGTTTTGGCAGCAGAAGGGCCTTAGCCTGCATGTTAGCGCATCCAACTTGCTTAGAGGCGCCCTTTGTTCTAAGTTCTTTCCTGAGCTGCGAACACACTGCCACTTAGGGACACTCCATTAAGAGAGATGATACGTTCCGGAAGCATAACGGACTGGGGTGCACTTCCTTTAGAGTATCCAACTTGCATATAGTGCGGCCTTGTTCTCACTTTTTTCCACCACTTGGAACATGCTGCCCCACCGGAATCTTCACTTCAGATCGAGTTTTCGTTTTGGAAGCATAATCGTCTTGGAGTGCACTTCCCTTAGAGTATCCAACTTCTGCTTGCCTTTTGGAAGCAGACGCCTCTTTGCTCTTGGTCTATGACCTTTCTTCACCTGGCAACACATTGCTGCTAGGACCCTTATCTTTAAGTGCGATTCTATGTTTTGGAAGCCCAAGGAACTGAACGGGCACTTAACTCCGAGTATCCAACTGGCTTAGAGTCTTCCCTTCTAAGTTCTTTCCTGAAATGGGAACACATGTCCGCATAGGCCTCTCCGCCTTAAGAGCTTTTATACGTTTTGGCAGCAGAAGGGCATTAGCCTGCATTTTCGCGCTTCCACCTTGCTTAGAGACCGCCTTTGTTCTAAGTTCTCTCCTTGCTGCGAACACACTGCCACCTAGGAGACTTCACCTTAAGAGCGATGAGACGTTTTTGGAAGTCTAAGATACCTGGTGTGCACTTCGTTTAGAGTATCCAACTTGCCTATAGTACGGCCTTGATCGCACTTTTTGCACCACTGGGAACATGCTGCCCCACAGGAATCTTCCCTTCAGATCGAGTATACGTTTTGGAAGCTTAATCGTCTTGGAGTGCACTTCTTTTAGAGTATCCAACTTCTGCTTGCCTTTTGGAAGCAGAAGCCTCTTTGCCCTTGGTCGACGACCTTTCCTCACCTGGCAACACATTGCTACTAGGACACTTATCCTTCAGTGCGATTCTACGTTTTGGAAGCACAAGGGACTGAACGGGCAGTTAACTCATAGTATCCAACTGGCTTGTAGTCTGCCCTTCTTCTAGGTTCTTTCCTGAACTGGGAACACATGTGCGCATAGGCCTCTCCGCCTTAAGAGCTTTTATACGTTTTCGCAGCAGAAGGGCCTTAGCCTGCATTTTCGCGCTTCCACCTTGCTTAGAGACCGCCTTTGTTCTAAGTTCTCTCCTTAGCTGCGAACACACTGCCAGCTAGGAGTCTTCACCTTAAGAGCGATGATACGTTTTGGAAGTCTAAGGGACCTGGTGTGCACTTCCTTTCGAGTCACCAACTTGCTTGTAGTGCGGCCTTGTTTTCACGTCTTTCCAGCACTGGGAACATGCTGCATCACAGGAATCTTCACTTCAGATCGAGTTTACGTTTTCGAAGCATAATCGTCTTGGAGTGCACTTCCTTTAGAGTATCCAGCGTGCCTATAGTGCGCCCTGTTCTCACTTCTTTCCACCATTGGGAACTTGCTGCCCTATAAGAATCCGCACTTCAGATCGAGTTTACGTTTTGGAAGCAAAATCATCTTGGAGTGCACTTCCCTTAGAGTATCCAACTTCTGCTTGCCTTTTGGAAGCAGAAGCGTCTTTGCTCTTGGTCGATGACCTTTCCTCACCTAGCAACCCATTGCCACTAGGACAGTTATCCTTCAGTGCGATTCTACGTATTGGAAGCACAAGGGACTGAAAGGGCACTTAACTCAGAGTATCCAACTGGCTTATAGGCTACCCTTCTATGTTCTTTCCTGAACTGGGAACACATGTCCGCATAGGCTTCTCCGCCATAAGAGCTTTTATACGTTTTGGCAGCAGAAGGGTCTGAGCCTGCATTTTAGCGCTTCCAATTGCTTAGAAACCGCCTTTGTTCTACGTTCTTTCCAGAACTGCGAACACACTGCCACCTAGGAGGCACTACCTTAAGAGAGATGATACGTTGCGGAAGCATCACGGACTTGGGGTGCACTTCCTTTAGGTTATCCAACTTGCCTATAGTGCTGCCTTGTTCTCACTTTTTTCCACCACTGGGAACATGCTGCCCCCATAGGAATCTTCACTTCAGATCGAGTTTACGTTTTGGAAGCAAAATCGCCTTGGAGTGCACTTCCCTTAGAGTATCCAACTTCTGCTTGCCTTTTGGAAGCAGAAGCCTCTTTGCTCTTGGTCTATGACCTTTCTTCACCTGGCAACACATTGCTGCTAGGACCCTTATCCTTAAGTGCGATTCTATGTTTTGGAAGCACAAGGGACTGAACGGGCACTTAACTCAGAGTATCCAACTGGCTTAGAGTGTTCCCTTCTAAGTTCTTTCCTGAACTGGGAACACATGTCCGCATAGGCCTCTCCGCCTTAAGAGCTTTTATACGTTTTGGCAGCAGAAGGGCCTTAGTCTGCATTTTCGCGCTTCCACCTTGCTTAGAGACCGCCTTTGTTCTAAGTTCTCTCCTTAGCTGCGAACACACTGCCAGCTAGGAGTCCTCACCCTAAGAGCGATGATACGTTTTGGAAGTCTAAGGGACCTGGTGTGCACTTCCTTTCGAGTCACCAACTTGCTTGTAGTGCGGCCTTGTTTTCACGTCTTTCCACCACTGGGAACATGCTGCATCACAGGAATCTTCACTTCAGATCGAGTTTACGTTTTGGAAGCATAATCGTCTTGGAGTGCACTTCCCTTAGAGTACCCAAATTTTGCTTGCCTTTTGAAAGCAGAAGCGTCTTTGCCCTTGGTCGATGACCTTTCCTTACCTGGCAACACATTGCCACGAGGACACTTATCCTTCACTGCGATTCCTCGTTTTGGAAGCACAAGGGACTGAACGGGCGCTTAACTCAGAGTTTCCACCTGCCTTAAAGTCTGCCCTTCTTCTAAGTTCTTTCTGAACTGGGAACACATGTCCGCATAGGGCTCTGTGCCTTTAGAGCTTTTATACGTTTTGGCAGCAGAAGGGCCTTAGCCTGCATGTTAGCGCATCCAACTTGCTTAGAGGCGCCCTTTGTTCTAAGTTCTTTCCTGAGCTGCGAACACACTGCCACTTAGGGACACTCCAATAAGAGAGATGATACGTTCCGGAAGCATAACGGACTTGGGGTGCACTTCCATTAAAGTATCCAACTTGCCTATCATGCGGCCTTGTTCTCACTTTTTTCCACCACAGGGAACATGCTACCCCATAAGAATCTTCACTTCACATCGAGTTTACGTTTTGGAAGCATAATCGTCTTGGAGTGTACTTCCCCTTGAGGATCCAACTTCTGCTTGCCTTTTGGAAGCAGAAGCGTCTTGGCCGTTTGTCGATGACCTTTCCTCACCTGGCAACACATTGCTACTAGGACATTTATCCTTCAGTGCGATTCTACGTTTTGGAAGCACAAGGGACTGAACGGGCAGTTAACTCAGAGTATCCAACTGGCTTATAGTCAGCACTTCTTCTAAGTTCTTTCCTGAACTGGGAACACATGTCCGCATAGGCCTCTCCGCCTTAAGAGCTTTCATACGTTTTGGCAGCAGAAGGGCCTTAGCCTGCATGTTAGCGCTTCCAAGTTGCTTAGAGGCGCCCTTTGTTCTAAGTTCTTTCCTGAGCTGCGAACACACTGTCAACTAGAAGACTTCACCTTAACAGCGATAATACATTTTGGAAGTCTTAGGGACCTGGTGTGCACTTCGTTTAGAGTTTCCAACTTGCCTGTAGTGCAGTCTTGTTCTCACTTCTTTGCACCACTGGGAACATGGTGCCCCACAGGAATCTTCCCTTCAGATCGAGTATACGTTGTGGAAGCATAATCGTCTTGGAGTGCACTTCTTTTAGAGTATCCAACTTCTGCTTGCCTTTTGGAAGCAGAAGCCTCTTTGCCCTTGGTCGATGACCTTTCCTCACCTGGCAACACATTGCTACTAGGACACTTATCCTTCAGTGCGATTCTACGTTTTGGAAGCACAAAGGACTGAACGGGCACTTAACTCAGAGTATCCAACTGGCTTATAATCTGCCCTTCTTCTAGGTTCTTTCCTGAACTGGGAACACATGTGCGCATAGGCCTCTCCGCCTTAAGAGCTTTTATACGTTTTGGCAGCAGAAGGGCCTTAGCCTGCATTTTCGCGCTTCCACCTTGCTTAGAGACCGCCTTTGTTCTAAGTTCTCTCCTTAGCTGCGAACACACTGCCAGCTAGGAGTCTTCACCTTAAGAGCGATGATACGTTTTGGAAGTCTAAGGGACCTGGTGTGCACTTCCTTTCGAGTCACCAACTTGCTTGTAGTGCGGCCTTGTTTTCACGTCTTTCCAGCACTGGGAACATGCTGCATCACAGGAATCTTCACTTCAGATCGAGTTTACGTTTTCGAAGCATAATCGTCTTGGAGTGCACTTCCTTTAGAGTATCCAGCGTGCCTATAGTGCGCCCTGTTCTCACTTCTTTCCACCATTGGGAACTTGCTGCCCTATAAGAATCCGCACTTCAGATCGAGTTTACGTTTTGGAAGCAAAATCATCTTGGAGTGCACTTCCCTTAGAGTATCCAACTTCTGCTTGCTTTTTGGAAGCAGAAGCGTCTTTGCTCTTGGTCGATGACCTTTCCTCACCTAGCAACCCATTGCCACTAGGACAGTTATCCTTCAGTGCGATTCTACGTATTGGAAGCACAAGGGACTGAAAGGGCACTTAACTCAGAGTATCCAACTGGCTTATAGGCTACCCTTCTATGTTCTTTCCTGAACTGGGAACACATGTCCGCATAGGCTTCTCCGCCATAAGAGCTTTTATACGTTTTGGCAGCAGAAGGGTCTGAGCCTGCATTCTAGCGCTTCCAATTGCTTAGAAACCGCCTTTGTTCTAAGTTCTTTCCAGAACTGCGAACACACTGCCACCTAGGAGGCACTACCTTAAGAGAGATGATACGTTGCGGAAGCATCACGGACTTGGGGTGCACTTCCTTTAGGTTATCCAACTTGCCTATAGTGCTGCCTTGTTCTCACTTTTTTCCACCACTGGGAACATGCTGCCCCCATAGGAATCTTCACTTCAGATCGAGTTTACGTTTTGGAAGCAAAATCGCCTTGGAGTGCACTTCCCTTAGAGTATCCAACTTCTGCTTGCCTTTTGGAAGCAGAAGCCTCTTTGCTCTTGGTCTATGACCTTTCTTCACCTGGCAACACATTGATACTAGGACACTTATCCTTCAGTGCGATTCTATGTTTTGGAAGCACAAGGGACTGAACGGGCACTTAACTCAGAGTATCCAACTGGCTTAGAGTGTTCCCTTCTAAGTTCTTTCCTGAACTGGGAACACATGTCCGCATAGGCCTCTCCGCCTTAAGAGCTTTTATACGTTTTGGCAGCAGAAGGGCCTTAGCCTGCATTTTCGCGCTTCCACCTTGCTTAGAGACCGCCTTTGTTCTAAGTTCTCTCCTTAGCTGCGAACACACTGCCAGCTAGGAGTCCTCACCCTAAGAGCGATGATACGTTTTGGAAGTCTAAGGGACCTGGTGTGCACTTCCTTTCGAGTCACCAACTTGCTTGTAGTGCGGCCTTGTTTTCACGTCTTTCCACCACTGGGAACATGCTGCATCACAGGAATCTTCACTTCAGATCGAGTTTACGTTTTCGAAGCATAACCGTCTTGGAGTGCACTTCCTTTAGAGTATCCAGCGTGCCTATAGTGCGCCCTGTTCTCACTTCTTTCCACCACTGGGAACTTGCTGCCCTATAAGAATCCGCACTTCAGATCGAGTTTACGTTTGGAAGCAAAATCATCTTGGAGTGCACTTCCCTTAGAGTATCCAACTTCTGCTTGCCTTTTGGAAGCAGAAGCGTCTTTGCTCTTGGTCGATGACCTTTCCTCACCTAGCAATCCATTGCCACTAGGACACTTATCCTTCAGTGCGATTCTACGTATTGGAAGCACAAGGGACTGAAAGGGCACTTAACTCAGAGTATCCAACTGGCTTATAGGCTACCCTTCTATGTTCTTTCCTGAACTGGGAACACATGTCCGCATAGGCTTCTCCGCCATAAGAGCTTTTATACGTTTTGGCAGCAGAAGGGTCTGAGCCTGCATTTTAGCGCTTCCAATTGCTTAGAAACCGCCTTTGTTCTACGTTCTTTCCAGAACTGCGAACACACTGCCACCTAGGAGGCACTACCTTAAGAGAGATGATACGTTGCGGAAGCATCACGGACTTGGGGTGCACTTCCTTTAGGTTATCCAACTTGCCTATAGTGCTGCCTTGTTCTCACTTTTTTCCACCACTGGGAACATGCTGCCCCCATAGGAATCTTCACTTCAGATCGAGTTTACGTTTTGGAAGCAAAATCGCCTTGGAGTGCACTTCCCTTAGAGTATCCAACTTCTGCTTGCCTTTTGGAAGCAGAAGCCTCTTTGCTCTTGGTCTATGACCTTTCTTCACCTGGCAACACATTGATACTAGGACACTTATCCTTCAGTGCGATTCTATGTTTTGGAAGCACAAGGGACTGAACGGGCACTTAACTCAGAGTATCCAACTGGCTTAGAGTGTTCCCTTCTAAGTTCTTTCCTGAACTGGGAACACATGTCCGCATAGGCCTCTCCGCCTTAAGAGCTTTTATACGTTTTGGCAGCAGAAGGGCCTTAGCCTGCATTTTCGCGCTTCCACCTTGCTTAGAGACCGCCTTTGTTCTAAGTTCTCTCCTTAGCTGCGAACACACTGCCAGCTAGGAGTCCTCACCCTAAGAGCGATGATACGTTTTGGAAGTCTAAGGGACCTGGTGTGCACTTCCTTTCGAGTCACCAACTTGCTTGTAGTGCGGCCTTGTTTTCACGTCTTTCCACCACTGGGAACATGCTGCATCACAGGAATCTTCACTTCAGTTCGAGTTTACGTTTTGGAAGCATAATCGTCTTGGAGTGCACTTCCCTTAGAGTACCCAAATTTTGCTTGCCTTTTGAAAGCAGAAGCGTCTTTGCCCTTGGTCGATGACCTTTCCTTACCTGGCAACACATTGCCACGAGGACACTTATCCTTCACTGCGATTCCTCGTTTTGGAAGCACAAGGGACTGAACGGGCGCTTAACTCAGAGTTTCCACCTGCCTTAAAGTCTGCCCTTCTTCTAAGTTCTTTCTGAACTGGGAACACATGTCCGCATAGGGCTCTGTGCCTTAAGAGCTTTTATACGTTTTGGCAGCAGAAGGGCCTTAGCCTGCATGTTAGCGCATCCAACTTGCTTAGAGGCGCCCTTTGTTCTAAGTTCTTTCCTGAGCTGCGAACACACTGCCACTTAGGGACACTCCAATAAGAGAGATGATACGTTCCGGAAGCATAACGGACTTGGGGTGCACTTCCATTAAAGTATCCAACTTGCCTATCATGCGGCCTTGTTCTCACTTTTTTCCACCACAGGGAACATGCTACCCCATAAGAATCTTCACTTCACATCGAGTTTACGTTTTGGAAGCATAATCGTCTTGGAGTGTACTTCCCCTTGAGGATCCAACTTCTGCTTGCCTTTTGGAAGCAGAAGCGTCTTGGCCGTTTGTCGATGACCTTTCCTCACCTGGCAACACATTGCTACTAGGACACTTATCCTTCAGTGCGATTCTACGTTTTGGAAGCACAAGGGACTGAACAGGCACTTAACTCAGAGTATCCAACTGGCTTGTAGTCAGCACTTCTTCTAAGTTCTTTCCTGAACTGGGAAGACATGTCCGCATAGACCTCTCCGCCTTAAGAGCTTTCATACGTTTTGGAAGCAGAAGGGCCTTAGCCTGCATGTTAGCGCTTCCAACTTGCTTAGAGGCGCCCTTTGTTCTAAGTTCTTCCTGAGCTGCGAACACACTGTCAACTAGAAGACTTCACCTTAAGAGCGATAATACATTTTGGAAGTCTTAGGGACCTGGTGTGCACTTCGTTTAGAGTTTCCAACTTGCCTGTAGTGCGGCCTTGTTTTCACGTCTTTCCACCACTGGGAACATGCTGCATCACAGGAATCTTCACTTCAGATCGAGTTTACGTTTTGGAAGCATAATCGTCTTGGAGTGCACTTCCCTTAGAGTATCCAAATTCTGCTTGCCTTTTGAAAGCAGAAGCGTCTTTGCCCTTGGTCGATGACCTTTCCTTACCTGGCAACACATTGCCACGAGGACACTTATCCTTCACTGCGATTCCTCGTTTTGGAAGCACAAGGGACTGAACGGGCGCTGAACTCGGAGTTTCCACCTGGCTTAAAGTCTGCCTTTCTTCTAAGTTCTTTCTGAACTGGGAACACATGTCCGCATAGGGCTCTCCGCCTTAAGAGCTTTTATACGTTTTGGCAGCAGAAGGGCCTTAGCCTGCATGTTAGCGCATCCAACTTGCTTAGAGGCGCCCTTTGTTCTAAGTTCTTTCCTGAGCTGCGAACACACTGCCACTTAGGGACACTCCATTAAGAGAGATGATACGTTCCGGAAGCATAACGGACTGGGGTGCACTTCCTTTAGAGTATCCAACTTGCATATAGTGCGGCCTTGTTCTCACTTTTTTCCACCACTTGGAACATGCTGCCCCACCGGAATCTTCACTTCAGATCGAGTTTTCGTTTTGGAAGCATAATCGTCTTGGAGTGCACTTCCCTTAGAGTATCCAACTTCTGCTTGCCTTTTGGAAGCAGAAGCCTCTTTGCCCTTGGTCGATGACCTTTCCTCACCTGGCAACACATTGCTACTAGGACACTTATCCTTCAGTGCGATTCTACGTTTTGGAAGCACAAGGGACTGAACGGGCAGTTAACTCAGAGTATCCAACTGGCTTGTAGTCTGCCCTTCTTCTAGGTTCTTTCCTGAACTGGGAACACATGTCCGCATAGGCCTCTCCGCCTTAAGAGCTTTTATACGTTTTGGCAGCAGAAGGGCCTTAGCCTGCATTTTCGCGCTTCCACCTTGCTTAGAGACCGCCTTTGTTCTAAGTTCTCTCCTTAGCTGCGAACACACTGCCAGCTAGGAGTCTTCACCCTAAGAGCGATGATACGTTTTGGAATTCTAAGGGACCTGGTGTGCACTTCCTTTCGAGTCACCAACTTGCTTGTAGTGCGGCCTTGTTTTCACGTCTTTCCACCACTGGGAACATGCTGCATCACAGGAATCTTCACTTCAGATCGAGTTTACGTTTTGGAAGCATAATCGTCTTGGAGTGCACTTCCCTTAGAGTATCCAAATTTTGCTTGCCTTTTGAAAGCAGAAGCGTCTTTGCCCTTGGTCGATGACCTTTCCTTACCTGGCAACACATTGCCACGAGGACACTTATCCTTCACTGCGATTCCTCGTTTTGGAAGCACAAGGGACTGAACGGGCGCTGAACTCGGAGTTTCCACCTGGCTTAAAGTCTGCCTTTCTTCTAAGTTCTTTCTGAACTGGGAACACATGTCCGCATAGGGCTCTCCGCCTTAAGAGCTTTTATACGTTTTGGCAGCAGAAGGGCCTTAGCCTGCATGTTAGCGCATCCAACTTGCTTAGAGACCGCCTTTGTTCTAAGTTCTCTCCTTAGCTGCGAACACACTGCCAGCTAGAAGTCTTCACCTTAAGAGCGATGATACGTTTTGGAAGTCTAAGGGACCTGGTGTGCACTTCCTTTCGAGTCACCAACTTGCTTGTAGTGCGGCCTTGTTTTCACGTCTTTCCGCCACTGGGAACATGCTGCATCACAGGAATCTTCACTTCAGATCGAGTGTACGTTTTGGAAGCATAATCGTCTTGGAGTGCACTTCCTTTAGAGTATCCAGCGTGCCTATAGTGCGCCCTGTTCTCACTTCTTTCCACCACTGGGAACATGCTGCCCCATAAGAACCTTCACTTCACATCGAGTTTACGTTTTGGAAGCAAAATCGCCTTGGAGTGCACTTCTTTTAGAGTATCCAACTTCTGCTTGCCTTTTGGAAGCAGAAGCCTCTTTGCCCTTGGTCGACGACCTTTCCTCACCTGGCAACACATTGCTACTAGGACACTTATCCTTCAGTGCGATTCTACGTTTTGGAAGCACAAGGGACTGAACGGGCACTTAGCTCAGAGTATCCAACTGGCTTATAGTCTTCCCTTCTTCTAAGTTCTTTCTGAACTGGGAACACATGTCCCCATAGGGCTCTCCGCCGTAAGAGCTTTTATACCTTTTGGCAGCAGAAGGGCCTTAGCCTGCATGTTAGCGCATCCAACTTGCTTAGAGGCGCCCTTTGTTCTAAGTTCTTTCCTGAGCTGCTAACACACTGCAACCTAGGGACATTCCATTAAGAGAGATGATACGTTCCGGAAGCATAACGGACTTGGGGTGCACTTCCTTTAGAGTATCCAACTTGCCTATCATGCGGCCTTGTTCTCACTTTTTTCCACCACTGGGAACATGCTACCCCATAAGAATCTTCCCTTCACATCGAGTTTACGTTTTGGAAGCATAATCGTCTTGGAGTGCACTTCCCTTAGAGTATCCAAATTTTGCTTGCCTTTTGAAAGCAGAAGCGTCTTTGCCCTTGGTCGATGACCTTTCCTTACCTGGCAACACATTGCCACGAGGACACTTATCCTTCACTGCGATTCCTCGTTTTGGAAGCACAAGGGACTGAACGGGCGCTGAACTCGGAGTTTCCACCTGGCTTAAAGTCTGCCTTTCTTCTAAGTTCTTTCTGAACTGGGAACACATGTCCGCATAGGGCTCTCCGCCTTAAGAGCTTTTATACGTTTTGGCAGCAGAAGGGCCTTAGCCTGCATGTTAGCGCATCCAACTTGCTTAGAGGCGCCCTTTGTTCTAAGTTCTTTCCTGAGCTGCGAACACACTGCCACTTAGGGACACTCCATTAAGAGAGATGATACGTTCCGGAAGCATAACGGACTGGGGTGCACTTCCTTTAGAGTATCCAACTTGCATATAGTGCGGCCTTGTTCTCACTTTTTTCCACCACTTGGAACATGCTGCCCCACCGGAATCTTCACTTCAGATCGAGTTTTCGTTTTGGAAGCATAATCGTCTTGGAGTGCACTTCCCTTAGAGTATCCAACTTCTGCTTGCCTTTTGGAAGCAGAAGCCTCTTTGCCCTTGGTCGATGACCTTTCCTCACCTGGCAACACATTGCTACTAGGACACTTATCCTTCAGTGCGATTCTACGTTTTGGAAGCACAAGGGACTGAACGGGCAGTTAACTCAGAGTATCCAACTGGCTTGTAGTCTGCCCTTCTTCTAGGTTCTTTCCTGAACTGGGAACCCATGTCCGCATAGGCCTCTCCGCCTTAAGAGCTTTTATACGTTTTGGCAGCAGAAGGGCCTTAGCCTGCATTTTCGCGCTTCCACCTTGCTTAGAGACCGCCTTTGTTCTAAGTTCTCTCCTTAGCTGCGAACACACTGCCAGCTAGGAGTCTTCACCTTAAGAGCGATGATACGTTTTGGAAGTCTGAGGGACCTGGTGTGCACTACCTTTCGAGTCACCAACTTGCTTGTAGTGCGGCCTTGTTTTCACGTCTTTCCACCACTGGGAACATGCTGCATCACAGGAATCTTCACTTCAGATCGAGTGTACGTTTTGGAAGCATAATCGTCTTGGAGTGCACTTCCTTTAGAGTATCCAGCGTGCCTATAGTGCGCCCTGTTCTCACTGCTTTCCACCACTGGGAACATGCTGCCCCATAAGAATCTTCACTTCAGATCGAGTTTACGTTTTGGAAGCAAAATCATCTTGGAGTGCACTTCCCTTAGAGTATTCAACTTCTGCTTGCCTTTTGGAAGCAGAAGCGTCTTAGGTCTTGGTCGATGACCTTTCCTCACCTAGCAACACATTGCCACTAGGACACTCATCCTTCAGTGCGATTCTACGTATTGGAAGCACAAGGGACTGAAAGGGCACTTAACTCAGAGTATCCAACTGGCTTATAGTCTACCCTTCTTCTAAGTTCTTTCCTGAACTGGGAACACATGTCCGCATAGGCTTCTCCGCCATAAGAGCTTTTATACGTTTTGGCAGCAGAAGGGTCTTAGCCTGCATTTTAGCTCTTCCAAATGCTTAGAAACCGCCTTTGTTCTACGTTCTTTGCTGAACTGCGAACACACTGCCACCAAGGAGACACTACCTTAAGAGAGATGATACGTTGCGGAAGCATAACGGACTTGGGGTGCACTTCCTATAGGTTATCCAACTTGCCTATAGTGCTGCCTTGTTCTCACTTTTTTCCACCACTGGGAACATGCTGCCCCACAGGAATCTTCCCTTCAGATCGAGTGTACGTTTTGGAAGCTTAATCGTCTTGGAGTGCACTTCTTTTAGAGTATCCAACTTCTGCTTGCCTTTTGGAAGCAGAAGCCTCTTTGCCCTTGGTCGACGACCTTTCCTCACCTGGCAACACATTGCTACTAGGACACTTATCCTTCAGTGCGATTCTACGTTTTGGAAGCACAAGGGACTGAACGGGCACTTAGCTCAGAGTATCCAACTGGCTTATAGTCTTCCCTTCTTCTAAGTTCTTTCTGAACTGGGAACACATGTCCCCATAGGGCTCTCCGCCGTAAGAGCTTTTATACGTTTTGGCAGCAGAAGGGCCTTAGCCTGCATGTTAGCGCATCCAACTTGCTTAGAGGCGCCCTTTGTTCTAAGTTCTTTCCTGAGCTGCGAACACACTGCAACCTAGGGACATTCCATTAAGAGAGATGATACGTTCCGGAAGCATAACGGACTTGGGGTGCACTTCCTTTAGAGTATCCAACTTGCCTATCATGCGGCCTTGTTCTCACTTTTTTCCACCACTGGGAACATGCTACCCCATAAGAATCTTCCCTTCACATCGAGTTTACGTTTTGGAAGCATAATCGTCTTGGAGTGTACTTCCCCTTGAGGATCCAACTTCTGCTTGCCTTTTGGAAGCAGAAGCGTCTTGGCCGTTTGTCGATGACCTTTCCTCACCTGGCAACACATTGCTACTAGGACACTTATCCTTCAGTGCGATTCTACGTTTTGGAAGCACAAGGGACTGAACAGGCACTTAACTCAGAGTATCCAACTGGCTTGTAGTCAGCACTTCTTCTAAGTTCTTTCCTGAACTGGGAAGACATGTCCGCATAGACCTCTCCGCCTTAAGAGCTTTCATACGTTTTGGCAGCAGAAGGGCCTTAGCCTGCATGTTAGCGCTTCCAACTTGCTTAGAGGCGCCCTTTGTTCTAAGTTCTTCCTGAGCTGCGAACACACTGTCAACTAGAAGACTTCACCTTAAGAGCGATAATACATTTTGGAAGTCTTAGGGACCTGGTGTGCACTTCGTTTAGAGTTTCCAACTTCCTGTAGTGCAGTCTTGTTCTCACTTCTTTGCACCACTGGGAACATGGTGCCCCACAGGAATCTTCCCTTCAGATCGAGTATACGTTTTGGAAGCATAATCGTCTTGGAGTGCACTTCTTTTAGAGTATCCAACTTCTGCTTGCCTTTTGGAAGCAGAAGCCTCTTTGCTCTTGGTCTATGACCTTTCTTCACCTGGCAACACATTGCTGCTAGGACCCTTATCCTTAAGTGCGATTCTATGTTTTGGAAGCCCAAGGAACTGAACGGGCACTTAACTCAGAGTATCCAACTGGCTTAGAGTCTTCCCTTCTAAGTTCTTTCCTGAAATGGGAACACATGTCCGCATAGGCCTCTCCGCCTTAAGAGCTTTTATACGTTTTGGCAGCAGAAGGGCCTTAGCCTGCATTTTCGCGCTTCCACCTTGCTTAGAGACCGCCTTTGTTCTAAGTTCTCTCCTTGCTGCGAACACACTGCCACCTAGGAGACTTCACCTTAAGAGCGATGAGACGTTTTTGGAAGTCTAAGATACCTGGTGTGCACTTCGTTTAGAGTATCCAACTTGCCTATAGTACGGCCTTGATCGCACTTTTTGCACCACTGGGAACATGCTGCATCACAGGAATCTTCACTTCAGATCGAGTTTACGTTTTGGAAGCATAATCGTCTTGGAGTGCACTTCCCTTAGAGTATCCAAATTTTGCTTGCCTTTTGAAAGCAGAAGCGTCTTTGCCCTTGGTCGATGACCTTTCCTTACCTGGCAACACATTGCCACGAGGACACTTATCCTTCACTGCGATTCCTCGTTTTGGAAGCACAAGGGACTGAACGGGCGCTGAACTCGGAGTTTCCACCTGGCTTAAAGTCTGCCTTTCTTCTAAGTTCTTTCTGAACTGGGAACACATGTCCGCATAGGGCTCTCCGCCTTAAGAGCTTTTATACGTTTTGGCAGCAGAAGGGCCTTAGCCTGCATGTTAGCGCATCCAACTTGCTTAGAGGCGCCCTTTGTTCTAAGTTCTTTCCTGAGCTGCGAACACACTGCCACTTAGGGACACTCCATTAAGAGAGATGATACGTTCCGGAAGCATAACGGACTGGGGTGCACTTCCTTTAGAGTATCCAACTTGCATATAGTGCGGCCTTGTTCTCACTTTTTTCCACCACTTGGAACATGCTGCCCCACCGGAATCTTCACTTCAGATCGAGTTTTCGTTTTGGAAGCATAATCGTCTTGGAGTGCACTTCCCTTAGAGTATCCAACTTCTGCTTGCCTTTTGGAAGCAGAAGCCTCTTTGCCCTTGGTCGATGACCTTTCCTCACCTGGCAACACATTGCTACTGGGACACTTATCCTTCAGTGCGATTCTACGTTTTGGAAGCACAAGGGACTGAACGGGCAGTTAACTCAGAGTATCCAACTGGCTTGTAGTCTGCCCTTCTTCTAGGTTCTTTCCTGAACTGGGAACACATGTCCGCATAGGCCTCTCCGCCTTAAGAGCTTTTATACGTTTTGGCAGCAGAAGGGCCTTAGCCTGCATTTTCGCTCTTCCACCTTGCTTAGAGACCGCCTTTGTTCTAAGTTCTATCCTTAGCTGCGAACACACTGCCAGCTAGGAGTCTTCACCTTAAGAGCGATGATACGTTTTGGAAGTCTGAGGGACCTGGTGTGCACTACCTTTCGAGTCACCAACTTGCTTGTAGTGCGGCCTTGTTTTCACGTCTTTCCACCACTGGGAACATGCTGCATCACAGGAATCTTCACTTCAGATCGAGTGTACGTTTTGGAAGCATAATCGTCTTGGAGTGCACTTCCTTTAGAGTATCCAGCGTGCCTATAGTGCGCCCTGTTCTCACTGCTTTCCACCACTGGGAACATGCTGCCCCATAAGAATCTTCACTTCAGATCGAGTTTACGTTTTGGAAGCAAAATCATCTTGGAGTGCACTTCCCTTAGAGTATTCAACTTCTGCTTGCCTTTTGGAAGCAGAAGCGTCTTAGGTCTTGGTCGATGACCTTTCCTCACCTAGCAACACATTGCCACTAGGACACTCATCCTTCAGTGCGATTCTACGTATTGGAAGCACAAGGGACTGAAAGGGCACTTAACTCAGAGTATCCAACTGGCTTATAGTCTACCCTTCTTCTAAGTTCTTTCCTGAACTGGGAACACATGTCCGCATAGGCTTCTCCGCCATAAGAGCTTTTATACGTTTTGGCAGCAGAAGGGTCTGAGCCTGCATTTTAGCGCTTCCAATTGCTTAGAAACCGCCTTTGTTCTACGTTCTTTCCAGAACTGCGAACACACTGCCACCTAGGAGGCACTACCTTAAGAGAGATGATACGTTGCGGAAGCATCACGGACTTGGGGTGCACTTCCTTTAGGTTATCCAACTTGCCTATAGTGCTGCCTTGTTCTCACTTTTTTCCACCACTGGGAACATGCTGCCCCCATAGGAATCTTCACTTCAGATCGAGTTTACGTTTTGGAAGCAAAATCGCCTTGGAGTGCACTTCCCTTAGAGTATCCAACTTCTGCTTGCCTTTTGGAAGCAGAAGCCTCTTTGCTCTTGGTCTATGACCTTTCTTCACCTGGCAACACATTGCTGCTAGGACCCTTATCCTTAAGTGCGATTCTATGTTTTGGAAGCACAAGGGACTGAACGGGCACTTAACTCAGAGTATCCAACTGGCTTAGAGTGTTCCCTTCTAAGTTCTTTCCTGAACTGGGAACACATGTCCGCATAGGCCTCTCCGCCTTAAGAGCTTTTATACGTTTTGGCAGCAGAAGGGCCTTAGCCTGCATTTTCGCGCTTCCACCTTGCTTAGAGACCGCCTTTGTTCTAAGTTCTCTCCTTAGCTGCGAACACACTGCCAGCTAGGAGTCCTCACCCTAAGAGCGATGATACGTTTTGGAAGTCTAAGGGACCTGGTGTGCACTTCCTTTCGAGTCACCAACTTGCTTGTAGTGCGGCCTTGTTTTCACGTCTTTCCACCACTGGGAACATGCTGCATCACAGGAATCTTCACTTCAGATCGAGTTTACGTTTTGGAAGCATAATCGTCTTGGAGTGCACTTCCCTTAGAGTACCCAAATTTTGCTTGCCTTTTGAAAGCAGAAGCGTCTTTGCCCTTGGTCGATGACCTTTCCTTACCTGGCAACACATTGCCACGAGGACACTTATCCTTCACTGCGATTCCTCGTTTTGGAAGCACAAGGGACTGAACGGGCGCTTAACTCAGAGTTTCCACCTGCCTTAAAGTCTGCCCTTCTTCTAAGTTCTTTCTGAACTGGGAACACATGTCCGCATAGGGCTCTGTGCCTTAAGAGCTTTTATACGTTTTGGCAGCAGAAGGGCCTTAGCCTGCATGTTAGCGCATCCAACTTGCTTAGAGGCGCCCTTTGTTCTAAGTTCTTTCCTGAGCTGCGAACACACTGCCACTTAGGGACACTCCAATAAGAGAGATGATACGTTCCGGAAGCATAACGGACTTGGGGTGCACTTCCATTAAAGTATCCAACTTGCCTATCATGCGGCCTTGTTCTCACTTTTTTCCACCACAGGGAACATGCTACCCCATAAGAATCTTCACTTCACATCGAGTTTACGTTTTGGAAGCATAATCGTCTTGGAGTGTACTTCCCCTTGAGGATCCAACTTCTGCTTGCCTTTTGGAAGCAGAAGCGTCTTGGCCGTTTGTCGATGACCTTTCCTCACCTGGCAACACATTGCTACTAGGACATTTATCCTTCAGTGCGATTCTACGTTTTGGAAGCACAAGGGACTGAACGGGCAGTTAACTCAGAGTATCCAACTGGCTTATAGTCAGCACTTCTTCTAAGTTCTTTCCTGAACTGGGAACACATGTCCGCATAGGCCTCTCCGCCTTAAGAGCTTTCATACGTTTTGGCAGCAGAAGGGCCTTAGCCTGCATGTTAGCGCTCCCAAGTTGCTTAGAGGCGCCCTTTGTTCTAAGTTCTTTCCTGAGCTGCGAACACACTGTCAACTAGAAGACTTCACCTTAACAGCGATAATACATTTTGGAAGTCTTAGGGACCTGGTGTGCACTTCGTTTAGAGTTTCCAACTTGCCTGTAGTGCAGTCTTGTTCTCACTTCTTTGCACCACTGGGAACATGGTGCCCCACAGGAATCTTCCCTTCAGATCGAGTATACGTTGTGGAAGCATAATCGTCTTGGAGTGCACTTCTTTTAGAGTATCCAACTTCTGCTTGCCTTTTGGAAGCAGAAGCCTCTTTGCCCTTGGTCGATGACCTTTCCTCACCTGGCAACACATTGCTACTAGGACACTTATCCTTCAGTGCGATTCTACGTTTTGGAAGCACAAAGGACTGAACGGGCACTTAACTCAGAGTATCCAACTGGCTTATAGTCTGCCCTTCTTCTAGGTTCTTTCCTGAACTGGGAACACATGTGCGCATAGGCCTCTCCGCCTTAAGAGCTTTTATACGTTTTGGCAGCAGAAGGGCCTTAGCCTTCATTTTCGCGCTTCCACCTTGCTTAGAGACAGCCTTTGTTCTAAGTTCTCTCCTTAGCTGCGAACACACTGCCAGCTAGGAGTCTTCACCTTAAGAGCGATGATACGTTTTGGAAGTCTAAGGGACCTGGTGTGCACTTCCTTTCGAGTCACCAACTTGCTTGTAGTGCGGCCTTGTTTTCACGTCTTTCCAGCACTGGGAACATGCTGCATCACAGGAATCTTCACTTCAGATCGAGTTTACGTTTTCGAAGCATAATCGTCTTGGAGTGCACTTCCTTTAGAGTATCCAGCGTGCCTATAGTGCGCCCTGTTCTCACTTCTTTCCACCATTGGGAACTTGCTGCCCTATAAGAATCCGCACTTCAGATCGAGTTTACGTTTTGGAAGCAAAATCATCTTGGAGTGCACTTCCCTTAGAGTATCCAACTTCTGCTTTCTTTTTGGAAGCAGAAGCGTCTTTGCTCTTGGTCGATGACCTTTCCTCACCTAGCAACCCATTGCCACTAGGACAGTTATCCTTCAGTGCGATTCTACGTATTGGAAGCACAAGGGACTGAAAGGGCACTTAACTCAGAGTATCCAACTGGCTTATAGGCTACCCTTCTATGTTCTTTCCTGAACTGGGAACACATGTCCGCATAGGCTTCTCCGCCATAAGAGCTTTTATACGTTTTGGCAGCAGAAGGGTCTGAGCCTGCATTTTAGCGCTTCCAATTGCTTAGAAACCGCCTTTGTTCTACGTTCTTTCCAGAACTGCGAACACACTGCCACCTAGGAGGCACTACCTTAAGAGAGATGATACGTTGCGGAAGCATCACGGACTTGGGGTGCACTTCCTTTAGGTTATCCAACTTGCCTATAGTGCTGCCTTGTTCTCACTTTTTTCCACCACTGGGAACATGCTGCCCCCATAGGAATCTTCACTTCAGATCGAGTTTACGTTTTGGAAGCAAAATCGCCTTGGAGTGCACTTCCCTTAGAGTATCCAACTTCTGCTTGCCTTTTGGAAGCAGAAGCCTCTTTGCTCTTGGTCTATGACCTTTCTTCACCTGGCAACACATTGCTGCTAGGACCCTTATCCTTCAGTGCGATTCTATGTTTTGGAAGCACAAGGGACTGAACGGGCACTTAACTCAGAGTATCCAACTGGCTTAGAGTGTTCCCTTCTAAGTTCTTTCCTGAACTGGGAACACATGTCCGCATAGGCCTCTCCGCCTTAAGAGCTTTTATACGTTTTGGCAGCAGAAGGGCCTTAGCCTGCATTTTCGCGCTTCCACCTTGCTTAGAGACCGCCTTTGTTCTAAGTTCTCTCCTTAGCTGCGAACACACTGCCAGCTAGGAGTCCTCACCCTAAGAGCGATGATACGTTTTGGAAGTCTAAGGGACCTGGTGTGCACTTCCTTTCGAGTCACCAACTTGCTTGTAGTGCGGCCTTGTTTTCACGTCTTTCCACCACTGGGAACATGCTGCATCACAGGAATCTTCACTTCAGATCGAGTTTACTTTTTGGAAGCATAATCGTCTTGGAGTGCACTTCCCTTAGAGTACCCAAATTTTGCTTGCCTTTTGAAAGCAGAAGCGTCTTTGCCCTTGGTCGATGACCTTTCCTTACCTGGCAACACATTGCCACGAGGACACTTATCCTTCACTGCGATTCCTCGTTTTGGAAGCACAAGGGACTGAACGGGCGCTTAACTCAGAGTTTCCACCTGCCTTAAAGTCTGCCCTTCTTCTAAGTTCTTTCTGAACTGGGAACACATGTCCGCATAGGGCTCTGTGCCTTAAGAGCTTTTATACGTTTTGGCAGCAGAAGGGCCTTAGCCTGCATGTTAGCGCATCCAACTTGCTTAGAGGCGCCCTTTGTTCTAAGTTCTTTCCTGAGCTGCGAACACACTGCCACTTCGGGACACTCCAATAAGAGAGATGATACGTTCCGGAAGCATAACGGACTTGGGGTGCACTTCCATTAAAGTATCCAACTTGCCTATCATGCGGCCTTGTTCTCACTTTTTTCCACCACAGGGAACATGCTACCCCATAAGAATCTTCACTTCACATCGAGTTTACGTTTTGGAAGCATAATCGTCTTGGAGTGTACTTCCCCTTGAGGATCCAACTTCTGCTTGCCTTTTGGAAGCAGAAGCGTCTTGGCCGTTTGTCGATGACCTTTCCTCACCTGGCAACACATTGCTACTAGGACATTTATCCTTCAGTGCGATTCTACGTTTTGGAAGCACAAGGGACTGAACGGGCAGTTAACTCAGAGTATCCAACTGGCTTATAGTCAGCACTTCTTCTAAGTTCTTTCCTGAACTGGGAACACATGTCCGCATAGGCCTCTCCGCCTTAAGAGCTTTCATACGTTTTGGCAGCAGAAGGGCCTTAGCCTGCATGTTAGCGCTTCCAAGTTGCTTAGAGGCGCCCTTTGTTCTAAGTTCTTTCCTGAGCTGCGAACACACTGTCAACTAGAAGACTTCACCTTAACAGCGATAATACATTTTGGAAGTCTTAGGGACCTGGTGTGCACTTCGTTTAGAGTTTCCAACTGGCCTGTAGTGCAGTCTTGTTCTCACTTCTTTGCACCACTGGGAACATGGTGCCCCACAGGAATCTTCCCTTCAGATCGAGTATACGTTGTGGAAGCATAATCGTCTTGGAGTGCACTTCTTTTAGAGTATCCAACTTCTGCTTGCCTTTTGGAAGCAGAAGCCTCTTTGCCCTTGGTCGATGACCTTTCCTCACCTGGCAACACATTGCTACTAGGACACTTATCCTTCAGTGCGATTCTACGTTTTGGAAGCACAAAGGACTGAACGGGCACTTAACTCAGAGTATCCAACTGGCTTATAGTCTGCCCTTCTTCTAGGTTCTTTCCTGAACTGGGAACACATGTGCGCATAGGCCTCTCCGCCTTAAGAGCTTTTATACGTTTTGGCAGCAGAAGGGCCTTAGCCTTCATTTTCGCGCTTCCACCTTGCTTAGAGACAGCCTTTGTTCTAAGTTCTCTCCTTAGCTGCGAACACACTGCCAGCTAGGAGTCTTCACCTTAAGAGCGATGATACGTTTTGGAAGTCTAAGGGACCTGGTGTGCACTTCCTTTCGAGTCACCAACTTGCTTGTAGTGCGGCCTTGTTTTCACGTCTTTCCAGCACTGGGAACATGCTGCATCACAGGAATCTTCACTTCAGATCGAGTTTACGTTTTCGAAGCATAATCGTCTTGGAGTGCACTTCCTTTAGAGTATCCAGCGTGCCTATAGTGCGCCCTGTTCTCACTTCTTTCCACCATTGGGAACTTGCTGCCCTATAAGAATCCGCACTTCAGATCGAGTTTACGTTTTGGAAGCAAAATCATCTTGGAGTGCACTTCCCTTAGAGTATCCAACTTCTGCTTGCTTTTTGGAAGCAGAAGCGTCTTTGCTCTTGGTCGATGACCTTTCCTCACCTAGCAACCCATTGCCACTAGGACAGTTATCCTTCAGTGCGATTCTACGTATTGGAAGCACAAGGGACTGAAAGGGCACTTAACTCAGAGTATCCAACTGGCTTATAGGCTACCCTTCTATGTTCTTTCCTGAACTGGGAACACATGTCCGCATAGGCTTCTCCGCCATAAGAGCTTTTATACGTTTTGGCAGCAGAAGGGTCTGAGCCTGCATTTTAGCGCTTCCAATTGCTTAGAAACCGCCTTTGTTCTACGTTCTTTCCAGAACTGCGAACACACTGCCACCTAGGAGGCACTACCTTAAGAGAGATGATACGTTGCGGAAGCATCACGGACTTGGGGTGCACTTCCTTTAGGTTATCCAACTTGCCTATAGTGCTGCCTTGTTCTCACTTTTTTCCACCACTGGGAACATGCTGCCCCCATAGGAATCTTCACTTCAGATCGAGTTTACGTTTTGGAAGCAAAATCGCCTTGGAGTGCACTTCCCTTAGAGTATCCAACTTCTGCTTGCCTTTTGGAAGCAGAAGCCTCTTTGCTCTTGGTCTATGACCTTTCTTCACCTGGCAACACATTGATACTAGGACACTTATCCTTCAGTGCGATTCTATGTTTTGGAAGCACAAGGGACTGAACGGGCACTTAACTCAGAGTATCCAACTGGCTTAGAGTGTTCCCTTCTAAGTTCTTTCCTGAACTGGGAACACATGTCCGCATAGGCCTCTCCGCCTTAAGAGCTTTTATACGTTTTGGCAGCAGAAGGGCCTTAGCCTGCATTTTCGCGCTTCCACCTTGCTTAGAGACCGCCTTTGTTCTAAGTTCTCTCCTTAGCTGCGAACACACTGCCAGCTAGGAGTCTTCACCTTAAGAGCGATGATACGTTTTGGAAGTCTAAGGGACCTGGTGTGCACTTCCTTTCGAGTCACCAACTTGCTTGTAGTGCGGCCTTGTTTTCACGTCTTTCCACCACTGGGAACATGCTGCATCACAGGAATCTTCACTTCAGATCGAGTGTACGTTCTGGAAGCATAATCGTCTTGGAGTGCACTTCCTTTAGAGTATCCAGCGTGCCTATAGTGCGCCCTGTTCTCACTTCTTTCCACCACTGGGAACATGCTGCCCCATAGGAATCTTCACTTCAGATCGAGTTTACGTTTTGGAAGCAAAATCGCCTTGGAGTGCACTTCCCTTAGAGTATCCAACTTCTCCTTGCCTTTTGGAAGCAGAAGCCTCTTTGCTCTTGGTCTATGACCTTTCTTCACCTGGCAACACATTGCTGCTAGGACCCTTATCCTTAAGTGCGATTCTATGTTTTGGAAGCCCAAGGGACTGAACGGGCACTTAACTCAGAGTATCCAACTGGCTTAGAGTCTTCCCTTCTAAGTTCTTTCCTGAACTGGGAACACATGTCCGCATAGGCCTCTCCGCCTTAAGAGCTTTTATACGTTTTGGCAGCAGAAGGGCCTTAGCCTGCATTTTCGCGCTTCCACCTTGCTTAGAGACCGCCTTTGTTCTAAGTTCTCTCCTTGCTGCGAACACACTGCCACCTAGGAGACTTCACCTTAAGAGCGATGAGACGTTTTTGGAAGTCTAAGATACCTGGTGTGCACTTCGTTTAGAGTATCCAACTTGCCTATAGTACGGCCTTGATCGCACTTTTTGCACCACTGGGAACATGCTGCCCCACAGGAATCTTCCCTTCAGATCGAGTATACGTTTTGGAAGCTTAATCGTCTTGGAGTGCACTTCTTTTAGAGTATCCAACTTCTGCTTGCCTTTTGGAAGCAGAAGCCTCTTTGCCCTTGGTCGACGACCTTTCCTCACCTGGCAACACATTGCTACTAGGACACTTATCCTTCAGTGCGATTCTACGTTTTGGAAGCACAAGGGACTGAACGGGCACTTAGCTCAGAGTATCCAACTGGCTTATAGTCTTCCCTTCTTCTAAGTTCTTTCTGAACTGGGAACACATGTCCCCATAGGGCTCTCCGCCGTAAGAGCTTTTATACGTTTTGGCAGCAGAAGGGCCTTAGCCTGCATGTTAGCGCATCCAACTTGCTTAGAGGCGCCCTTTGTTCTAAGTTCTTTCCTGAGCTGCGAACACACTGCAACCTAGGGACATTCCATTAAGAGAGATGATACGTTCCGGAAGCATAACGGACTTGGGGTGCACTTCCTTTAGAGTATCCAACTTGCCTATCATGCGGCCTTGTTCTCACTTTTTTCCACCACTGGGAACATGCTACCCCATAAGAATCTTCCCTTCACATCGAGTTTACGTTTTGGAAGCATAATCGTCTTGGAGTGTACTTCCCCTTGAGGATCCAACTTCTGCTTGCCTTTTGGAAGCAGAAGCGTCTTTGCCGTTTGTCGATGACCTTTCCTCACCTGGCAACACATTGCTACTAGGACACTTATCCTTCAGTGCGATTCTACGTTTTGGAAGCACAAGGGACTGAACAGGCACTTAACTCAGAGTATCCAACTGGCTTGTAGTCAGCACTTCTAAGTTCTTTCCTGAACTGGGAAGACATGTCCGCATAGACCTCTCCGCCTTAAGAGCTTTCATACGTTTTGGCAGCAGAAGGGCCTTAGCCTGCATGTTAGCGCTTCCAACTTGCTTAGAGGCGCCCTTTGTTCTAAGTTCTTCCTGAGCTGCGAACACACTGTCAACTAGAAGACTTCACCTTAAGAGCGATAATACATTTTGGAAGTCTTAGGGACCTTGTGTGCACTTCGTTTAGAGTTTCCAACTGGCCTGTAGTGCAGTCTTGTTCTCACTTCTTTGCACCACTGGGAACATGGTGCCCCACAGGAATCTTCCCTTCAGATCGAGTATACGTTTTGGAAGCATAATCGTCTTGGAGTGCACTTCTTTTAGAGTATCCAACTTCTGCTTGCCTTTTGGAAGCAGAAGCCTCTTTGCCCTTGGTCGATGACCTTTCCTCACCTGGCAACACATTGCTACTAGGACACTTATCCTTCAGTGCGATTCTACGTTTTGGAAGCACAAGGACTGAACGGGCAGTTAACTCAGAGTATCCAACTGGCTTGTAGTCTGCCCTTCTTCTAGGTTCTTTCCTGAACTGGGAACACATGTCCGCATAGGCCTCTCCGCCTTAAGAGCTTTTATACGTTTTGGCAGCAGAAGGGCCTTAGCCTGCATTTTCGCGCTTCCACCTTGCTTAGAGACCGCCTTTGTTCTAAGTTCTCTCCTTAGCTGCGAACACACTGCCAACTAGGAGTCTTCACCTTAAGAGCGATGATACGTTTTGGAAGTCTAAGGGACCTGGTGTGCACTTCCTTTCGAGTCACCAACTTGCTTGTAGTGCGGCCTTGTTTTCACGTCTTTCCACCACTGGGAACATGCTGCATCACAGGAATCTTCACTTCAGATCGAGTGTACGTTCTGGAAGCATAATCGTCTTGGAGTGCACTTCCTTTAGAGTATCCAGCGTGCCTATAGTGCGCCCTGTTCTCACTTCTTTCCACCACTGGGAACATGCTGCCCCATAGGAATCTTCACTTCATATCGAGTTTACGTTTTGGAAGCAAAATCGCCTTGGAGTGCAATTCCCTTAGAGTATCCAACTTCTGCTTGCCTTTTGGAAGCAGAAGCCTCTTTGCTCTTGGTCTATGACCTTTCTTCACCTGGCAACACATTGCTGCTAGGACCCTTATCCTTAAGTGCGATTCTATGTTTTGGAAGCCCAAGGAACTGAACGGGCACTTAACTCAGAGTATCCAACTGGCTTAGAGTCTTCCCTTCTAAGTTCTTTCCTGAACTGGGAACACATGTCCGCATAGGCCTCTCCGCCTTAAGAGCTTTTATACGTTTTGGCAGCAGAAGGGCCTTAGCCTGCATTTTCGCGCTTCCACCTTGCTTAGAGACCGCCTTTGTTCTAAGTTCTCTCCTTGCTGCGAACACACTGCCACCTAGGAGACTTCACCTTAAGAGCGATGAGACGTTTTTGGAAGTCTAAGATACCTGGTGTGCACTTCGTTTAGAGTATCCAACTTGCCTATAGTACGGCCTTGATCGCACTTTTTGCACCACTGGGAACATGCTGCCCCACAGGAATCTTCCCTTCAGATCGAGTATACGTTTTGGAAGCTTAATCGTCTTGGAGTGCACTTCTTTTAGAGTATCCAACTTCTGCTTGCCTTTTGGAAGCAGAAGCCTCTTTGCCCTTGGTCGACGACCTTTCCTCACCTGGCAACACATTGCTACTAGGACACTTATCCTTCAGTGCGATTCTACGTTTTGGAAGCACAAGGGACTGAACGGGCACTTAGCTCAGAGTATCCAACTGGCTTATAGTCTTCCCTTCTTCTAAGTTCTTTCTGAACTGGGAACACATGTCCCCATAGGGCTCTCCGCCGTAAGAGCTTTTATACGTTTTGGCAGCAGAAGGGCCTTAGCCTGCATGTTAGCGCATCCAACTTGCTTAGAGGCGCCCTTTGTTCTAAGTTCTTTCCTGAGCTGCGAACACACTGCAACCTAGGGACATTCCATTAAGAGAGATGATACGTTCCGGAAGCATAACGGACTTGGGGTGCACTTCCTTTAGAGTATCCAACTTGCCTATCATGCGGCCTTGTTCTCACTTTTTTCCACCACTGGGAACATGCTACCCCATAAGAATCTTCCCTTCACATCGAGTTTACGTTTTGGAAGCATAATCGTCTTGGAGTGTACTTCCCCTTGAGGATCCAACTTCTGCTTGCCTTTTGGAAGCAGAAGCGTCTTTGCCGTTTGTCGATGACCTTTCCTCACCTGGCAACACATTGCTACTAGGACACTTATCCTTCAGTGCGATTCTACGTTTTGGAAGCACAAGGGACTGAACAGGCACTTAACTCAGAGTATCCAACTGGCTTGTAGTCAGCACTTCTTCTAAGTTCTTTCCTGAACTGGGAAGACATGTCCGCATAGACCTCTCCGCCTTCAGAGCTTTCATACGTTTTGGCAGCAGAAGGGCCTTAGCCTGCTTGTTAGCGCTTCCAACATGCTTAGAGGCGCCCTTTGTTCTAAGTTCTTTCCTGAGCTGCGAACACACTGTCAACTAGAAGACACTACCTTAAGAGAGATGATACGTTGCGGAAGCATCACGGACTTGGGGTGCACTTCCTTTAGGTTATCCAACTTGCCTATAGTGCTGTCTTGTTCTCACTTTTTTCCACCACTGGGAACATGCTGCCCCATAGGAATCTTCACTTCATATCGAGTTTACGTTTTGGAAGCAAAATCGCCTTGGAGTGCACTTCCCTTAGAGTATCCAACTTCTGCTTTCCTTTTGGAAGCAGAAGACTCTTTGCTCTTTTTCTATGACCTTTCTTCACCTGGCAACACATTGCTGCTAGGACCCTTATCCTTAAGTGCGATTCTATGTTTTGGAAGCACAAGGAACTGAACGGGCACTTAACTCAGAGTATCCAACTGGCTTAGAGTCTACCCTTCTTCTAAGTTCTTTCCTGAACTGGGAACACATGTCCGCATAGGCCTCTCCGCCTAAAGAGCTTTTATTCTTTTTGGCAGCAGAAGCGCCTTAGCCTGCATTTTATCGCTTCCAACTTGCTTAGAAACCGCCTTTGTTCTAAGTTCTTTCCTGAGCTGCGAACACACTGTCAACTAGAAGACTTCACCTTAAGAGCGATAATACATTTTGGAAGTCTTAGGGACCTGGTGTGCACTTCGTTTAGAGTATCCAACTTGCCTGTAGTGCAGTCTTGTTCTCACTTCTTTGCACCACTAGGAGCATGCTGCCCCACAGGAATCTTCACTTCAGATCGAGTATACGTTTTGGAAGCATAATCGTCTTGGAGTGCAGTTCTTTTAGAGTATCCAACTTCTGCTTGCCTTTTGGAAGCAGAAGCCTCTTTGCCCTTGGTCGATGACCTTTCCTCACCTGGCAACACATTGCTACTAGGACACTTATCCTTCACTGCGATTCTACGTTTTGGTAGCACAAGGGACTGAACGGGCACTTAACTCAGAGTATCCAACTGGCTTACAGTCTTCCCTTCTTCTAGATTCTTTCCTAAACTGGGAACACATGTCCGCATAGGCCTCTCCGCCTTAAGAGCTTTTATTCTTTTTGGCAGCAGAAGGGCCTTAGCTTGAATTTTAGCGCTTCCACCTTGCTTCGAGACCGCCTTTGTTCTAAGTTCTCTCCTTAGCTGCGAACACACTGCCAGCTAGGAGACTTCACCTTAAGAGTGATGATACGTTTTGGAAGTCTAAGGGACCTGGTGTGCACTTCCTTTCGAGTCACCAACTTGCTTATACTGCGGCCTTGTTTTCACTTCTTTCCAACAGTGGGAACATGCTGCATCACAGGAATCTTCACTTCAGATCGAGTTTACGTTTTGGAAGCATAATCGTCTTGGAGTGCACTTCCTTTAGAGTATCCAGCGTGCCTATAGTGCGCCCTGTTCTCACTTCTTTCCACCACTGGGAACATGCTGCCCCATAAGAATCTTCACTTCAGATCGAGTTTACGATTTGGAAGCAAAATCATCTTGGAGTGCACTTCCCTTAGAGTATCCAACTTCTGCTTCCCTTTTGGAAGCAGAAGCGTCTTTGCCCTTAGTCCATGATCTTTCCTCACCTGCCATCACATTGCCACTAGGACACTTATCCTTCAGTGCGATTCTATGTTTTGGAAGCACGAGGGACTGAACTTCACTCAGAATATCCAACTTGCTTGGAGTCTGCCCTCCTTCTAAACTCTTTCCTGAACTGGGAACACATGTCCGCATTGGTCTCTCCTCCTTAAGAGCTTCCATACGTTTTGGCAGAAGAAGGGCCTTAGCCTACAATTTTAGCCCTTCCAACTTGCTTAGCGGCGGCCTTTGTTCTAAGTTCTTTCCTGAGCTGCGAACACACTGCCACCTAGGAGACACTCCTTTAAGAGCGATGATACGTTTTGGAAGTCTAAGGGACCTGGTGTGCACTTCCTTTATAGTCACCAACTTGCTTACAGTGCGGCCTTGTTTTCACTTCTTTCCACCACTGGGAACATGCTGCATCACAGGAATCTTCACTTCACATCGAGTTTACGTTTTGGAAGCATAATCGTCTTGCAGTGCACTTCCCTTAGTGTATCCAACTTCTGCTTGCCTTTTGGAAGCAGAAGCGTCTTTGCTGTTTGTCGATGACCTTTCCTCACCTGGCAACACATTGCTACTAGGACACTTATCCTTCAGTGCGATTTTATGTTTTGGAAGCACAAGGGACTGAACGGGCACTTAACTCAGAGTATCCAAATGGCTTAGAGTCTTCCCTTCTAAGTTCTTTCCTGAACTGGGAACACATGTCCGCATAGGTCTCTCCGCCTTAAGAGCTTTTATACCTTTTGGCAGCAGAAGGGCCTTAGACTGCATTTTAGCCCTTCCTCCTTGCTTAGAGACCGCCTTTGTTCTAAGTTCTCTCCTGAGCTGCGAACACACTGCCACCTAGGAGACTTCACCTTAAGAGCGATGATACGTTTTGGAAGTCTAAGGGACCTGGTGTGCACTTCCTTTAGAGTATCCAGCGTGCCTATAGTGCGCCCTGTTCTCACTTCTTTCCACCACTGGGAACATGCTGCCCCATAAGAATCTTCACTTCAGATCGAGTTTACGTTTTGGAAGCATAATCGTCTTGGAGTGCACTTCCCTTAGAGTATCCAACTTCGGCTTGCCTTTTGGAAGCAGAAGCGTCTTTGCCCTTAGTCGATGATCTTTCCTCACCTGCCATCACATTGCCACTAGGACACTTATCCTTCAGTGCGATTCTACGTTTTGGAAGCACAAGGGACTGAACGGGCACTTAACTCAGTGTCCAACTGGATTATAGTCTGCCCTTTTTATTAGTTCTTTTCTATACTGGGAACACATGTCCGCATAGGCCTCTCCGCCTTAAGAGCTTTCATACGTTTTGGCAGCAGAAGGGCCTTATCCTGCATTTTAGCCCTGCCAACTTGCTTAGAGGCGCCCTTTGTTCTAAGTTCTTTCCTCAGCTGCGAACACACTGTCACCTAGGAGACTTCACCTTAAGAGCGATGATACGTTTTGGAAGTCTAAGGGACCTGGTGTGCACTTCCTTTAGAGTCACCAACTTGCTTATACTGCGGCCTTGTTTTCACTTCTTTCCACCACTGGGAACATGCTGCATCACAGGAATCTTCACTTCAGATCGACTTTACGTTTTGGAAACAAAATCGTCTTGGAGTGCACTTCCCTTAGAGTATCCAACTTCTACTTGCCTTTTGGAAGCAGAAGCCTCTTTGCTCTTTGTCGATGACCTTTCCTCACCTGGCAACACATTGCTACTAGGACCATTATCCTAAAGTGCGATTCTATGTTTTGGAAGCACAAGGGACTGAACGGGCACTTAACTCAGAGTATCCAACTGGCTTACAATCTGCCCTTCTTCTAAGTTTTTTCCTGAACTGGGAACACATGTCCGCATAGGCCTCTCTGCCTTAAGAGCTTTTATACGTTTTGGCAGCAGAAGGGTCTTAGCCGGCATTTTAGCGCTTCCAATTGCTTAGAAACCGCCTTTGTTCTACGTTCTTTCCTCAACTGCGAACACACTGCCACCTAGGAGACACTCCATTAAGAGGGATGATATGTTCCGGAAGCATAACGGTCTTGGGGTGCATTTCCTTTAGAGTATCCAACGTGCGTATACTGCTCCCTGTTCTCACTTCTTTCCACCACTGGGAACATGCTGACCCCTAAGAATCTTCACTTCAGATCGAGTTTACGTTTTGGAAGCATAATCGTCTTGGAGTGCACTTCCCTTAGAGTATCCAAATTCTGCTTGTCTTTTGGAAGCAGAAGCGTCTTTGCTCTTGGTCCATGGACCTTTCCTCACCTAGCAACACATTGCCACTAGGACACTTATCCTTCAGTGCGATTCTACATTTTGGAAGCACAAGGGACTGAACGGGCACTTAACTCAGAGTATCCAACTGACTTATTGTCTGCCCTTCTAAGTTCTTTCCTATACTGGGAACACATGTCCGCATAGGCCTCTCCGCCTTAAGAGCTTTCATACGTTTTGGCAGCTGAAGGGCCTTAGCCTGCATTTTAGCCCTTCCAACTTGCTTAGAGGTACCCTTTGTTCTAAGTTCTTTCCTCAGCTGCGAACACACTGTCACCTAGAAGACTTCACCTTAAGAGCGATGATACGTTTTGGAAGTCTAAGGGACCTGGTGTGCACTTCGTTTACAGTATCCAACTTGCCTATAGTGCGGCTTGTTCTCACTTCTTTGCACCACTGGGAACATGCTGCCCCACAGGAAACTTCACTTCAGATCGAGTTTACGTTTTGGAAGCATAATCGTCTTGGAGTGCACTTCCCTTAGAGTAGCCAACTTCTGCTTGCCTTTTGAAAGCAGAAGCCTCTTTGCCCTTGGTCGATGACCTTTCCTCACCTGGCAACACATTGCCACTAGGATACTTATCCTTCAGTGTGATTCTACATTTTGGAAGCAAAAGGGACTGATCGGGCACTTACCTCAGAGTATCCAACTGGCTTCAAGTCTGCCACCTAGGAGACTTCAACTTAAGTGCGATGATACGTTTTGGAAGTCTACGGGACCTGGTGTCCACTTCATTCAGAATATCCATCTCACCTACCATCCGCCCTTGTTTTCACTTCTTTCCTCCACTGGGAAAACACTACCAGAATGGGTTTTCGGATATAGCGGTATGTTACGCTTTGGAAGCAGACGCGCATTGAGGATCCCTTCACTCAGATTCCAACCTGCCTAGATCTTTCCCTTGTTCTGACACCTTTCCACAACTGGGATAACAATGCCATGTGTGAGTGTTCGTCTTCAGCGCGTTTGTAGGTTTTGGAAGCATTCGGGCCTTCATTGAACTTAACTCAGAGTATCCAACATGCTTATAGTCCGCCCTTGTTCGAAGAGCTTTCCTCACCTTGGAATACACTGCCACTTTTATGAGATTTCACCTTAAGAGCGATGATACGTTTTGGAAGCAGTAGGGACTTGGCGTGCACGTCCCTTCGAGTATCCAACTTGCCTATAGTGTGGCCTTGCTCTAACATCTTTTCCCCACTGGGATCATGCTGCCACATAGGAATCTTCACTTCAGATCGAGTTCACATTTTGGAAGCATAGGGGTCTTGGTGTTCACTTAACATAGTGTATGCAACTTGACTAGAGTGTGCCCAAGTTCTAACTTCTTTCCACAACTGGGTACACACTGCCATTTTTGAATCTTCACTTTAAGATCGCGTTTACGTTTTGGAAGCAGAAGCGTCTTTGTGTGCACTTAACTCAGTGTATCCAACAAGCTTCTAGTCTGCCCTTGTTCTAAATTCTTTCCTTAACTGGGAACACCCTGCCACTTAGGAGACTTAACCTTAAGTGCGATTATACGTTTTGGAAGCAACAGAGTATCGTACTGTCTTATACTCTGCCCTTGTTCTAAGTTCTTTCCTGAACTGTGAACACACGGCCTCATAGGCCTCTTCGCCTTAAGAGCGTTTAGACGTTTTGGAAGCCTAAGGACCTTAGCCTGCATTTTCCTTAGAGCTTCCAACTTGCTAATAGTCCGCCTTTGTTCTAAGTTCTTTCCTGAACTGCAAACACACTGCCACTAATGAGACTTCACCTTTAGTGCGATTATACGTTTTGGAACCATAAGGGACTTGACCTCTAGGGCTGTAGTACACGATTCTGTAGTGAATACACCTTCCACACCAGTTGTTTTGACAGAAAGCTCTTAAAGATCTGTAAATAGGGGGATAACTGAATATAATCATCTGGTCAGTCTGTGATGAGTTTGTGTTCTTAGACTGGGAAAGAGATGGACAAGTATATATTTAGGTCCATAAATGAAGATCATTAGTGAAGGATTTCAAAACATAAACCTTAATTATAACTTAAATAAGGAAATTTCCACTGCACATACTTTTTTTTAAAAGATTTTATTTATTTGACAGAGAGAGCGAGAGACCACAAGCAGGCACGGTGGCAGGCAGACGGAGAGAGAGAAGCAGGCTCCCCACCTAGCAAGAAACCCGATGAGGAGCTCGATCCTAGCATACTGGGATCATGACCTGAGCTGAAGGCATCCGCTTAACTGACTAAGCCACCGGGCACCCCACGACTACACATACTCTTGCCAAAAAGCTTTAACAGATAAAATCTTCCTATTCAGAGATCCAGAAATGTGTAAGTATCTACTGACATATCCTGGGGGTGGAGGAGTGAGACATTACCAATAAATTATTTTCAATAAACCTTAGACAAGTCATTTGGAATCATGATATTTCATTATTAGAAAGTGCCCAAACTGACATAAACCGCAGTATAACTGGAGGAACCAAGAAATCATCCAGTGCCATGAATTTCAGGGAACTTCAATTAACTGCAACCCCCGGGTTAAAATCCCAACCTGCATATGTGTCTACACATACATAATATCCTTCAATGTGATATTTTTTAAAGCTTTTATCCACAACATAATTGCAGTAAATGGACACTGTGTATGCTGAAACTTTTAGACACCCTAAAGCACTAAGAAAAAAACCAAAAATCTATGAAACATCATTACATCGAATTTCAGTTAGTCTGGACAGCCACATTCCACAATACTCACAACCCTTCAATAAAGAAGAAAAAAAACACTCTAATTGCAGAATTTCATGTTGCTAAGATTCACAAAAATCAGAAATGTGTTCTTCATAAAGAATGCTGAGGCATTCTTAGTACATTTACAGGTCTGGTAGACAAGAAGAGAGGCACAGAATGAGGAGGCTGGGGGAGTCAGAGAAAGGGGCAAAGAACACTTTACCTACCCACCTCCCCCAATTATCACTCCTGTCTTGAGCACCAAAATGCAATCTCCCCTCTTATAAATAATCGTCAATGATGTACACCAAAAGTACAGGTCACGATGAGTTCACTGTCATACATTTGGTTTGAGGACTCAACAACAAATTACAAGACTTGTGACTCCCTCAATTTTCTTAACTGGAGGACCCCCCCAAAAACAAAGACAGCAACGTATACACTGGAAAGCAGAATCAACACAATTAGAACACAGAGGCCAAAGGCCTAATTATACGTGCTCCATCAGACCCTGTCAGACACCACTACCTTGGCAGAGTCAGTCATTCACAAACTGACTGCTGCCTCTGACTACTGATTTTCATGATGTCATGCCAACTTCTTTCAAAGAAATATGTAATTTTCTGAATAAGTCCAGTGATAAATAGTACTTCAAAGGTGATTTTAAGACAGCAGTATTATAATGCATATTCTCCACCCATTTTCAGGAGTTTATTTCATCAAGAGACAGAGTGAGAAAAACTCAACACTATAGAGAGAAACATCACAACAAGCAAATTAAATTGCTTAACCTAATAGGCTTATGTTAACCTTTTTCTTCAGAGACGATATGAATATCTAGTAAGAGCTAATAAACTCAGCATAATTCTTTTTTTAAAATATTTTATTTATTTATTTGACAGACAGAGATCTCAAATAGGCAGAGAGGCAGGCAGAGAGAGAGAGGAGGAAACAGGATCCCTGCTGAGTAGAGAGCCGGGGGCTCGATCCCAGGACCATGGAATCATGACCTGAGCCAAAGCCAGAGGATTTAAACTACTGAGCCACCAGGCACCCCTCAGCATAATTCTAAACAAAGTAGACACTCTATTATTGCCCTTATGTAATTTAAATGGCCCTGGAAAATTGTTCTTCCTTGAGACAGTGAAGGAGGAAGGAAAGAAGTTAAAAGAATGCAGTTAAAACACTGGCTCAGTATTAATTTAGCTATTTAATTATGTCACCTTTCTATTTCCTCTATTCTACTAACTGGGTATGAAATCAACTAGGTTACTTCACTTTTCTGAGTCTCAACTTTCTCAGCTGTGAATGTTGGAAAACCAACTCTGTATGAGGATTGCTTTGAGTGTTACACTGGAAAAAAAAAGAACAGGTAGGGTCGATGGAAAGTGCTATACAAATACACAGTATTTGAGAATATCATCTGAAGGCTTAGAGTATACACGCTCAAGTGCCTGGTGCAATACACTGCAGAGCATTGTTCAAATATGTGTCCCTTTATTCCATCATCATTTAAAACCTGGGTCCCAAAAGTTCCATTCTGGAAACAAAGACTATCTCATGTACTACTTATGTATTTTTCAATAGTAATATCATTAAGAAATCAGTTGTGCCTTGTGAATGATGACTCATTCAATCCAATCCAATCCAAACCACCAACAGCTTTATTATTGTTAACTATGTGTTCTGTGTTACGTCCTGTGCCAAGTTCCTTCAAACATTCTCTCACTGAAACCTTAGAATACCCCTATGGAGAAGTGACTATTCACAAATGAAACACTACAGCACAAGGTTAAGTCACCTGCCCAAGATCACCAGGTTAGCAAATGACAGGGCTGCTGTTACTCAAACTGGGGTCTGACACTAACACCTTGGCTCTCACCTCCAACTACTGCTCTCCAATATGGTCACCACATGGGGCTACTGAGCACTTGAAATGTGGCAAGTCTGAACTTAGTTGTGCTGTAACTGTAAAATGCAGACCACATCATAGTATCGATGAAGTTCTAGAACATAGGTGAGGTTCGGGGGGGTGAGGTCCAGAGCCGATGGCCGAGAAAGAATTCTTGAGACATCTTGGATGCAAAATGGTGGTTTATTAAAGCATGGGGGTAGGACCCGTGGGCAGGAAGAGATGCTGCCCTGGGGTTGTCAGGAGTGATCTATTATATGCTTATAAGTTGGGGAGGGGATAAGTTAGGAATGGTGTCAGTCTCTAAGGAATTTTAGAAGCAAGGTTTCTAGGACCTTGAGGGGCTAGCTATTGTTTTGGGGAAAAGGCTATTCATTACCAATAATAAAACATTTTTGTGAGACCCTTTAGATGTCTACCAGGGGGCCATATGCTTGGGAATGATTGTCAACACTATCTTGGAGGTTTAGAGATAAAGTTTCCAAAGGAATTGTTAAAGTACACTTACAGGATCCTGGTTGGGGGTACAGGGTCAGTCAGGCTAGGATTTGCCCTTTGCCCTTTAGCAAAGTCTTAAGGTGGCGGTAGTTGAGTCCCTAGAGGAGAGTCACTCTACCGGTAATAATTTTTCTTCTGCCTTTGTTTCCCACATCATTCCCCCCTGAACAATGTTGACCCTTAAATCTCTACGGTGGTTGAAGGGGGAAGGTCTCATCTTCTGTAACTTCTTCCTGCTGAATAGGGGCGTAGAGTTGTCCCTACCTTCCCAGGTCAACATTGATCAGTTGAGAAATGTGTAGGGGAGTTACGAAAGAGGGAGGCAGCTGAATCCAGCGCTGACAGTGAAGAAGTGTCTCTGTGCAGGGTAAGGATCATCTGCCCTCGTGAAGTCATTGCAGCAATGGAATCACGGCACCAAGTAGAGAAACACTGAACAAGGCAACACATTAAGATTACTAAGGCCGTAAGAATGAGAAGTCCAAAAAGGAGATTTTTAATTGTTGGCCATAGTCCTCCTTTAAACCAGCAACTTAACCAATCACTCAGAGAGAGAGAGTGAGAGAGAGAGGAAGATGCTGCAGAGCTTCAATCTGGGTATTCTTATCTTTTATTAGTCCTGTGACATTTTGGTGATATTCTGGGATGTACACACAACATTCTGCTTTGATAATGGCGCATGTGCCACCCTATGCTTCTCAGGACATCTAAGGCAATCCTATTTTGTAGGACTGCCTTGCACATCTGTGAGACTTCGATATTAAGTAAGGAGAAGCTATTTAGTGAATCACTGAGTGCCTTTGCAGTATATCTATTAAGGGCTTCTACATGCCAAATGACATCCTCTAGTCCCACAGATGGAGCAAATATGGATGTGAAGTGATCATACCATTTAAAAACAGATCATGTCCATCTTTGCTTTAAACTGGGAGATTAGCTGGAGTAGTGATGACTTTAGTACTGCACCCATGAATCCAGGCAAATCCAAAGGTGCAGCGACCCATCCACCCTGGAGGAAGCCTGGGCCACAGGTTAGTTCCACATACCCAGTGGGTTCCATTTGGAGCTGGCCATCTCATGCCGGGTCGCCTTACCCAATCAGTAGCAAACCAGTCAGTAGCCTGGAGTACTATTCTTTGGGAACACATTTCTAATGATAGCCATCCTAGATGTTGTGTGTTATTTGCCCAAGTATCATATGTATGATTTCTTTGTTCCCGGCATATAAAACTGCCTTTTGACTGAGCTGTCCAACAGTGGGTATGAGCCACAAATATGTATCCCAAATTTGATATACGCCATCCTTGGTATAGCTATAAGGAAGGTTTTGTAGCTTAGACCCTAGTTGGTGGGTATTAATTTGTGGGCTTGTAAGGTCAGTTAGGACTTTAATAGTTTGAGAGTCTGAAAAAGTTTGGTCATGACCTGGTGAACTCCATATTTCACTGAGCCTGGGCCAGGAAGAAACATCTTGATTAGTGATAGATTTATCCTGGTACATACTGTCTCCATATATTATATCTGAAAGATAATCCTGCAGAGAATACCAATCAGTAAGGCATAAGCTGCGGCGACTCAGAGGGCCTCAGCGGCACAAGCAGTGGCAGTGGCACAGGTGGCTGCAGCGACTGTGCAAACGGAGGTGGTGTAAGGGGCGGGGCAGGGGAGGTAGGCGGCGGCTAAGTCGGAGGTGGTGGGAGCTAGAGGCCCAGCGCCTGAGGTTGGGCAGAGGTAGGGCTGAGGATGCGTGCAGAGAAGTGAGGGGGTCAGTCCGCGAGGGCTCCTGGGCCAGTTTTTCTCCTTCCAGCGGCGCTGGTTTTGGATTTGGGGGGGCGGGAGGGGGTACAACCAATCCTTGTCGTTGGGTGACAAAAAGAGCCGGACCAGGTACTTGCTAGGAGCTGAGATGGTGGAAGTGGAGGGAGGGCTGGGGGCGGGCGAGGCCGGCGACGACTAGTCTCCCGGGCACGCCAGGCGGGGGAGGCATGCGCTGCTGAAATGGAGATCCTGGGGACGGGGGAGGCTGTGGCGGCAGCGGGGGGCGGTATCGCTCCTGCTCAGGGCTGTCAGCTGTGCGTGCCACAACCCTGGCTGCTCCTCCTCAGTGGCCCTCTGCCGCTGCCACCGCCAGGCCAGGCCACTCATCCCAGGCAACGGGAGATTTAACCAGGTGGGGAGGGAGGGTGGGCGCCAGCCCATTCTCTGCCGCTGGCCTCGGACTGCCCCTACCTAGCCCCTCCAGATCTGGCCGGTGGCTCTCCTGCCGGGCCCCCCAGCCCCACGCTCCAGTGCACAAGTCCACCCACTCTCTGTGACCAACGCGGCCTTTTCTGGGGAGACGCCATCGCCGCCGGCTGTGCGAGGCAGCACCGTCCGGGTCCAGAGGTTGTGGGGTGCCGGTGGGGACTCCCCGTGCACTCCCTGGTCCCTGTTTTGGTCCCCGGAAAGGGTGGGTGGATGGTCGCCCAAAGGGAGTTTCCAAGCCTGGATGCCAAGGAAATTGGGATGGCTCACCAGCGCCTGTGTTTCGCTGTTTCTCCTCCATTTTAACCCACTCTCTGTCTCTTACCTCCCCTTTCCCGGACTCCTCACTCCTCCAAAGGCCAGAAAGACCAGCAAACCTGCCACAGACAGAAGCTTTTGGGACTGGAGCGTCTGCGCCTTCAGAAGCAGCACTGAAGCCGTGAAATGCAGCCTCTGGGGGGCGCCTCCACCAGGTACTTGAAGATCTGGGTTAGCTTTTGTGGAAGGACTTTGGTTGCTTAAGGTGTAGGAGAGGGTGGAGGATTTCCTTGAGGCCCTCTGTCCAACTTGTTGAGGATGGCTTTTTTGCATTTGGGGGTGGTTTTCTTGTGGTTTTGGTTGTGTGTATTTCGCTTTGGGTGCAAAGCGGTCCTATTCACCACGTGACTTAAGGGAAGGCATTTGTCCAGGTTTTGGTCTCATTTCTAACGGGCTGGGTTGGTTTGACAATTGTGGCTATTGGGTTATTGGTATGGGCTCAAAAAGAGAGGAAGCAGTGATTTTGCTGTGGATTGTAGGAGTTTAGACCTTTTCTTTTGGCCATGTGTAGAATGTTTTTAATTTGCCTGTCCTGAATTACGGGTTTCTTCTCTGAGCGATTTAGTGGTGGAGTAACAGTTATGCTGCTGGTTGTGCTTTTCCTGTCTGGAGTGGCAAATGTCTGTTCCTTTTTGTGTTTGACGATGAACGCTGGGGTTGGGTTAAAAAAGTATTTTAATTTTTTTTTTTTTTTTTGAGTTTGACGTTAGGGTATTCTGGATGTCATTTCATAGGAAGGCATTGGGGTATATGGGTATAAGAGGTGGGGAGGAGTGCGTGCCTGGAGGATCCCTGAAGATCGAGGTCGATTGCCAGAAAGTCTCATTTCATCAGGTACTTGTTTTTGAATCGGTGGTGTTCCAGTATGGTGATTGTGTTGTGGTATTCCATAGTTATCACTGGATGTTGTTCGTTGACTACACGGAACCTGCCTGGGTTTCACTCCTTTATTTCTACCTGGGATTACCTCGGTTATTGGGTTACCTAAGGAATAGAATTCTGCGATGATTTGGTCCAATGACTGGTGGAGCAGTTCTGGGACTTCCACTAACTCTTTCAATAAAGAGTACTTTGAATGAAAGTGCTCAAGAAGTGGAAATATTTCTGCAGAAGTTCTTTTAGCAAAGTCATGTCCCTTTTTGTAGTAGGATAGCCCAAATGTAGTTAAAATAAAAAGTGCTTCCTGGGAGCTGAACAGATATTGTTTTGTTCTCTGAAACAGGGAATTCCATCAAATGGCAGGAAAGTTTAGAAATGTTTTTGTTATTTAAAGCAATAGTCATTGTGTTTTGTTTATGAGTCTTTTTTTTTTAACATGTAGAATCCTTCAGAGGCCAGACCACTTTATTGTGGTTTTGCTTTGAGTGTTCCCTTAGATGATGTTCAAGTAAATGAGTAGGAAACTCCTAAGAACTTGAGAACTTTACTGGTGAAGAGCAAAACCAAATTCAAGTTTACATCTAATGTGTTGTTAATGATAATTATCTTCTAATGAAATGCATTTCAGTTTCTACATGTTTCTTACAAAAAATCTTACTTACCAACTTTTTGAAGGCACGTGGGAGGTTTTGATTTTAAAAACCATAGAAATGTTCGAAGTTTGTTCAAGAGTTACAGATGATGACAGTGACATTCCGATTTTTAACAAATATATTAAATTAATAAAGATGAAATATTTCAGGAACAGGATACTTCCCTCTTCTGCTTAAGGGTTTTCATGTAATTTTTTGAGGTCTCTCATTGAGTAGGATGTGATCACAGATTTCCAAGATCTGAGGACTTAAAACTCTTAAAAGCTGGGAAAAATAAGCAAAAAATAAGCAAGTAACCAGAAAAGTAAAATAATTTTGGCCAGTGGGAAGTGTCTTGAGAAGTCAGAGCAGAATGTGGAACTACAGAGGGATGAGAACCTCTTTCTAGACAAGAGTTATGGTACACGTTTGTCTTTTGGGCAGCATGCAATCTCCTTTCTTCTGGGGCAAGGGATAGTTACTTCTTATGTTATTACTATAGGCTTTGCCATTTAGCTCATTGGGTTGGGGATAATGTAAAGTTGAAACCTTTTTGTAGAGACTAGTCTGCTTTTCCTTAGTTGCCTGCCATATACTGAGGCCAGGACAGCTAACTTGTTAGTGTATCCTGTTAGTTGCTGGGATGGGAGGTTTGAGTGACATACGTTCATCCTGTGCTTCTGTCGATGCTGAAGAAATTCCAAGATGAATAAAAACTATTTTGGTAAATGGCAGCTGCGTGAGGGAGTTGTCAGCACTAACTCAGTTGGTTAGAACTTCCGGTAATAGTGGACCCCTGAATGTCTCCTTTGCAGTCTGAACTGAAACATGCTGCAGTCTTTTGGCTCTCAGTTTCTCTTTGGCTCTGTCACCAGGGCCTTTTTGGTTGTGGAGTCTTCCTCCCCATGGGAAAGTTCCTCCTCCTTTTTAAGGTAAGGAGGTTTTTGCGTTTGTTTGTTTGTTTGTTTAGGCTTATTTATTCTCTTAAAAATATTTGTTTCTTCCAGAGAGTCTCCTTGGGGGCAGGGGGCAGGGGGCATGGGGAGGGCAGAGGGAGAGAGAGAGAATGTCAGGTACACTCTGCACTGAGGCAGGAGCCACACTGAGGGCTCCATCCCAGGACCCTGAGATCATGACCTGAGCCAGAGTCAGGAGTTGGATGCTTAACCCACTGAGCCATCCAGGCACCCCTTTAAGTAAACTTTTTGAACCGCAGCGTATATACAGAGAAGTGCACAGATCATAAGCCAAAGGCTTGAGGAACCTTCACAAGGGGAACACACCATGTGACTTGCACCCAGGACCCCAGAGTCTATGATAACCCTCTTGACAGTCACTTCTGCCACTGTTCTTGACTTCCGTTGCTGGGGAGCTGTTGCGCATGTTTCTGAATTTGATGTAAGTAGAGTCATCCAGTTGGATGCACTTGGGGGCCTGCCTTACGGAGTTTGTGTGCATGGTTCTGAGTTTACCAGTCCTGCTGTTTCATCCTCAGACTGTTGTAGAGCTTCACTCTGCGTGTAGACCCTTACACATTCTAGAAATAGGATATCTCCTTGTTATCCTTTTATTACCTGCATCCTTGAACACAGGCGTCTTCTTTCAGCTGTAGTGTAAATTCACACATCATTAGGTGTAAGGATCAAGTCTGGTATGTGGAACTTTTCTACAGCCCATAAAGGGAGTAAGCTTTTGCCTCCTCAGTTGTAGTGTTTTATCAGTCATTGCTCTTTCAAATCATTGGTGAAGTAGATAGAAAATGCCTGCATTCAGGGAACCGAATAGATGTTGATAAGGTGAGACAAAAAGGTCTTCAGTGGTGGGAGGCGCACCCATGGAATAAATGAGTCTGTGGGAGAGATAGTTGGTCTGTGTGAGTACTTTGGGAAAGGCCTTACTGAATCTGGGATTTATGATTCTTAGAGATCGTTTGTTGGGCAGGCCGATACAAGTTAATTGTTTGTTCCCTCGTCCCTCCTTCTCAGCTCTTCCTTCACTTCAGAGGTCATCCACACCTTTCCACTTATCCCCACAGGCTGGTAACTCCCATTAAGTGTATAATAACCATCACCAGCCTTATGCGTCCATGACCGAGGCAGGCACGTCCGTCTCTCTCTGCTTGGTTCACTTAAATGACCTGCTAGTTCTCATTGCCTTTAAAATGAAGTCCTTTTTTTTTTAATTTAATTTTATTTATTTATTTTTATTTGTTTATTTACAGCTAAAATGAAGTCCTAATGCCGAGCATCATGAGGGGCTTCTGATTCAGTCCTTTCGTGTTCCTCTAGGATTTCTGTAAGCAGACTGCCACCAAACCCCATCTGCCCTCCACATAGAGGGATGTTGTGTTTCCTGCCAAACTGCTTGTGTCCCGCGCTTGGACCGTGATACCTCATTTCCATACCTTCACACCTTGTCTTCCTCTGGATTTTTTCTGAAACGCTTTCCCTTGCTTCTGTGTCCTGCCTCACTACCATTCGGACTCCTAGATGTCTCAGGAAGCCTTTTAATCACTCCAGTCAGGTGTAGCTCATTTTCTTAACACTTGAATTGTATTTTTATTTGTTTGCCTCACCCTCCAAATCAAGTAAAACTCATTTAACACTTGAACAGAAGTTTTATTTGCTCACCTGTTATGTTTTACCTTTTTTGATGGTAGGACCTTTTAAAAACAAAACTAAATTCCTTTTTGGATGATTCATTGCTAGTGTATACAAATAAGAGAGATTTTTGTGTATTGATGTTTTGTCCTGTAACTTTGTGGAATTAGGGGATGGGCTGTAATCATTTTTTGTTGATTCTTCAGGAAGCTCTCTGTGTAAGAGACCATCTCTGGTCTCTGAATAGACATAGTTCTACTGTTTCCTTTCACATGTGGATTCCTTATTTCTTGCCTTCTTGTTCTGTGTAGAACTTTCAGTGCAATACTGAGTAAGGAGTGAAAGCCAGCTTGATGGACTCGTTTGTGATTTCAGAATAGGGCTTCAGCCCTCAAAATTGAGCATGATGTTTGATTTGGGTTAGGGTGGGCTTAGGGTTGGGGTCTCCCTGTCCTCTGCTGTACAGAGCCCATTCTTCTCTGGTAACCAGCAGAGTGATCTTTTCAGAACATAAACTTTGATCCTCTCTGTGACCCACTCCCCAGCTGCCCGTCCTCTCCAGGCTCATCTCCCCCATCATATCCCCCAACCCCTGCGGGCCTCCCTGGTGTGTCCCACATGTGCCTTGGGCTGGACTCCAAGCCTTTACATTCTCTCTGCCCTCTGCCAGGAGCACCTTTCTCTCCCCCTGCTTCATGTCTGGCTTTTTTCCCCCATTGGCTGGACCTAGACATTCTCCCTGGGAACCTGACTCGTTTCTGCTGGGTGTGTGTGGCCTTGTCCCTTATTTAAATGTAGTGCCCATGTTCCCTGTCTGAGTGATAAGCTGCCAGGTATGGGGCAGGCACAGGGAAATACCCTTAGTGCCCATGTGAAAAAAATCAGTCTCAGGACACCTGGGTGGCTCAGTCATTAAGCATCTGCCTTCAGCTCAGGTCATGATCCTGGGGTCCTGGGGTCAAACCCCGCCATGTTGGGCTCCCTGCTCAGTGGAGAACATGCTCTTCCTCTCCCACTAACCCTGTTTGTGTTTCCTCTCTAGCTGTCTCTCTCTCTGCCACGTAAATAAATAAAACCTTAAAAAAACCAGTCTCAGAGGGGCTCACCACCCTTGCCAACAGTATAGGATCTGCTGTCCCCGCAGTCAGTCCCTTCGGAGAGACAAGACTTCCAACTTCTTGGGCCTGGGTAGGTGTAGACCTGGACCTGGAAGCTTCCAGGATTCATGGCTGGGGACTAAGCAAGCCCCCTCTTCTTCCAGCAGTCCCCTTTCCCCTTCCCTGCCAATGGGCCGGGCCTGATTCCTGATCTGGGGTAGTTCAAGGGTGACCCCTCCTAGGTATAGCAGTGGTTGACTGATGGACCTTGTAAGCAAGAGGCCCAGTAGCCTTTACAGGGAGTCCCTATAGGGGGTGGAGACAGCTCTATGTGGGCCAGTGACAGCCCCCTCAAAGCAAAGTGGGGCAGGAGGCCAGCCCTCCTGATTTTAACCAGTCTGTAGGCCATAGAAAGGAGGGCTGTGCCCAAAGGTGCTCTGCTCCAGGCAGGTGGGGACAGGACGTGGAGGGGGTCAGCCGGGGGAGGGCACCTGCAGGGTTTTCCTGGGAGCTCAACACAGTGGGACTGTTTCTGGCACCAGCACGCTGACGGTGGGGTTGGTTTCCTGCCTCTGAAGCCTCAGGCTCCCCTTTACACGATGGGGTGCTGATGGGTCCCATATATGGGTGTAGATGTTAGGGAGGCCCCACAAGCAGACTTGCTCAGAACAGACTGGGAGAGTGGCTGTTGCTTAAAGCAGCTCAGGGCCTGCCCCCACGAAGAAGGTGCACACATCCATGGCCCCCATCTCTGGGGTCGTGTTGCCAGCCTCTGACAGTGACCCTCCTCCTGCCTTGTCCCCCTTCCCTGTAGATAGGTTGTCTTTCTGGAGATTTTACTGCAGGGGGCACAGAAGCCCATCATAGTAGGACACAGGGTCACTTACTAGGTCCACACTGATGAGTGTGTGCCCCTCCCTGGGAGGGCTGGTAGATGGTGGTCCTTGAGGTCCCTGGCACCCCACACTGGCAGGACGTGTCCATGCAGTGCATGGTGATGGTCAGCCACTTCTGTGAGCAGCGCTTTCTCCATGAGATGGATGACCTGGTGTATGCAGATGTGGACATGAAGGCCTACGACCATGTGGGAATGATGATCCTGTCCCCCCTCTTTGGCACCCTGCACCCCAGTTTCTACTGGTGTCCTGTGAGGACTTCAGCTACCAGCACTGGCCACAGTCCCAGGCCCATTTACCTAGGGACCAGGGTGATGTTTACTACACGGGTTTCTTTAGTTTCTGATGTGGGCCTTTTTGGGGGGTTGGTGGTGGAGGTTCACCGACTGACCTTGGCCTGTTAGCAGCAGGTGGTCAACATGGCCAATGGGATCAAGGTTGTGTGGCATGACAAGAGCCATTTGAACAGGTACCTGCTGAAACACAAGCCCATCAAGGTGCTATCCACGTTGGGCCTATGGGATCCGTGGTAGCTGGGCTGCCGTCCTTCCCCCCAACCCTGCCACATCATGAAGAAGCTGATTTGGGCGTGCCCAAGGATTAACAAGACATTCAGGACTCATGAGAGGACCTGTGGGACCCACGGCAGCTGGGTTGTTCCCTGGAGGCCCTGTGGGACCCGTGGATGCTGGGCTTTCCCCAGTGGACCTGTGGGACCTGCAGCAGCTGGGCTATTCCCTGGAGGACCTGGGGGACCCGTGGCTGCTGGGCTGTCCCCTATAGGACCTGTGGGACCTGTGGCTTCTGGACTATTTCCTGGAAGACCTGTGGGACCCGCGACTGCTCGGCTGTCCCCTATAGGACCTGTGGGACCCGCAGCTGCTGGACTGTTTCCTGGAGGAACTGTGGGATCCGTGGCTGCTGGGCTTTCACCTGAGGACCTGTAGAACCTGCACCTTATGGACTGTCCCCTCTAGGACTTGTGGGACCCATGGCTGCTGGGCTGTCCCCTGGAGGACCTGTGGGACCTGCGGCTCCTGGACTGTCCCCTCTAGGACCTGTAGGACCCGTGGCTACTAGGCTGTCCCCAGAGGACCTGTGGGACCTGTGGGTCTGGGCTGTCCCCTGGAGGACCTGTGAGACCCATGGTAGCTGAGTTGCCCACCCCCCCTTTTCGTGAAGAAGCTGAGATTCAGGCCATGCCCAAGAATCAGCAGGACATCCAGGACTCATGATGGGCTGTCCTGTCTCCATCGGGGGTGCTGTCCTGAACTGACTTGTCAGAGCAGGTTCTTACTTCTGTCCCCTCAAGGGAGACCATGCACCCAGCACTGCCCACAGGGCATGTCCAGAGTCCCCAGCTGCACCCGCACACAGGAGGCCTGCCTGGGGACACAAGGTCCTCTCTTTGTGGTCGCTGCATTCTGATAACTTCTAGGTCATTCGCAGCTGGGATTGGCTCAGGTTTTACACAGATGTTTTTCCGTGTCAATGCTGAGCAACCATCTTTAAAAAGAAAAATCGAGGGAAAGGTTTTTCTCCCTGACTGTAAACTGACATTGCCTGGTGGGGCTGGGAGCAGTCCAGAAGCAGCTGTGGAGCCAGCTGTGGGCCCTGGCTAGGTCTTCCCTCCCAGTCCCTGCCCCTCGCCATGGCCATGGGGCTTCAGGGTGAGGAGTGTGCCGAGCCGCCTCTCAGACCTCCAGTCCCCTGACTGCCAGAGGCTGTGGCCATGGCTGCAAGCTTAGCCTCCAGGAGCACGGAGCCCTCTGGGTTATGTATAGTTTCTGCCTTTGTTTTATTTTTTCATTTTTAAATTTAACTTAATTGTTAAAATTGAAATTCATTAGCCAACATATAGTACATCAGTAGATTTTAATGTAGTGTTCAGTGATTTGTTAGTTGCCTGTAACACCACATGTGCCTTCTTTAATACCTGTCACCCAGCTACCCTCTCACCCTACCCCCCTCCCTTCTCTAACCCTCAGTTCGGTTCCTGGAGTCCACAGTCTCTCATGGTTTGTTACCCTCTCTGATTTCTTCCCATTCAGTTTTCCCTTGATTCCCCTGTCCTCCGCTCTATTCGTTATGTTCCACGTATGAGTGAAACCACATGATAATTGTCTTTCTCTGCTGGACTTATTTCACTTAGCATAATCTCCTCCAGTCCCACTCATGTCTGTGCAAATGGTGGATATTCATTCTTTCTGATGGCCAAGGAATATTCCATTGTATACATAGACCACATCTTCTTTATCCATTCTTCTGGTGAAGGACATCCGGGCTCTTTCACAATTTGGCTATTGTGGACATTGCTGCTATGAACCCTTCTTTTCACTACATCTATATCATTGGGGTAAATACCCAGAAGTGCAATTGCTGGGTCATAGGGTAGTTCTATTTTCAACTTACTGAGGAACCTCCACACTGTTTTCCAGAGTGAATGCACCAGCTTTCATTCCCACCAACAGTGTAAGAAGGTTCCCTTTTCTCCACAACCTCGGCAACACTTGTTGTTTCCTGTCTTGTTAATTTTAGCCATCCTAACCGGTGTAAGGTGGTATCTCATTATAGTGTTGACTTGTATTTCCCTCATGTGGAAAGATATTGAGCACTTCTTTATGTGTCTGAAGACATTTGGATGTCTTCTTTGGAGAAAAGTCTGTTCATATCTTTGGCCTATTTCTGGATTTGATTATTTGTTCTGTTGGTGTTGAGTTTGGTAAGTTCTTTTTAGATTTTGGATACTAGCCCTTCATCTGATTATGTCATTTGAAAATATCTTCTCTCATTCTGTTTGTTGTATTTTGGTTTTGCTGACTCTTTCCTTTGCTCTGCAAAAGCTTTCTATCTTGATGAAATCCCAACAGTTCATTTTTGCTTTTGTTTCCCTCACCTTTGAAGATGTGTCTATCAAGAAGTTGCTGTGGTTGAGGTCAAAGAGGTGGCTGCCTCTGTTCTCCTCAAGGATTTGGATGAATTCCTGTTTCCCATTGAGGTCTTTCATCTATCTGGAGTTTATTTTTTGTGTATGGCATAAGGAAATGGTCCAGTTTCATTATTCTGCATATGGCTGTCCCGTGTTCCCAGCACCATTTATTGAAGACACTTTTGTTTTCCCACTGGATATTCTTTCCTGCTTTGAGGAAGATTAGTTGACCCTAGAGTTGAGGGTCCATTTCTGTGTGCTCTATTCTGCTTCATTGATCTGTGTGTCTGTTTTTGTACCAGTACCATACAGTCTTGATGATGATAGCTTTGTCATAGAGCTTGAAGTCTGCAAGTGGGTTGCCACCATCTTTGGTTTTCTTTTTCAACATCCCTTTGGTTATTTGGGGTCTTTTCTGCTTCCATACCAATTTGGGGATTATTTATTCCAGTTCTGTGAAAACTGTGGATGGTATTTTGATAGGGATTTCTGTGGATTCTTCTAGGTAGCATAGACATATTCATAATATTTGTTTTTCCAAACCATGAGCATGGAACTTTTTTCCATTTCTTTGTGTCTTCCTCCACTTCTTTCATGACTATTGTATAGTTTTCTGAATACAGATGCTTTGCCTCTTTGGTTAGATGGATTCCTAAGTATCTTATTGTTTTGGGTGTAATTATACATGGGATGGAGTCCTTAATTTCTCTTTCTTCTGTCGTGTTGTTGCTGTAGACAAATGCAACTGATTTCTGTGCATTGATTTTATATCCTGCCACTTTATGGAATTCCTGGATGAGTTCTAGCAATTTGGGGGTGGAGTCATTTTTGTTTTCCACAGAAACTATCCTGTTGTCTGCAAAAGATGAGAGTTTGACTACTTCTTTGCCTCTTATTTCTTTTTGTTGTCTGATGACTGAGGCTAGGAATTCTAGCACATGTTGAACAACAGTGATGAGAAAGGGCATCTGTGTCATGTTCCTGACCTGAAGGGAAAAGCTCTCAGTTGTTCCCCATTGGGAATGACAGTCTCTGTGGGTTTCCCATAGATGGCATTTATGATGTGGATGTACCCTTTGTCCCTCCATGGTGAAGAGTTTTGATCAAGAAGGGATGCATTAATTTGTCAAATGCTTTTTCTGCATCTGTTCAGTGGATCCTATGGTTCTTGCTCTTTCTTCTATTAAGGCAGTGGATGCCATGGATTTGCATCCCATTTGCAGTTGTCAAACCACCCTTGCAGGCCAGGAATAAATTCGATTTGGTCGTGGTGAACCATCCTTTTAATGTACTGTTAGGTCCTATTGGCTAGTATGTTGGTGGGAATTTTTGTATTCATATTCATCAGAGATAGTGGTCTGAAATTCTCCTTTGTGTGGGGCTTTGGTTTTGGAATGAGGCCTATGCTGGCCTCATGCTGGTTTGGAAGTTTTCCTTTCTGTTCTATTTTTTGGAAAGGTTTCAGAAGAAGAGGTATTAAATCTTCTTTAAACGTTTGGTAGAATTCCCCTGGGAAACCATCTGGCACTGGACTCTTGTTTCCTGGGAGATTTTTGATGTCTTCTGCAATTTCCTTGATGATTATGGTTCTCTTTGGGGTTCCTTTTCTTCCCAGTTTAGTTTTGGTCATTTCTATGTTTCTGGGAATGCGTCCATTTCTTTGAGACTGTCTGATTTGTTGACATAGAATTGCCATCCTATGTTCTTATACTTGTTTGTATTTCTTTGGTGTTGGGTGTGATCTCTCCTTCTTGATTCATGATTTTATTGATTTGGGTCCTTTCTCTTTTCTTTTGGAGAAGTCTGGCCAGGGGTGTATCGATCTTATTAATTCTTTCAAAAGAACCAGCTCCTAGATTCGTTGATTTGTTCTTTTGGTTTCTACTTCTTTGATTTCTGCTCTAATCTTTATTATTTCTCTTCTCCTTCTGGGTTTAGGCTTTCTAGGCTGCTCTTTCTCCAGCTCATTTAGGTGTGGGGTTAGGTTGTGTATTTGAGACCTTTCTTGGTTCGTGAGAAAGGCTTGTAGTGCTATATACTCCCCTCGTAGGACTGCCTTTGCTGCATCCCAAAGATACTAAACAGTTGTGTTTTCATTCTCAGGTGTTTCCATGAACTTTTAAAATTCATCTTGAATTGACTGGTTGACCCATTCATTCTTTAGTAGGATGATCTCTAGCCTCCATGAATTTGAGTTCATTCCAACTTTCCCCTTGTGATTGAGTTCCATTTTCAAAGCACTGTGGTCTGAAAATATGCAGGGAATGATCCCAGTCTTTTGAGAGGAGAATGAACATGGCAGCATCCCAATCTCTGGCCCCAGAGCTGAGAGCTCAGGGCCCCACTCCTCAGTGTGCCCTCACAGAAAAGCAGTTAATCCTTCATGTCTCCCTGGTCTCTGACTGCACTCTGTGCTCACCAGACCTGTGACCAAGCATTTCTGTCTCTGGCCACGACCCTGTTTGGAGTCTTCCAAACCAGCAGACTCCTACAGCATGCTCAGGCACCACTCCTCCTTGTGGAGGAAGGGGTTCTCCCCAGTTGTGTTACTTCTTGGGCCCGTTCTCAAAGAGCAGTGGCCAGACTGTGCTGTGGATCATAGTTTATGGCAACCTCCAGCTTAGAGCCCACTCCTGGGCTCACTCTTTGCCGCCAGCTTCCCTGCTCCAACACCTGGGAGCTCCATGGCCCTCAAGTGCCCCTGGTCTTCCTGGGACCCTGAGGATCCTGAGACCACACTGTCCCATTGAGGGTCTCACCCCCATAAAGGGTCTCACTCTATTTAGCCACCAGAGTGACATCCTTCACCAGAGAAGACTTCTGAAAGTTCCAATTTTGTGCTCTGCTGTCCCCAGCACTTGGCAGTAGCCAGCCGACAGAGCCTCCCTCCCCTCCACAGTGTATCTTCCCAGCTATAGACTTAGACTCACTCTTCTGTACCTTCCATCTTGTGGAAAGGGGTAGCTTTTCTGTTTATAGAGTTGCAGCTATTCTTTTCTTGGATCTCTGCTTGAGTTTGCAGGTGTTTAGAATGGTTTGATAGGTCTCTAGCTACATTCCTTGTGCCAGACGAAATGAAGGTATCCTATTCCTCCGCCATCTTGGACTCTTTCTCTTTTCTTTCTCCAGATTGCTTTGGGTATTTGGGGTCTTTTGTGATTCTGTATACATTTTAGGACCGTCTTCTATTTCTTTGAGTAATGCCATTGGAATTCAGATAGGATTTCATCATATCTGTAGATTGCTTTGGGTATGACCGACATGTTAACGTTATTAATGAACATGGCATATGCTTCCATTTATTTGTGTCATCGTCCAAATCTTTGGCCCATACATTCACCTGCCAACACGCACATGGTTTTCCTTCCTTTTCTGCCTGTGTTCAGTATACCAACTCTTTCTCATTCTTGGTTACTTTTATGCTTAGATTTTTTTTTACTTGATGCAATTGTCAATGGCATTGCTTTATTAATTTCTTTTTGTCAATGTTTGTCATCAGTATGCAGAAATACAAGTTGGGGCACTTGGGTGGCTCAGTCAGTTAAGTGTCTGCCTTCAGGTCAGGTCATGATCCTTGGGTTCTGGGAATAAGCCTGGCATTGGGCTCCCTGCTCAGCAGGGAGTCTGCTTTTCCCTGACCTTCTGCTCCCCCTGCTTGTGCCCTCTCTCCCTGTGTGTATCAAATAAATACATTCTTAAAAAAAAAGAAATGCAACAGGTGTCTTTATCTTGACTTTATATCCTGCAGCTTTACTGAATTTGTTGATTCTAACAGATGTGTGTGTGTGTGTGTGTGTGTGTGTGTGTGTGGACTCTTTAGGGATTTCTACATAGAGTTTCATGTCATCTGCAAATAGTGACCATTTTCTCTTCCTGTTTAGATTTCATATCTTTTTTTATTTTTTATTTTCTACTTTTGTCTAAATGGTTTGGCTAGGGCTTTCAAAACTATGTTGAATGAAAGTGGTAAGAGTGAGCATCTTCATCTTGTTCTTGACAGTAGTGGAAAAGTTCCAGCATTTCACCCTCCAGTGTAATGTCAGTTGTGGGCTTATCATATAGGCGTTTGTTTGGTTGAAGTATGTTCCCTCAGTACCCAGATGGTTTAGAGTCTTTATCATAAATGCACATTGAATCTTGCCAAGTGATCTTTCTGCCTCTATTGTAACAATCCTAGGATTTTTATCTTTTATTTTGTTAAAGTGATGTATCCCACTGGTGGATGTGCAGATGTGGAATCATCCTTGCATCCCTGGAATAAATCCCGCAGGGTCGTGTTGTGTGATTCTCCAGATGGATTGTTGAATTAATGTTACCAATAATTTGTTGAGGTTTTTTGCATCTCTCTTCATGAGGGATTTTGGCCTTTCCTTTTCTTGTAGTGTCTTTGTCTTGTTTTGGTAGCAGGGTAATGCTGCCTTTATAAAATGAGTTTGGATGAATGCCCTTCTCTACTTTTTTAAACACAGTTTGGGAAGGGTTGCTATTAATTATTCTTCTACCATCTGGTTAGAATTCCTCAGTGAAACTGTCTGGTCTTGGGCATTTTTGTTGTTGTTGTTGGGAGGATTTGATTATCGAATCAATATTTTTACTAGTGATCAGTCTGTTCAGACTTTTTTTTCCCCTTCCTTTTTCCTTGAATTCCACGGTTCATTCTGGGTGTTGTTAGGAACTTATTCTTCTATGTTGTCCAAGGTCTTGGCCTCTATTTGCTCGTAGTACTCTCTGATGATCCTTTGTATTTTTGTGGTATTCATTGTAATAGCTCATGTTTCTTTCTTTTTGTAATGTTTTCACTTTTTAAATTTAAATTCAGTTAGCCAACATATAGTTTTTGATGTAATGGTTAATGATCCATTAGTTGCATGTAACACCCAGGTTTCATCACCACATGTCCCCTCCTTAATACCCATCACCCACTTGCCCTGCCCGCCAACCTACCGCTCCTCCAGTTTATTTCCTATGATTTAGAATCTCTCATGGTTTGTCTCCCTCTCTGATTTCTTCCCATTCGGTTTTCCCTCCCTTCCCCTGTGGTCCCCTACACTATTCCTTGTGTTCCACACATGAGTGAAACCATATGATAATTGTTCTTTTCTGCTTGACTGATTTCATTTAGCATAATCCCTTCCAATTCCATCCATGTCGGTGCAAATGGTGGGTATTCATCCCTTCTGTTGGCTGAGTACTATTCTATGGTATGTATGTGCCACATCTTTATCCATTCCTCTGTTGAATGACATCTCAGTTCCTTCTACAGTTCGGCTCCTGTGAATATTGCTGCTATGAACATTGGGGTGCATGTGTCCCTTTTTGAAACTGTATCTGTATCTTTGGAGTAAATACCCAGTAGTGCAATGGCAGGGTCATAAGGTAGCTCTATTTTTACTTTTTGAGGAACCTCCATACTGTTTTCCAGAGTGACTGCACCGACAGTGTAAGAGGGTTCCCCTTTCTCCACATCCTCGCCAACACTTGTTGTTTTCTGTCTTGTTAATTTTAGCCATTCTAACTGCTGGAAGGTGGTATCTCATTGCGGCTTCGAATGCTCTAATGGCAAGTGATGTCGAGCATTTTTTCATGGTCTGTTAGCCATTTGGATGTCTTCTTTGGAGAATTGTCTCTTCCTGTCTTCTGCCCATTTCCTGAGTGGATTCTCTGTTTCTTGGGTGTTGAGTTTGAGGAGTTCTTTGGTGATTTTGGATAGTAGACTTTTTTTTTTGACAGAGAGAGAGGTCACAAGTAGGCAGAGAGTCAGGCAGAGAGAGAGGGAGAAACAGGCTCCCCACTGAGCAGAAAGCCCGATGCGGGGCTCGATCCCAGGACCCTGGGATCATGACCTGAGCTGAAGGCACTGAGCCACCCAGGCGCCCCTGGATAGCAGACCTTTATCTGTCATGCCATTTGAAAATATCTTCTCCCATTCTGTAGGTTGCCTTTTAGTTTTGTTCACTGTTTCCTTTGCTGTGCAGAAGCTTTTTGTCTTGATGAAGTCCCAATAGTTCATTTTTGCTTTTGTTTCCCTGGCCTTTAGAGACATGTCTTGCAAGAAGTTGCAGTGTTCAAGATCCAAGAGATCGCTGCCTGTGTTCTCCTCTAGAATGTTGATGTGAGACAGGAATCAATTATCTTTCTTTCCTGATGTATTTGGGTCCTCTCTCTTTCTTGGTGAGCCTAGCCAAAAGTTCGTCAGTTTTATTTATCTTTCCAAAAAAAGACAGCTCATATTTTCATTGATCTTTTGTCCTTTTTTTTTTTTTGTCTCCATTGATTTATTTCCACATTCCTTTTATTATTTCCTTATTTCTACTGTTGTGGGGCTTTGCTTTTTTTTCCTTCCCACTTCTTTCCCATGTAAAATTAGGTTGTTTATTGGAGAGATTTCAGGTGATTTGATGAAGACCTGAATTTCTATGAAATTCCTCTTAGGACTACTTTTGCTGTATCCCCTAAGATTTCATAGGTTCCATTTTTTCATTAGTCTCAAGGTACTTTTAAAATTTCTTTCTTTGATTTCTTCTTTGACCATTGGTTGTCTAATGGCATGTTGTGCAATGTCCACATAATTCTGAGTGTTCCATTTTCTTCTTGTGACTGATTTCTACTTTCATACCATTATTTTTGGACAAAATTTGAAACAGAGGGTGAAGGGAACATTCAGTTTCATGGTTAGTTTCCTGTTTTTTTGTTTTGTTTGTTTTTTTTTCCTGAGGGAAGACCACATGTTCTGTGGAGACAGAGGAATGTTTTGTGAGATTGGAGTGTGGGGTTAGAATTACTGACTACTGCCATGCAGGCTGTGTATGACTGTTCACACTGAAGGCTTGTACTTCCTTAGAAACATTTTCCAGGAGGTGCAGGGTGGCCTTCTCTAACTGAAAGGTGCCATGTGGGTTCATGGCATGGCCCCAAGTCAGCAACCAGTATGTGTGGTAAATTGGGGGATCAGACCCCAATTTTCTGTTGGAAGTGAGAGAAACGGGGCATGGTGTGATTCATGATAATAGCTGAGGTCCCGAGTGACCCACTGGTTGTTTTTGGGAGGTGGGGTAGTGGAGCCAGTGGGTCTGTCTCATCATATCCTGTGGAACTCAGGGACACCCTCCTACCTTCTGAGTTGTGTGGAGATGGAGACAGGAAGACAGCAGTCTCTGGTCAGACACAAGGTTGAACTGGCAATGGCAGTGTGTGGGGGGAACCACTCCTTCATTTCCATACAGACTGACCGGGGTCTGAGACTGATTCCTGCCAGCAGCATGGGGAGAGGAGGGCAGTGATGGTGTGCATGTCCTAGGGTCCTAGGGTCCCTTGGGGCCTAGTTGAGGGCGGGGGTCAGGCAGTGTGTCAGACTCCAGGTTTGTGGCCAGAGGGGCTGCCGATGGTTGGGGTGGCCTCAGGGAGGCATCTAGGTTTCTCCCGCTCTGAGGGTACTGTGCAGCTCCAAATGGCACAGTTTCCTCCTGGGTGGTAGACGGATTTCTGGGGTCTGGCTCAGGGGTGCCCAATCTGGAGGGCTTGGGGGCCAGGCCTCTTGGGACGGAAGCCTGAGAACTCAACCTAGAGTTAGGGTTAGGGCCTAGGGGCATGGCAGGCCCTATTTGCCAGTGCTGAGGCGGGATCCCAGGGGGGCTGAGTTGAGGACGGTGGTCACGTGGTGTGTTAAGCTCCAGGTTGGTGTCTAGGGGCACTGCCAAAGGTCAGGGTGGTCTCAGAGAGGCATGCATGTTTCTTCCAGTCTGAGGGTTCTGTGCAGCTCAAAATGGCACAGTTTCCGTGTGGGTGGCAGGCAGACTCCTGGGGTATGGCTCTGGGGTCCCCACTCTGGAGGGCTTGGGGGACAGTCTCCTGAAAGTGGAAGTCTGAAAACCCAACCTAGTGTTAGGGTTAGGGCCTAGGGGCATGGCAGGCAAGATCTGCCGGTACTAAGGCAGGATCCCCAGGGGCCTGAGTCAAGAATGGGGGTCAGGCAGTGCATCAGCCTCAGGGTTTTGTGGGCTGGGGGGCCGCTGAAGGTGGGGGTGGCCTCAAGGGGCACATGCAGGTTTCTCCCTCTCTGAGGGTTTTGCGCAGCTCAGAACGACATGTTTTCCTCCTGGGTGGCAGGCGGGCACCTGGGGTGTGGCTCTGGGTCCCAAATATAGAGGGCTCGAGGGACAGGCTCCCGGATGGAAGCCTGAAAACCCAACTGAGAGTTAGGGCCAGGGCCTCAGGGCATGGCGGGCCTAATCTGGCAGCACTGGAGCGGGCACCATAGGGGGTTGAGTAGCAAGAGGCATTGGCCTCACATGCGCCTGACTTGTAGAGGGATTTCTTGCAGGTTTTGGGCCATGACACTAGGGACCCTGGGCCAGGCCCAGGCAGAGGCCCTGCAGACATGGGCTGCAGGAAGTGAGTTCACCGGGGGTTTTCCAGCCAATTCTCACAAGCTTTCTGCCCAAATTGATATCAATATGGGCAGAAAGCTTGTGAGAATTGGCCGGCATTGGGTGGTAATTTGGGCCACGCTGGCTCCCATAGTCTAGAGCGCTTTCTCACTTGGTGCATGTTGTGGTCATCCGGGAACATGGGCTGGGCCCACGTGGCTCCCCCAAGGGCCCCCGTGCCTGGGAGATATCTGGGGGCAGAGTGGAGGGAGGGGTTGTGACTGGACGTCAGCCTCCGAGTTTTCAGCCCAGTGTGGCGGGGAAGGTGGGGGATGGCCTTGGGGGCCATGCAGGTTTCTCCCACTTGGTGGGTTTTCAGCAGCTCTGAACAGCATGGAGGATGATCTTAGGGTGGACATGCAGCTTTTTCCAGTTCTGAGGGTTTTCTGAAGTTCTTCTTGGCACGGTTTCCTCCTGGTTGGAAGGCAGAGTCATGCAATGTGGCTCAGGAGTCCCCAATCTGGAGGACTCAAAGGACAGGATCCTGCGGACAGAAGCATGAAACCCAACTGAGGGTTAGGCCAGGGCCTAGGGGCATGGCGGCTCAATCCACCAGCAGGGGTGTGGGCACCCCAGGGGGCTGAGTAACAGGAGGCTTTGGCCACGCATGAGCTGCCTTGTATAGGGCTTTCTCGCCGTGTTGGCTTCTTGGGATGGAAGCCTGAAAACCCAAACTAAGGTTAGGATTAGGATTAATCCTAATTAATCCCTAAGTGAAGGCGGCGCTAGGTGAAAGTGTCGGAGTCTGTGCTTGGGTCCACGGGGCATGCAGAAGCTGAGGTGGACTCAGAGGACATTCAGGTTTCTCCTGCTCTGAGGTTTCTGTGCAGCTCCAAACGGTACCATTTCATCCTAGGAGGCCGTCGGAGTGCCGTTGTGAATCTCAGGCATCCCCAGTCTGGCAGGCTTGAGAGCCAGCCCTCTTGACATGGAACCCTATAACCCTCCCTAGGGTTAGGGTTAGGGCCTAGGGCCATGGAAGACTCGATCTGCCAGCGCTGAGGTGGACTCCCCTCAGGGCTGAATTGAGGGCATTTGCCTGGCACCGTGGCAGCATCCAGCTTTATGGCCAGAGGCTGCTGATGTTTGGGGTGGCTTTAGGATGGCAGCAGATTTCTCCCCCTCTGAAGGTCTGACACAGCTCCTAATGGCACGGATTCCTACCTTGTGGCTGGCTGAGTCTTGAAGTGTCCATCAGGGGCTCTTTATCTGGGGGGCTTGGGAAGCCAAGCCTCTCGGAATGGAAGCCTGAAAACCCAAACTAGGTTTAGGGTTAGGGCCTAGGGTCATGGCACGACTGACCTGCTGGCACTGCGTCAGGCTCCCCTCAGGGCTGAGTTGAGGATATGTGTCCATTGACGCAGCAGAATCCGCCTTTATGGCCAGGGGGACTGCCGACGGTGGAGGTGGCTTTAGGGGGGCATGAAGGTTTCTCCTCCTCTGAGGGATCGGTGCAGCTCCAAACTGCAAGGTTTCCTTCTGCATGGTGGGTGGAGTCCAGGGGTGTCACTCAGGGATCCTTAATCCGGGGGGCTTGGGGGCCAGGCCTCTTGGGATGGAAGCCTGAATACCCAAACTAGGGTTAGCATTAGGGCCCAGGGGCATGGCAGGCCCAATCTGATGGGGCTGACACAAGTGTCCCTCAGGGCTGAGTTGAGGCATGCATCTGGTGGCTCAGCAGAATCTGGCTTCATACCGGAGGGACACCAATTGTGGGAGTGTCTTTAGGGGGCCATGCAGGTTTCTCCCCTGCTAAGGGCTCAGGGCAGCTCCAAATGGCACGGGTTCCTAATGCATGGCAGGCAGAGTCCTGGAGTTTAGCTCAGTGGTCCTTAAACTTGGTGGCCAGTCCCCTTGGAATAGAAGCTTGAAAACCCAAACTAGGGTTAGGGTTAGGCCCTCAGGGCATGGTATAACTATTCTGCTGCCACTGAGGTGGGCCCCCCGCTGGGCTGAATTGAGGATATGCATCTGCTGGGGCGGTGGAGTCCAGCTTTATGGCCATGGTTGCCAAGGATGGTGGGGGTGGCTTTAGGGGGCATGCAAGTTTCTCCCCTTCTGAGGGTTTGGCATAGCTCCAAACTACAAGGTTTCCTCCAGTGTGGCTCAAGGAGTCATGGGTTGTCACTCAGGGGTCCTTAATCCGGGGGGCTTGGGGGCCAGGCCTCTTGGGATGGAAGGGTGAAAACCCAAACTAAGCCTAGGGTCATGGCAGGCCTGATTTCCCTGTGCTGTGGTGGGCTCTGTGCTTGGCTGAGTGGAAGGTGGGCCTCAGGTGGTGGGTTGGAGTCTGGGTTGGGGTCCAGAGGGGCGTTGATGCTGCGAGTAGCCTTGGGGGGCATGTAGGTTTCTCCCACTCTGAGGTCTCTGTGCAGCTCCAAATGGCACCATTTTTCCCTAGGAGGTGGCAGATTGCCAGAGTGAGTCTCAGGTATCCCCAGTCTAGTGGGCTTGGGAGCCAGCCCCCTGGGAACGAAGCCTGTACAACCCACCTAGGGTTAGGGTTAGGGCCTAGGGGCAGGGGAGACCCGATCTGCCATGCTGATGCAGGGTCCCCTCAGTGCTGAGTTGAGGGCATGCATCTGGCGGTATAGCAGAATCTGGCTTATGGCTGGGGGGCCTCTGACAAATGGGGTGGCTTTAGGGGGGCATGCAGGTTTCTCCCCCTCTGAGGGTTTAGTGAAGTTCCAAATGAAGCTTGGCTGGCAGAGTCCTGGAGTGTCTATCAGGGGTCCTTTTTCCAGGGGACTTGGGAGCCACACCCCTCAGAATGGAAGCCTGAAAACCCAAACTAGGGTTAGGGTCAGGGTCTAGGGGCATGGCAGTCCTGATCTGCTGGTGCTGAAGTGTGCTCCCCGATGGGCTGAGTTGAGGGTGGGCGTCTCAGTTTGGGTCCAAGGGGATCACAGGTGCTGGGGGTGGCCTCAGGAGGTACGCAGGTTTCTCCCATCCTGAGGTTTCTGCACAAATCCAAATGGCACCATTTCTAGCTAAGAGGCCAGCGGCATTCTGGCATGAGTCTCACACCTCCCCAGTTGGCAGGCTTTGGTGCCAGCCTCTGGGAACGAAGCCTGTACACTCCACGTAGGGGTAGGGTTAGGGCCTAAGGGCATGGCAGGCCCCATATGCCAGCGCTGAGGCAGGCTCCCTTCAGGGCTGAATTGAGGGCATGCATCCGGACATGGCGGAATCCGGCTTTTTGGCTGGGGGCCCGCCAATGGTGGGGGTGGCTTTAGGTGGGCATACAGGTTTCTGCCACTCTGAAGTTTCTGTGGAGCTCCAAATGACACCATTTCACCTTAGGTGGCTGATGGAGTGCTGGTGTGAACCTCAGGTGTCTCCAATCTTGCGGGCTTGGGAGCCAGCCCCCTGGGCACAGAAGCCTATAAACTGCACCTAGGGAAGGGGTAGGGCCTAGGGACATGGCAGGGCCAATCTGCGGGCACTGAGGTGGGTTCCCCTCAGGGCTGAATTGAGGGCATGTGTCCAGCGGTGTGGCAGAATCCAGCTTTATGGCTGGGGGGACGCCGATGGTGGGAGTGGCTTTAGGGGGGCATGCAGGCTTCTCCTCCACTAAGGGTTTGGTGCAGCTCCAAATGGTCCAGGTTCTTACCGCATGGCTGGCAGAGTCTTGGAGTGTTGCTCAGGGGTCCTTTATCTGGGGGTCTTGGGAGGCAGTCCTCTTGGGTTGGAAGTCTGAAAACTCAAACTATGGTTATGGTTAGGGCCTAGGTGCATTGCAGGCACAATCTGCTGGTGCTGAGGTGGGCTCCCCAGTGGGCTGAGTTGAAGGTGGGCATCAGGCAGCAAGTCGGAGTCTTGGGGGTTTGGTCCAGGGGGCACAGAAGCTGGTGTTGGCCTCCGGGGTTATGCATGTTTCTCCCACTCTGAGGTCTCTGTGCATCTCCACATGGCACCATTTCACCCTAGGTGGCCGGTGGAGTGCCTGCGTGAGTCTCAAGTGCCCCTAATTTGGCGGGCTTGGGAGCCTGCTCTCTGGGCATGGAAGCCTGTACATCCCACCTAGGGTTAGGGTTAGGGCCTAGGGACATGGCAGCCGGATCTGCTGGCGCTGAGGTGGGCTCCCATCAGGGCTGAAGTGAGGGCATGCATCTGGTGGCATGGCGGAATCTGGCTCAATGGACAGGGGGGCCACCAATGATGGGGATGACTTTAGGGGGCATGCAGGTTTCGCCCCCTCTGAGGGTTCAGTGCAGCTCCAAACTGCAAGGTTTCTTACTGCATGGCTGGCGGAGTCTTGGAGTGTTGCTCAGGGGTCCTTTATCTGGGGGACTTGGGAGCCAGGCCCCTTGGGATGGAAGCCTGAAAAGCCAATCTAGGGTTAGGGTTAGGGCCTACAGTATTACAGGCCTAATCTGCTGGCTCTGAGGCAGCATCCCCTCAGGTTTGCGTTGAGGGCATTTGTCTGGCACTGCAATAGAATCTGGCTTTATGGCCGGCGGGCCACTGATGGTTGGGGTGGCTTTAGGCAGGGAAGCTGTTTTCTCCCCATCTGAGGGTTCTGCGCAGCCCCAAATAGCACAGAATCCTACCACGTGGCTGGCAGAGTCCTGGAGTGTCTCTCAGGGTTCCTTTATCCGGGGCGCTTGGGAGCCAAGCCTATCAGAATGGAAGCCTGAAAACCCAAACTAGGCTTAGAGTTAGGGCCTAGAGGCATTAAAGATCCGATCTGTTGGCACTGAGGCGAGGTCCCCTCAGGGCTGAGTTGAGGGCATTTGTCCAGCACTGGGCAGAATCCGGCTTTATGGCCAGGGACCACTGATGGTTGGGATGGCTTTAGGAACGCATGCAGGTTTCTCCGGCTCTGAGGGTTTTGCACAGTTATGATCAGCACGGTTTCCTCCTGGTTGGCAGGCAGAGAGTCCTGGGCTGTGGCTCAGGTGTCCCTAGTCTGGAGGGCTTGGGGGAAGTTCTCTGGGATGAAAGCCTGAAAAGCCAGTGTACGGTTTGGATTAGGTCCTAGGGCCATGGCAGACTCAACCTGCTGGTGCCAAGACGGGATCCCCGGGAGGCGAGTCGAGAATGGGGGTCAAGTGGCACATCAGGCTCCAGGTTTTGTTGTCGTGTGGGCTGTCTGTGATGAGGGTGGCCTCAGGAATGCATGCGGGCTTCTCTTGGTCTGAGGGTTTTGGGCATCTCCAAAAGGAAGTTTCCTCCTAAATGGCAGGCAGAGTACTTGGGTGTGGCTCAGGGGTTCCCAGTATGGAGGGCTTGTTGGCCAGGTCTCTGGGCATGGAAGCCTGAAAACACGACCTAGGCTTTGGGTTAGGGCTTAGGGGTATCCATGCCCGATCTGCCGTCGCTGAGGCAGGAACCCTGGGGGATGAGTCAAGCATGGGGGTCAGGAAGCACATCAGGCTGTGAGTTTGTGACGGTGGGGTGGGGTGGGGTGGCCGTTGAGGTTGGGAGTGTCCTCAGGGAGGCATGTGGGTTTGTTCCATTCTTAGGGTTCTGCGCAGCTTCAAATGGCACTGTTATCTCCTGGGTGGCAGGTGGACTCTGGGGTGTGGCCCAGAGGTCCCCAATCTGGAGGGACAGTGTCAGTGTGACTTTAGACCTGTGGCGGGGTCGTGAGCTGCATTAGGAGTCTGTGGAAGGCCGGGCAGTGCCGATACACACCACTGGAGGGAGTGGTGAGCTGCGGTGCGAGAGACCATGGAAGGCGTGGCAATGCTGCTTGCCACCACTGGAGGCAGTGGCGAGCTACAGTAGGAAACACGCCAGAAGAGGAGTCCATGCAGCCTGCTGGCTCTGAGGACAGTGGTGAGGTGCAGGGTGAGAGACCCTGAAAGGTGAGGGCACTGCAGCTTGTTTTTACAGGAGGGAGTGGGGAGCTGAAGACTCTGTTTCCCCAGGCTCAAGAGTGGTGGTAACAACCCATGGAGCTGGACCCCCACTCAGCCTCATGCCCCATTTCTCCAGGTGTGCTGGTAGTGTGCTGTCAGGATGGTTCAGGAGGATCCTCCCGGGGGGTGTCTGGAGCTGGCGGGGGGGAACCAAACCCGACTCATGGTGCATTTGGAACCGAGGAGTTGAGTGTTTGTTTGGAAGAGTATATTCGCTTCTCCAAAAAGGACAAGGGCATTTGTGGGCTTTAGAAGGAAGTTTATGACCACTTAAGAAACAAGCATTGTCTCTCCTTCCCCAGGAATCAGAGCAGGTATACAGGCTTTAGGTGGGAGGTGCCTGCTTATCCCCACCTGACAACCCTTCTTCAGACCTGAATTTTGGAAATCAGCATCTGACTCAGTCATACAGCTTGTCCCAGGATGTCAGCGTTCAGAGAAAACAAGAGGCCCCTGGGGCACAATGTCACATCCATGCCAGGATCGGAGGTAAATCTTCTCTTTCACCCCAAGCCTCCTGGCTTTCCTCTCATCTGTGGTGGAGACACAAGGTCACACTGAAGCAGCTGTCAGCAATGTAGGGTGGGTGCCAGAGTTCCTGAATTTCCCTTCAGGGAGCACCTGGCAGGGGATCTCATTTTCTCTGTTTTTTTCCTGGCTTACAAAGTTATCTGGAACATCACTTTTCTAGGTAATCCCTTGGATTCGAGAGGGAAGATGAGACTGACTCGATATGTGTTTGGAACCTAGGACGTGTTCCTTCATCTAACAGTGTTTATTCCATTGGTCCTAGGCTGTGGTGGAGTGGCAGGCATCTAGAGTTAGGTGGCTGTTTGTGGTCAGATAGAGACTTGGATGACGTCTTCTCCTTTGTCCAAGGTGATGTGTCCTAATGGATTTGTCTTTTTATCCAAAGAGTTCCAATGAGGGCAGAGGGAAAATTCAGAAGGATTCCAAGGAGCCTTGGATGATTGCAAAAGGAAGCTTGACTTTCTCGTTTCACTTGATGGACTATCTAGATAGCTGGACATGCCTACTTTCTCTGCAGTTTCATGGGTGGTGAAGTCAGAAGGAGAGTCTTTGGGAATTCCCTTGGATAGAGGCATTCTGATGGTTTCTCGGGGTTTGGCTTCAGAATTTCTGAAGGTGAATTTCTGTGAAATTCACAGAATGGAGTAAATTATCCATTTCCTCCTTAGGAAATTGCTGGCAGGGAATGTTCTGCTTAAAGTGGAACCCTCCTTCACTGTTAGTGGGCATGCAGGCTGTTGCAGTGACTCTGGAAAAGAGAATGATGGTTCTTCCAAAAGCTAAGAACTGAACAACCCTAGGATCCAGCCATTGCCCTCCTAGGTATTTCCCTAAAGGGCACAAAAATGCACATTCAGTGGGGTACAAGCACTGTGATATTTAGAACAGCATTAACAACCATAGCTAAACGATGGAGGGAGTCCCAATGTCCATTTAGTGATGAGTGATTATATATATATGTGTGTGTATTTCCCACATCTTTTGAATGAAATAGGAGCCAGCTTCAAAAAGAATGAAATGTTACTATATGCAAGGATGTGGATGGAACTGAGTGGATTTAGCTAAGCAAAATCAGAAAGAAAAGACCAATATCCTATGACTTGAGTCCTGTGGAATTTCAGAAAGAAAACAGATGGACATAGTGAGGGCAGAAGATAGGCCAATGAGGAAACAGACTCTACCTTAGAGCAGAAGCCGAGGGTTGCTAGAGGGCAGGGGTGTGTGTGTGGGGGGGAGGTTAAATTAGGGAGAGCACTTGTTGTGATGAGCTCTGGGTGTTCTGTGCAGGCGAGGAAGCATGGAATCCTACCTCCAAAGCAAAGGAATGAACACTGCATGGAAACGAATTGGAAATGAATTCAGTGAAGAAAAGAAGACCATGTTCTACTTCACGAAGAGTGAGGTAAAAATGGAGCGATTTTTGCTCTCCTGTTCTGTAGATAATCATTTTCAAACTCACTGTGGTAGGATACACTAGTTTCTGATTGCATAAGGAGCCCTCAGAAAGCTGCAGTGAGAGATTCAGATCTCAGAGCATGTCCATGTTCCGCTGATACGTTCCTTCCAGTTTGCCCAGGTACAAAGGGAGGTGGAGAGCAATAGGGCAGAAGAGGAAAGGAAGTGTTAATCATTCAGGGAGTAGCCTTCCCCCTTTCTCACGGAAGCCTTGGGCCAGTGTCTGTTGAGAAGCAGGAGGGGGGATCCCAGAGCTTTGTGGCAGACAGGGGAGTTCCAGGTCTGCCTAGAGCTGACAGGGGTCCCTGAGGAGAGTTGAGCTAGGGGCATGGCAGGCCCGAACTGCTGGTCCAGAGGTGGCTTCCCTGAGGAGCTGAGTTGAGGACGGGGATCAGACGGTGCATCAGGCTCCGGGTTTGTAGTCTGGGGGCTGAATGTGGGGGAGTCCTCACAGGGACACACAGGTTTCTCCAGCTCTGTGGGTTCTGCGCAGCTCCAAGTGGACTGGTTTCCTGCTGGGTGGCAGGCGGACTCCAATGGTGTGGCTCCAGGGTTCCCAATCTAGAGGGCTTGGGGGACAGGCCTCTGGGGATGGAAGCCTGAAAACAGAAACTTGAGTTGTGGTAAGGGCCTAAGGGGCAAGGCAGGCTCGAGTCGCCGGTGCTGAGGCGGTCTCCCCAGTGGCTGACATCAGGGTGGGCATCAGGTAGCTCGTCAGACTCCGAGTTTGTGTCCAGGGAGGCTACAGAAGCCGGGGGTGTCCTCAGAGTGGCATGCAAGTTTCTCCCACTCCTGAGTGTTTGGAGCACTTTGGAATGCTCCAAAGGGCATGGTTTTCTCCTGTGTGGGGGGCAGAGTCCTGGGGTGTCACTGAGGCATCCTTAATCTGTGCCGATGTGAGTCTCAGAGGTGACCATCAGCAGGCTTGGGGGACAGGCCTCTGGGCACGGAAGCCTGTACACCCCACCTAGGTCTAGGGTTAGGGCCTAAGGGCGTGGGAGGCCCCATGTGCCGGCGCTGATGCGGGCTCCCCTCAGGGTTGAGCTGAAGGCATGCATCCGGCAGTCAGCAGAATCCGGTTTTATGGCCATGGGGGCCTATCGTGCTGGGGGTGGCTTTAGGGGGGCATGAAGGTTTCTCCCCATCTGAGGGTTCTGTGCAGCTCCAAACCACAAGGTTTTCTCCTGTGTGGTGAGTGGTGTCGCTCAGTGCGTCGCTCAGTATTCCTTAACCTGGGGGATGTGGGGGCCAGGCCTCTTTGAATGGAAGCCCGAAAACCCAAACTAGGGTTATGATTAGCGCCTAGGGGCATGGCAAGCCCAATCTGCTGGTGATGAGGCAGGCTCCCTGGTGGGCTGAGTTGAGGGCAGGTGTGAGGTGGCGGGTTGGATTCCGGGTTTTAGTCCAGGGGGCACAGATGGTGTGGGTGGCTACAGGGGCTAGGGAGGTTCCCCCGCTCTGAGGATTCTGCGCAGCTCCAAATGGCACCATTTCACCCTAGGAGGGTGGGGGCGTGCCAGTGTGAGTCTCAGGCATCCCCAATCTGGCGGGTTTGGGGGCCCGTCCTCTGGGTATGGAAGCCTGTATATCCCACCTAGGCTTAGGGTTAGGGCCTAGGGACATGGCAGGCCTGATTTAACAGTACTGAGTTGGACTCCCCTCAGTGCTGAGTTTAGGACATTCATCTGGCGACCCTGAAGAACAGGGTTTGTCGCCAAAGGGCCACTGTGGTAGGGGTGGCTATAGGGGAACATACAGGTTTCTTCCCCTCTGAGGGTTTGGTGCAGCTCCAAATGGCATGGTTTCCATCTGTGTGGAGGGCGGATTCCTGGGGTATTGCTCAGGGGTCCTTAATCTGGGGGCTTAGGGGCCAGGCCCCTCTGAATGGAAGCCTTAAAACCGAAACTAGGGCTAGGGTTAGGGCCTTGGGTCATTGTAGGCCATATCTGCCGGCTCTGAGGTGGGCTGCCCTCAGGGCTGATGTGGAGCATACATCCGGCATCACAAGTATCTGGCTTTCAAGGCCAGGGTTCCGCCGATGGTCAGGATAGCTTCATGGGGCATGCAGGTTTCTCCTCCTCTGAGGGCTCGGCTCAGCTCCAATCGCACAGGTTCCTACTGTGTGGTGTGCGGAGTCCTGGGGTGTCACTCAGAGGTCCTTTTTCTGGGGGGCTTGGGGGCCAGAACCCTTGGAATAGAAGCCTAAAAACCAAAACTATGGTTTCTGTTAGGGCCTAGGGGCATGGCAGGCCAGATCTGCCAGCGCCAAGGCAGTCACCCTAGGGGGCTGAGTAGCGAGAGGCATTGGACTCGTGTGCACCTGGCTCATAGAGGGTTTTCTCCCAGTGTTGGTGCTGTGACCATTCAGTGCCCTGGGCCAGGCCTAGGCGGAGATCCTGCAGACATGTGCCATAGGAAGTGAGTTCGTCGGGGGACTTCCGGCCAATTCTTATGAGATTTCTGCCCAAACTGATATTGATTTTGGCAGAAAGCTCGTGACAATTTGCTAGTGTTGGGCGGCAATTTGGGCCGTGTTGGTGTCCATGGTCTAGAGCGCTTTCTTGCTTGGTGCATGTCACTGCCATCCGATAACACTGGCCGGCCCATGTGGCTCCCCCAGGGGCCTCCGGGTAGGGGAACTTTCTGGTACGGAGTTGAGGGAAGGGTTTTGGTTGGGCATCAGCCTGGGAGTTTTCCACCCAGTGCGGTGCCAAACATGGGGAATGGCCTGGGGGGGCGGGGCTTGCAGGTTTATCCCGCTCTGAGGGTTTTCTGCAGCTCTGATTGGCACGGTTTACTTCTGGGTGGCAGGTGGAATCATGGGGTGTATTTCCGGGTTCCCCAATTTGAGGGCTTGAGGGACAGGCCCCTGGGGACGGAAGTCTGAACACCCAACTGAAGGTTGGGGCCAGGGCCTAGGGACATGGCAGGCCCGATCCACCAGCGCCGGGGCTGTCACACCATGGGGCTGAGTAGCAGGATGCATTGGCATCTGGTGCGACTGACTCGTGGGCTTTCTTGCAGGGTTGGGGCCACAACCACTTGGGAACCCTGTCTAGGGCCAGGCAGTGGCCCTGCAGGAAGTGCTGCTGGAAGTGAGTTCTTTGGGAGTTTTTCTGCCAATTCTCACGAGCTTTCAATATTGATTTGGGCAGAGCTCATAAGAATTGGCCAGTGTTAGATGACGATTTGGGCTGCACCAGCACCTGTGGTCTAGAGCACTTTCTCGCTTGGTGTACGTTGTGGCCATCCGGGAATACGTGCCACCCCATGAGGCTCCCCCGAATGACCCCACACTGGGGGCAGAGCCAATGGAAGGGTTCTGGCTGGGCATCAGTTCCCGATTTTTCAGCCCAGTGTGTCGCCAAAGGTGGGGTATGGCCTCAGGGGGTCATGCAGGTTTCTCTTGCTGTGAGGGTTTTCCACGGGTCCGAATGGCAAGGTTTCCTCCTGGGTGGGTGGCGGACTCATGGGGTGTGTTTCAGGGTTTCCCAATTTGAGGGTTCGATGGACAGGCCCCTGGAGAACAAAGACTGAATACCCAACCATGGCTTTGGGCCAGGGCCTAGAGGCATGGCAGGCTTGATTCGACAGTGCCGTGGCGGGGACCCCAAGGGGCTGAGTAGCAGGAGGCATTGGTCTCACGTGTGCCTGACTCGTAGATGGCTTCCTGTAGGGTTCAGGCCATGACCTCTCGGGACCCTGGGCCAGGGCCAGGCGGAGGCCCTGCAGATGTGCACCGCAGGAAACAAGTTCACTGGGGTTTTTCTGGGCAATTCTCACGAGCTTTCTACCCAAGTACATATTGATTTGGGCAGAAAGCTCTTGAGAATTGGCTGGAAAACCACCAGCGAACTCACTTCTTGCGATGTATGTCTGCAGGGCCTCCACCTAGGCCTGTCCAGGGATCCCGAATTGTCGCGGCTTGGACCCTGCCAGAAAGCCCTTAGTGAGTAAGTGGCAAGTGAGACCAATGCTTCCTGCTACTCAGTCTCCTAGAGTTCCCTCCCTGGTGCTGGCAGATGGGAACTGCCATGCCCCTCGGCCCTGGCCCTAACCATCGCTTGGTTTTTCCCTCTTCCTTACCCAGGGGCCTGTCCCTCGAGCCCTCCACTGGGGAACCCTGAGTCACACCCCATGAGTCCACCTGCCACCCAGGAGGAAACTGTGCCTTTCAGAGCTGCGGAAAATCCTCGGAGTGAGAGAAACCTTCCTGCCCCAACTGAGGCCATCCCCAACCTTAGGTGCCACAGCAAGCCGAAAAGTCGGAGGCTAATGCCCAGCCACAACCCCTCCCTCAACTCTGCTCCCGGAAAGCTCCCCTGTGCAGGGGCCCTCGGGCAGGCAGCATAGTCATGGTCCATTTTCTGGATGGCTGTCCATGCACGGAGCAAGAAATCGCTCTAGTCAACAGGTGACAGTGCGTTCCGAATCGACGCCCAACACCAGCCAATTCTCACGAGCTTTCTGCCCAAATCGGTATCATGAGAATTGGCCGGAAAACCCCTGGTGAACTTGCTTCCTGCAATGCATGTCTGCAGGGCCTCCGCCTGGGCCTGGCCCGGGATCCCGAGTTGTCAGGGCTCGAACTCTGCCAGAAAGCCCTCAGTGAGTCAGAAGCATGTGAGGCCAATGTCTCCTGCGACTCAGCCTCCTGGGGTTCCCTCCCCAGCACTGGCAGATGGTGTCTGCCATGCCCCTAAGTCCTGGCCCTAACCCTTACTTGGTTTTTCCATCTTCCTTTCCCAGAGTCCTGTCCCTCAAGCCCACAATGGGGGAACCCTGAAACATACCCCTCCTGCCACCTAAGTGCCACCTGAGTCCTCCTGCCACCTAAGAGGAAACCATGCTGTTCAGAGATGCAGAAAATCCTCAAGACGGAGACACCTGCATCCCCCCCCCCAGAAGCCTTCCCCCACCATCAGTGCCACATTGGGCTGAGACTTCGGAGGCTGACGCCCAGCCAAAACCCCTTCCTCAACTCTCCCCCTGGAAAGCTCCCCTGCACTGGGGCCCTTGGGGGAGCTCCATGGTCACGGCCCATTTCCCAGGGGGCCTCAACACACACCAAGAGAGAAAGGGCTCTACGCCACGGGTGACTACGCAGCCCGAATCGCCGCCCAATGCGAGCTTTCTGCCCAAATTGATATTGATTTGGCCAGAAAGCTTGTGAGAATTGTCTGGAAAAATCCCAGTGAACTCGCTTACTGCGGCACATGTCTGCAGGGCCCCCGTCTGGGCCTGGTCTGGGGACCCGAGTGGTCGTGGCCCCAATGCTGCGAGAATGTCCTCTACGAATCACACACACGCAAGGCCAAGGCTCCTGGCTTCTCACCCTCTAGGGCTCCCACCCCACCAAGGTTATGAAGTTAGGGAAATGTGAGGCTGCCTCAGGCTGGAGTTTGTGTGCATGGCTGAGTTGAAAATTGGGCTCAGGCCGAGAGTCACAATGTGGGTTTGTGTCCCTGGTGGACTTGAAAATAGGGGTGGCCTCAGGGGCCATGCATGTTTCACCTACTCTGATGGTTTTACACAGCTCCAAATAGCAAGGTTTCCTTCTAGGGTGCAGGATGATTTCTATTTTGTGTCTCAGAGGCCCCCCACATGGAGGGATTCGAGACCAGGCCTCTGGGGACAGAGGCATGAAAACCCAAACTAGGATTAGGATTAGGGCTGAGGGGCATGCCAGGTCTGATCTGCTGGCTCTGGGGCCAGCTACCTGGGTGGATGATGGTTAGGGCTCAGGCTGTGTACCAGAATGAGTATTAGGTCCAGGGCCAGCTTCCATAAATGGGGTGGCCTTGGGAGCTGTGCAGTTTTCTCCTTATCTGTGGATTTGTGCAGCTTCATAGAGCTTGGTTTCCTCTGGAGGGCAAGCAGAGTCCTGTGGTGTGGCTTCAGAGTCCCCAATCTCGAGGGCTTGTGGGCCAGGACACTGGGGACAGAATTTGGAAAACCCAAGTTAGGGATAGTGTTAGGGCCTAGGGCATGGCAGGTCCGATTGGCATATGCTGAGGTAAGCTCCCCAGGATCTGAAGATAGGGTGAGTTTCAAGTGGTCAATCAGGCTTGAGTTTGTGTCCACGATGGCCGCCTACTGTGGCTGTGGCCTCATGGGGCCATGGAGATGTCTCCCACTCTGGGGGTTTTGTGCAGCTACAGATAGCAAGATTTCATTTGGGAGACAGGAGGAGTCCTCCTCTGTCCTCATGGGTCCCCTATATAGAGGTTTTTTGTTTTAATTTTTAAAATTTCTTTTCAGTGTACCAGAATTCATTGTTTATGCACCACACCCAGTGCTCCATTCAATACGTGCCCTCCATAATACCCACCACCTGGTTCCCCCAACCTCCCACCCTCCACCCCTTCAAAACCCTCAGATTGTTTTTCAGACTCCATAGTCTCTCATGGTTCATCTCCCCTTCCAATTTCCCTCAACTCCCTTCTCCTCCCCATCTCCCCATGTCCTCCGTGTTATTTCTTATGCTCCACAAATAAGTGAAACTATGTGATAACTGACTCTTATTTCACTCAGCATAATCTCTTCCAGTCCCGTCCATGTTGATACAAAAGTTGGGTATTCAGGGGCGCCTGGGTGGCTCAGTGGGTTAAAGCCTCTGCCTTTGGCTCAGGACATGATCTTGGTGTCCTGGGATCAAGCCCCGTATTGGGCTCTCTGCTCAGCAGGGAGCCTGCTTCCCTCCTTTCTCTCTCTGCCTGCCTCTCTGCCTAGTTGTGATCTCTGTCTGTCAAATAAATAAATAAAATATTTTTTTAAAAAGTTGGGTATTCATCCTTTCTGATGGAGGCATAATACTCTGTAGTGTATATGGATCACATCGTCCTTATCCATTCGTCCATTGAAGGGCATCTTGGTTCTTTCCACAGTTTGGTGACTGTAGCCATTGCTGCTATGAATATTGGGGTACAGATGGCCCTTATTTTCACTACATCTGTATCTTTGAGGTAAATACCCAGTAGTGCAATTTCAGGGCCATAGGGAAGGTCTATTTTTAATTTTTTAAAAAAGATTTTATTTATTTGACAGAGATCACAAGTAGGCATAGAGACAGGCAGAAAGAGAGAGAGAGAGGAGGAAGCAGGCTCCCTGCCAAGTAGAGAGCCCGATGTGGGGCTCGACCCCAGAACCCTGGGATCATGACCTGAGCCAAAGGCAGAGGATTTAACCCACTGAGCCACCCGGGCACCCATATTTTTAATTTCTTAAGGAATCTCCACACTGTTTTCCAAAGTGGCTGCACCAACTTGCATTCCCACCAACAGTGGAAGAGGGTTCCCCTTTCTCCACATCCTCTCCAACGCACATTGTTTCCTGTCTTGTTAATTTTGGCCATTCTAACTGTTGTAAGGTAGTATCTCACTGTGGTTTTGATTTGAATCTCCCTGATGGCTAGTGATGATGAACATTTTTTCATGTGTCTGATAGCCATTTGTATGTCTTCATTGGAGTAGTGTCTGTTCATGTCTTCTGCCCATTTTATGACATGATTATCTGTTTTGTGTGTGTTGAGTTTGAGAAGTTCTTTATAGATCCTGGATATCAGCCTTTTTCTGTAGTGTCATTAGCAAATATCTTCTCCCATTCTGTGGGTTGCCTCTTTGTTTTGTTGACCATTTCCTTTGCTGTGCAGAAGCTTTTGATCTTGATGAAGTCCCAAAAATTCATTTTTGCTTTTGTTTCCTTGGTCTTTGGAGACATATCTTGAAAGAAGTTGCTGTGACTGATATCAAAGAGGTTACTGCTTATGTTCTCCTCTAGGATTCTGATGGATGCCTGTCTCACATTGAGGTCTTTTATCCATTCTGAGTTTATCTTTGTGTACGGTGTAAGAGATTCGTCGAGTTTCATTCTTCTACATATAGCTGTCCAGTTTTCCCAGCACCATTTATTGAACAGATTGTCTTTTTTTTCCACTGCATATTTTTTCCTGCTTTATTGAAGATTATTTGACCATAGAGTTGGGGGTCCATATCTGGGCTCTCCACTCTGTTCCACCTGGCCTATGTGTCTGTTTTTATGCCAGTAACATGCTTTCTTGGTGATCACAGCTTTTTGGTAAAGCTTGAAATCAGGCAAGGTGATGTCGCCAGTTTTGTTTTTCTTTTTCAACACTACCTTAGCAATTTGGGGTCTCTTCTGATTCCATACAAATTTTAGGATTGTTTGCTCCAGCTCTTTGAAAAATACTGGTGGAATTTTGATCAGAATGGCATTAAAAGTATAGATTTCTCTAGGCAGTATAGACATTTTAACAATGTTTATTCTTCTGATCCATGAGCATGGAATGGTCTTCCATCTTTTTGTATCTTCAATTTCTTTCATGAGTGTTCTGTAGTTCCTCAAGTACAGATCCTTTACCTCTTTGGTTAGGTTTATTCCCAGGTGTCTTGGTGCTATAGTAAATGGAATCAATTCTCTAATTTCCCTTTCTGTGTTTTCATTGTTAGTGCATAAAAAAGCACTGTGCATTTACTTTGTATCCTGCCACATTACTGAGTTGCTGTATGAGTTCTAGTAGTTTGGGGGTAGAGTCTTTTGGGTTTTCCATATAAAGTATCATGTCATCTGTGAAGAGAGAGTTTGACTTCTTCATTACTAATTTGGATACCTTTTATTTCTCTTTGTTGTCTGATGTTCCTAGGACTTCTAATACTATTGTACAAGAGTGGCGAGAGTGGGCATCATTGTAGTGTTCCTAAACTCAATGGGAAGGCTGCAAGCTTTTTCCTATTGAGGATGATATTTGCTGTGGATTTTTCATAGATAGATTTTATGAAGTTCAGGAATGTTCCCTCTATCCCTATACTTTGAAGCGTTTTAATCAGGAATTGATGCTGGATTTTGTCAAATGCTTTTTTTGCATCGAGAAGACCATGTGGTTCTTCTCTCTTCTCTTATCGATTTGTTCTATCACATTGATTGATTTGCAAATGTTGAACCATCCTTGTAACTGAGGGATGAATCCCACCTCGTCATGGTGGATAATTTTTTAACGTGCTCTTGGTACCTATTTGCTAGGATCTTGTTGAGAATCTTAGCATCCGTATTTATCAGTGATATTGGTCTGAAATTCTTTTTGATGGGGTCTTTGCCTGGTTTGGGAATCAGTGTAATGCTGGCTTCATCGAAAGAGTCTGGAAGTTTTCCTTCTGTTTCAATTTTTTGAAACAGCTTCAGGAGAATAGGTGTTATTTCTTCTTTGAAAGTTTGGTAGAATTCCCCAGGGAATCCATTAGATCCAGGGCTCTTGTTTTTTGGAGGTTTTTGATCACTGCTTCAATCTTGTTACAGATATCAGTCTATTCAGGTTGTCAGTTTCTTCCTGGCTCAACTTTGGGAGTTTACAGTTTTCCAGGAATGCATCCATTTCATCTAGGTTGCTTAGCTTATTGGCATATAACTGTTGATAATAACTTCTGATGATTGTTTCTATTTCCTTGGTATTATTTGTGATCTCTCCCTTTTCATTCATAATTTTATTAATTTGAGCTTTCTCTCTTTTCTTTTGGATTAGTGTGGCTAATGGTTTATCAATCTTATTGATTTTTTTCAAAAAACCAGCTTCTAGTTTCATTAATATGTTCTACTGTATCTCTAGTTTCTATCTCATTGATCTCTGCTCTAATCTTGATTATTTCCCTTCTTGTGTGTGGAATGGCTTTATTTGTTGTTGATTCTCCAGTTCTTTAAGGTGTAGAGACAGCTGGTGTATTCTGGATTTTTCAATTTTTTTGAGGGAGGCTTGGATGGCTATGTATTTCCCCATCACGATCGCGTTTGCTGTATCCCATAGGTTTTGGACCAATGTGTCTTCATCCTTATTGGTTTCCATGAATTGTTTAAGTTCTTCTTTGATCTCCTGGTTGATCCATGCATTTTTTTTTAATTTTTAAAAGATTTTATTTATTTATTTGATGGAGATCACAAGTAGGCAGAGAGGGAGGCGGGGGGGGGGAGGAGGAAGCAGGCTCCCTGCTGAGCAGAGAGCCCGATGCAGTGCTTGATCCCAGGACCCTGAGATCATGACCTGAGTTGAAGGCAGAGGCTTTAACCCACTGAGCCACCCACGTGCCCCTGATCCAAGGATTCTTAAGCAAGGTGGTCTTTAGCTTCCAGGTGTTTGAGTTCCTTCCAAACATTTCTTTGTGATTGACCTCCAGTTTCAAAGCATTGTGATCTGAGAATATGCAGTGAATAATGTCACAGTTTTGGTATTGGTTGAGCCCTGATTTGTGACCCAGTATGTGGTCTATTCTGGAAAAGGTACCATGTGCACTTGAGAAGAATGAGTATTCTGTTGTTTTAGAGTGCAATGTTTTGTATATATCTATGAGGTCCATCTGGTCCAATGTGTCATTCAATGCTCTTGTTTCTTTATTGATTTTCTGCTTGGATGATCTATTACTGAGAGAGGCGTGTTAAGATCTCCTACTATTAATGTATTCATATCAATATGACTCTTTATCTTGATTAATAGTTTTCTTATGTAATTGGGTGCTCCCATATTGGGGGCATAAATATTTACAATCGTTAGATCATCTTGGCGGATAGTCCCTTTAAGAATTATATAGTATCCCTCTGTATCTCTGACTACAGTCTTTAGTTGAAAATCTAATTTATCTGATATGAGAATCACTACCCCGGCCTTCTTTTGAGGCCCATTGGCATGAAGGATGCTTCTCCATCCCTTCACTTTCAGTCTGGGTGTATCCTTAGGTTCAAAATGGGTATCTTGTAGACAGCATATGGATGGGTCCTGTTGTTTTATCCAGTCTGCAACTCTGTGTCGTTTTATGGGCACATTTAGGCCATTCACATTGAGAGTGATTATTGAGAGATACATTTTTATTGACATGGTGTTACCTTTGAAGTCTTTCTTTCTGTAGATGGTCTCCATATATTTCTGTTCAATGATACTCTTAGGATTGTTCCTCTTTTATATAACTCCCCTTAGTATTTCCTGCAGTGTTGACTTGGTGGTCGCATACTCTTTTAAGCCTTGCTGGTCTTGGAAACTCTTTATCTCTCCATCCATTTTGAATGTCAGTCTTGCTGAATAAAGTATTCTTGGCCACATGTTCTTCTCATTTACTGCCTTGAATATCTTGCCAGCCCTTTCTGGCTTGCCAGGATTCTGTGAACAGGTCTGACGTTATTCTTCTTTTTTTTTTTTAATATTTTTGTTTTTATTTCTGTTTTGTCTTTATACATATGCATACAGGTTTTCCTTTTTTGTTGTTGTTTTTTTTAATTGTTTATTTACAGCATAACAGTGTTCATTGTTTTGGCATCACACCCAGTACTCCATGCAGTACGTGCCCTCCCTATTACCCACCACCTGGTTCCTCAACCTCCCAACCCCCCCGCCCCTTCAAAACCCTCTGTTTATTTTTCAGAGTCCATAGTCTCTAATGGTTCATCTCCCCTTCCAGTTTCCCTCAACTCCCTCTCCTCTCCATCTCCCCATGTCCTCCATGTTATTTGTTATGCTCCACAAATAAGTGAGACCATATGATACTTGACTCTCTCTGCTTGACTTATTTCGCTCAGCATAATTTCTTCCAGTCCCGTCCATGTTTCTACAAAAGTTGGGTATTCATCCTTTCTGATGGAGGCATAATACTCCATTGTGTATATGGACCACATCTTCCTTATCCATTCATCCGTTGAAGGGCATCTTGGCTCTTTCCACAGTTTGGCGACCGTAGCCATTGCTGCAATAAACATTGGGTACAGATGGTCCTTCTTTTCACTACATAGGCATCTTTGGGGTAAATACCCAGCAGTGCAATTGCAGGGTCATAGGGAAGCTCTATTTTTAATTTCTTCAGGAATCTCCACACTGTTCTCCAAAGTGGCTGCACTAACTTGCATTCCCACCAACAGTGTAAGAGGGTTCCCCTTTCTCCACATCCTCTCCAACACACGTTGTTTCCTGTCTTGCTAATTTTGGCCATTCTAACTGGTGTCAGGTGGTATCTCAATGTGGTTTTAATTTGAATCTCCCTGATGGCTAGTGATGATGAACATTTTTTCATGTGTCTGATAGTGATTTGTATGTCTTCGTTGGAGAAGTGTCTGTTCATATCTTCTGCCCATTTTTTGATATGATTATCTGTTTTGTGTGTGTTGAGTTTGAGACGTTATTTATAGATCCTGGATATCAGCCTTTTGTCTGTACTGTCATTTGCAAATATCTTCTCCCATTCCGTGGGTTGCCTCTATGTTTTGCTGACTGTTTCCTTTGCTGTGCAGAAGCTTTTGATCTTGATGAAATCCCAAAAGTTCATTTTCACTTTTGTTTCCTTGGCCTTTGGAGACATATCTTGAAAGAAGTTGCTGTGGCTGATATCGAAGAGGTTACTGCTTATGTTCTCCTCTAGGATTCTGATAGATTCCTGTCTCACGTTGAGGTCTTTTATCCATTTTGAGTTTATCTTTGTGTACGGTGTAGGAGAATGGTCGAGTTTCATTCTTCTACATATCGCTGTTCAGTTTTCCCAGCACCATTTATTGAAGAGACTGTCTTTTTTCCATTGAATATTTTTTCCTGTTTTGTCGAAGATTATTTGACCATAGAGTTGAGGGTCCATATCTGGGCTCTCCACTCTGTTCCACTGGTCTATGTGTCTGTTTTTATGCCAGTACCACGCTGTCTTGGTGATCACAGCTTTGTAGTAAAGCTTGAAATCGGGTAATGTGATGCCGCCAGTTTTGTTTTTGTTTTTCAACATTCCTTAGCAATTCAGGGTCTCTTCTGATTCCATACAAATTTTAGGATTATTTGATTCAGCTCTTTGAAAAATATCGGTGGAATTTTGATCGGAATGGCATTAAAAGTATAGGCAATATAGACATTTTAACAATGTTTATTCTTCCAATCCAAGAGCATGGAACGGTCTTCCATCTTTTTGTGTCTTCTTCAATTTCTTTCATGAGTGTTCTGTAGTTTCTCGAGTACAGGTCCTTTACCTCTTTGGTTAGGTTTATTCCCAGGTATCTTATGGTTCTTGGTGCTATAGTGAATGGAATCGATTCTCTAATTTCCCTTTCTGTATTTTCATTGTTAATGTATAAGAAAGCCACTGATTTCTGTACATTGACTTTGTATCCTGCCATGTTACTGAATTGCTGTATGAGTTCTAGTAGCTTGGGGGTGGAGTCTTTGGGGTTTTCCATATAAAGAATCATGTCATCTGCGAAGAGAGAGAGTTTGACTTCTTCCTTGCCAATTTGGATACCTTTTATTTCTCTTTGTTGTCTGATTGCCATTGCTAGAACTTCTAATACTATGTTGAACAAGAGTGGTGAGAGTGGGCATCCTTGTCGTGTTCCTGATCTCAACGGGAAGGCTGCAAGCTTTTTCCCATTGAGGATGATATTTGCTGTGGGTCTTTCATAGATAGATTTTATGAAGTTCAGGAATGTTCCCTCTATCCCTATACTTTGAAGCATTTTCATCAGGAACAGATGCTGGATTTTGTCAAATGCTTTTTCTGCATCAATTGAGAGGACCATGTGGTTCTTCTCTCTTCTCTTATTGATTTGTTCTATCACGTTGATTGATTTGCGAATGTTGAACCAAACTTGCAACGCAGGGATGAATCCCACCTGGTCATGGTGGATAATCTTTTTAATGTGCTGCTGGATCCTGTTTGCTAGGATCTTGTTGAGAATCTTTGCATCCATATTCATCAGTGATATTGGTCTGAAATTCTCCTTTTTGGTAGGGTCTTTGCCTGGTTTGGGGATCAGGGTAATGCTGGCTTCATAAAAAGAGTCTGGAAGTTTTCCTTCTGCTTCAATTTTTTGGAACAGCTTCAGGAGAATTGGTGTTATTTCTTCTTTGAAAGTTTGGTAGAATTCCCCTGGAATCCGTCAGGTCCTGGGCTCTTGTTTTTTGGGAGGTTTTTGATTACTGCTTCAATCTCGTTACTAGATATCTGTCTATTCAGGTTGTCAATTTCTTCCTGGTTCAATTTTGGGAGTTGGTAGTTTCCCAGGAATGCATCCATTTCATCTAGGTTGCTTAGCTTATTGGCATATAACTGTTGGTAATAATTTCTGATGATTGTTTCTATTTCCTTGGTGTTAGTTGTGACCTCTCCCTTTTCATTCATAATTTTATTAATTTGGGCTTTCTCTCTTTTCTTTTGGATTAGTGTGGCCAATGGTTTATTGATCTTATTGATTCTTTCAGAAAACCAGCTTCTAGTTTCATTGATACATTCTACTGTATCTCGCGTTTCCACCTCATTGATCTCTGCTCTAATCTTGATTATTTCCCTTCTTGCATGTGGGGTTGGTTTGATTTGTTGTTGATTCTCCAGTTCTTTACGATGTAGAGACAGCTGGTGTATTCTGGATTTTTCCATTTTTTTGAGGGAGGCTTGGATGGCTATGTATTTCCCCCTTATAATGGCCTTTGCTGTATCCCATAGGTTTTGGACCAAAGTGTCTTCATTCTCATTGGTTTCCATGAATTGTTTAAGTTCATCTTTGATCTCCTGGTTGATCCAAGCATTCTTTTTTTTTTAATTAATTTATTTATTTTTATTTGCTTATTTACAGCATAACAGTGTTCATTGTTTTGGCATCACACCCAGTGCTCCATGCAGTACGTGCCCTCCCTATTACCCACCACCTGGTTCCTCAACCTCCCACCCCACCCCACCCCCTCCCACCGCCCCTTCATAACCCTCTGGTTGTTTTTCAGAGTCCATAGTCTCTCATGGTTCATCTCCCCTTCCAGTTTCCCTCAACTCCCTCTCCTCTCCATCTCCCCATGTCCTCCATGTTATTTGTTATGCTCCACAAATAAGTGAGACCATATGATACTTGACTCTCTCTGCTTGACTTATTTCGCTCAGCATAATTTCTTCCAGTCCTGTCCATGTTGCTACAAAAGTTGGGTATTCGTCCTTTCTGATGGAGGCATAATACTCCATTGTGTATATGGACCACATCTTCCTTATCCATTCATCCGTTGAAGGGCATCTTGGTTCTTTCCACAGTTTGGCGACCATAGCCATTGCTGCAATAAACATTGGGGTACAAATGGCCCTTCTTTTCACTACATCTGTATCTTGGGGGTAAATACCCAGCAGTGCAATTGCAGGGTCATAGGGAAGCTCTATTTTTAATTTCTTCAGGAATCTCCACACTGTTCTCCAAAGTGGCTGCACTAACTTGCATTCCCACCAACAGTGTAAGAGGGTTCCCCTTTCTCCACATCCTCTCCAGCACACGTTGTTTCCTGTCTTGCTAATTTTGGCCATTCTAACTGGTGTTAGGTGGTATCTCAATGTTGTTTTAATTTGAATCTCCCTGATGGCTAGTGATGATGAACATTTTTTCATGTGTCTGATAGCCATTTGTATGTCTTCATTGGAGAAGTGTCTGTTCATATCTTCTGCCCATTTTTTGATATGATTATCTGTTTTGTGTGTGTTGAGTTTGAGAAGTTCTTTGTAGATCCTGGATATCAACCTTTTGTCTGTGCTGTCATTTACAAATATCTTCTCCCATTCCGTGGGTTGCCTCTTTGTTTTGTTGACTGTTTCCTTTGCTGTGCAGAAGCTTTTGATCTTGATGAAGTCCCAAAAGTTCATTTTCACTTTTGTTTCCTTGGCCTTTGGAGACTTATCTTGAAAGAAGTTGCTGTGGCTGATATCGAAGAGGTTACTGCCTATGTTCTCCTCTAGGATTCTGATGGATTCCTGTCTCACGTTGAGGTCTTTTATCCATTTCGAGTTTATCTTTGTGAACGGTGTAAGAGAATGGTCGAGTTTCATTCTTCTACATATCGCTGTCCAGTTTTCCCAGCACCATTTATTGAAGAGACTGTCTTTTTTCCATTGAATATTTTTTCCTGTTTTGTCGAAGATTATTTGACCATAGAGTTGAGGGTCCATATCTGGGCTCTCCACTCTGTTCCACTGGTCTATGTGTCTGTTTTTATGCCAGTACCATGCTGTCTTGGTGATCACAGCTTTGTAGTAAAGCTTGAAATCGGGTAAAGTGATGCCGCCAGTTTTGTTTTTGTTTTTCAACATTTCCTTAGCAATTCGGGGTCTCTTCTGACTCCATACAAATTTTAGGATTATTTGCTCCAGCTCTTTGAAAAATATCGGTGGAATTTTGATCGGAATGGCATTAAAAGTATAGATTGCTCTAGGCAGTATAGACATTTTAACAATGTTTATTCTTCCAATCCAAGAGCATTGAACAGTCTTCCATCTTTTTGTGTCTTCTTCAATTTCTTTCATGAGTGTTCTGTAGTTCCTCGAGTACAGGTCCTTTACTTCTTTGGTAAGGTTTATGCCCAGGTATCTTATGGTTTTTGGTGCTATAGTAAATGGAATCGATTCTCTAATTTCCCTTTCTGTATTTTCATTGTTAGTGTATAAGAAAGCCACTGATTTCTGTACATTGACTTTGTATCCTGCCACGTTGCTGAATTGCTGTATGAGTTCTAGTAGTTTGGGGGTGGAGTCTTTGGGGTTTTCCATATAAAGAATCATGTCATCTGCGAAGAGAGAGAGTTTGACTTCTTCCTTGCCAATTTGGATACCTTTTATTTCTCTTTGTTGTCTGATTGCCGTTGCTAGAACTTCTAATACTATGTTGAACAAGAGTGGTGAGAGTGGGCATCCTTGTCGTGTTCCTGATCTCAACGGGAAGGCTGCAAGCTTTTTCCCATTGAGGATGATATTTGCTGTGGGTCTTTCATAGATAGATTTTATGAAGTTCAGGAATGTTCCCTCTATCCCTATACTTTGAAGCGTTTTCATCAGGAACGGATGCTGGATTTTGTCAAATGCTTTTTCTGCATCAATTGAGAGGACCATGTGGTTCTTCTCTCTTCTCTTATTGATGTGTTCTATCACACTGATTGATTTGCAAATGTTGAACCAACCTTGCAACCCAGGGATGAATCCCACCTGGTCATGGTGGATAATCTTTTTAATGTGCTGCTGGATCCTGTTTGCTAGGATCTTGTTGAGAATCTTTGCATCCATATTCATCAGTGATATTGGTCTGAAATTCTCCTTTTTGGTAGGGTCTTTGCCTGGTTTGGGGATCAGGGTAATGCTGGCTTCATAAAAAGAGTCTGGAAGTTTTCCTTCTGCTTCAATTTTTTGGAACAGCTTCAGGAGAATTGGTGTTATTTCTTCTTTGAAAGTTTGGTAGAATTCCCCAGGGAATCCGTCAGGTCCTGGGCTCTTGTTTTTTGGGAGGTTTTTGATCACTGCTTCAATCTCATTACTAGATATCGGTCTATTCAGGTTGTCAATTTCTTCCTGGTTCAATTTTGGGAGTTTGTAGCTTTCCAGGAATGCATCCATTTCATCTAGGTTGCTTAGCTTATTGGCATATAACTGTTGGTAATAATTTCTGATGATTGTTTCTATTTCCTTGGTGTTAGTTGTGACCTCTCCCTTTTCATTCATAATTTTATTAATTTGGGCTTTCTCTCTTTTCTTTTGGATTAGTGTGGCCAATGGTTTATCGATCTTATTGATTCTTTCAAAAAACCAGCTTCTAGTTTCATTGATACATTCTACTGTATCTCTCGTTTCTACCTCATTGATCTCTGCTCTAATCTTGATTATTTCCCTTCTTGCATGTGGAGTTGGTTTGATTTGTTGTTGATTCTCCAGTTCTTTAAGGTGTAGAGACAGCTGGTGTATTCTGGATTTTTCAATGTTTTTGAGGGAGGCTTGGATGGCTATGTATTTCCCCCTTAGAACCGCCTTTGCTGTATCCCATAGGTTTTGGACCGAGGTGTCTTCATTCTCATTGGTTTCCATGAATTGTTTAAGTTCATCTTTGATCTCCTGGTTGATCCAAGCATTCTTAAGCAAGGTGGTCTTTAGCTTCCAGGTGTTTGAGTTCCTTCTGAACTTTTCCTTGTGATTGAGCTCCAGTTTCAAAGCATTGTGATCGGAGAATATGCAGGGAATAATGTCAGTCTTTTGGTATCGGTTGAGTCCTGCTTTGTGACCCAGTATGTGGTCTATTCTGGAGAAGGTTCCATGTGCACTTGAGAAGAATGAGTATTCTGTTGTTTTAGGGTGGAATGTTCTGTATATGTCTATGAGGTCCATCTGGTCCAATGTTTCATTCAATGCTCTTATTTCTTTATTAATTTTCTGCTTCGATGATCTGTCTATTTCTGAGAGAGGCGTATTAAGATCTCCTACTATTATTGTATTCATATCAATATGGCTCTTTATCTTGATTAATAGTTGTCTTACGTAATTGGGTGCTCCCATATTGGGGGCATAGATATTCACAATTGTTAGATCGTCTTGGCGGATAGTCCCTTTAAGAATTATGTAGTGGCCTTCTGTATCTCTGACTACAGTCTTTAGTTTAAAATCTAATTTATCTGATATGAGAATTGCTACTCCGGCCTTATTTTGAGGCCCATTGGCATGAAAGATGCTTCTCCATCCCTTCACTTTCAGTCTGGGTGTATCCTTAGGTTCAAAATGGGTCTCTTGTAGACAACATATGGATGGGTCCTGTCGTTTTATCCAATCTGCAACCCTGTGTCGTTTTATGGGCGCATTTAGGCCATTCACATTGAGAGTGATTATTGAGAGGTTTTTATTGACATCGTGTTGCCTTTGAAGTCTTTCTGTCTATAGATTGTTTCTATATTTCTGTTCAATGATATTCTTAGGATTTTTTCTCTTTTATAGGACCCCTCTTAATATTTCCTGCAGTGTCGGCTTGGTGGTTGCATAGTCTTTTAAGCCTTGCCGGTCTTGGAAACTCTTTATCTCTCCATCCATTTTAAATGTCAGTCTTGCTGGATAGAGTATTCTTGGTTGCATGTTCTTCTCATTTAGTACTCTGAATATATTTTGCCAGCCCTTCCTGGCTTTCCAGGTCTCTGTGGAAAGGTCTGACGTTATTCTAATGGGCTTTCCTCTGTATGTAAGAAGCTTCTTTGTCCTAGCTGCTTTTAAGAGGGTCTCTCTTGAAACATAATTCCCCATTTTAACTATAAGGTGCCGTGAGGACTTTCGAGAATCTAAAATCTTGGGAGGAAATCTCTCTGCCTCTAGTACATGAACGTTGTTTCCATTCGCGAGATTGGGAAAATTTTCATAGACAACTTCTTCCACTATATCTTCTAGACTTCTTTCTTTTTCCTCCCCTTCAGGGATTCCAATAATTCTGACGTTGGAACGTTTCATGGCATCGTTTATTTCCCTGATTCTGTTTTCGTGGCTTCTGAGCTGTTTGTTCCAGGCTTCCTCCTGATCCTTTCTCTCTATCTGTTTGTCCTCCAGATCACTAATTCTATCTTCTGTCTCAGTTACCCTAGCTTTTAGAGAATTTAGATTGGACTGGAACTCATTGAGAGCATTTTGAACATCATCCCTGGTGGCTTTCAGTTCTGCCCTAACATTGTGAACATCATCCCTGGTGGCTTTCAGTTCTGCCCTAATCAATTCTGTTTGGTCATCCATGGCTTTCTCCAACCTAGCTATTGCCTGGATAATTGTTAGTCTGAATTCCTTTTCTGACATATTGTCTATGTCGATAGCCATTAGTTCTGTTGCAGAAGGCCCATCCTCTGTATTTTTCTTCTGTTGGGTATTCCTCCTCCTAGTCATTTTGGTAAGAGATGACTAAACAGATGCAGCTGGACTTATCGATTGTGGTGCAGTCAATGTGCACCCTGGAACGCTTCTGTGCAATCAGGATTCCCCACCCAAATGAGAGAAAAAAGAAAAGAAAAAGAAATAGAGAAAAAGAAAGAAAAAAAGGGGGAAAGAAAAAAGGAAGAAAAAAAAAAGAGAGAGAGAGATAGGAACAAAAGGGAAGATATAAGAGAAGGCTCAGCCCAAATGGGCCACAAGGTAAGATTTGTGGAGTATACAAACAAAAACAGACAAAGAGTGATAAAAGTATATGACAAGAGAAAAAAATATGTATATATAAGCAAAAAAAGGGGAAAAACCTCTTCAGAAAGAACCCCAAGTATAAGATTTATATATTGTCAGGACAGACACAAATTCACAGAAACACTGACAGAAGGAAAAATTGGGAGAATGGTTATAGATTCTCAGTGTGGGTGAGGAAGGTTATTTTGATTCTTCCTGAAGGTATCTTGATGTTTTTGTTAAGGGACTCAACTTTCCTAAGTTACAGGGGGATTAGAAACTAGTTTGCCTATAGGGGTAGCATTGATTGGGGAAAGGGGGTTACCTTGAAGTTTAACTCTATATGTATAGTAGAAAATAAAAATTAAAAAAAGAATAAACTAGACTAAACTAAGTTAAAATTAAAAAAATAGAAAAACAGAAAAACACGGGTGTATGTATCAAAAATTTCAGGTTAGAAGGTTATTAAAGAATTTGATGTCTTTCTCCGATTGACTTATTTCACTAAGCATGATACGCTCTAGTTCCATCCACGTCGTCGCAAATGGCAAGATTTCATTTCTTTTGATGGCTGCATAGTATTCCATTGTGTATATTTGATGTACTGGACATCTCAGTGTGATGGTAAATAGGTTAAAAAATTATCTGTATGTATAAAAAAAAGAACCAGAATATTGGTAAAGAGTTAAAAATAAAAGTTGTATTTATGAAGTAGTGGTGGTTGTTCTCTTGTAGTCTTTTTTTTTTTTCCTTCCTTCCTGGTTGGTTTTCTGGGGGAGGGGCCTGCCACGTGGGTTTTCAGACAATGATATTCCCTGAGTTAGGTCCTCCTGCTCCCCTCAAGGGGGTGAGCTCTTTTTTTTTCAGGAAACTGTTTTTTTTTTTTTTCAGCCTTTTGTTCTCTGGGGGTTTTTATGTTCTTTCATCTGCTTTCTCTCGCCTTGACAGCTTTTGATGGTTTTTGGAGGTTTAGAGGAGAGCAAACAGCACCCCAACCTCCCTCTCAGAGAGAAGCCTCAGACTGTTTTGCAAAAGCTGCTGGCAGAGTAGGTTCTGGGTCACTGTCCCTGGGGATGCAGGGGCTCCTCGTTGTGCCCAAAACCAGGGCAGCTGTGGCTGTCTAGGCAGCTCCAGACCGCCAGAGAGGTTCCGAGCAGAGATCGCGCACTGAAATTTTCCCGCTGTCCCGGGCTGGGAATGTCTGGTTTTTCCTGCTGCCAGAGCTCCAGGCTAGCGCCTATGAGCACCTTTCCCAAGGGAGGGTGTGGGACGCGCGCGTTTCAGGATTGCCGTCAGGCCAGGCTCCCAAGCCCCTCACGGGAGACAGACCCCACTCGTTCTCAGGTGCGCTGGCGTTCAGGTGCACTCGCGGCTCAGGGACCGAGACCTGATTTCTCCGCCGTACTCTCTCTGGCTCCGCACCAGGGGAGGCTGTCCTGGGTCCGGGGACTTAGGTCCCTGACCCTAACCGCCCAGGTTCCCACTATTACCCCCCCGCCACCGCGATCCTTTGCTGTTTGTTTTTTGAGTGCTTTCAACCAGACTCCAAGTTAATGCTGGTCCCCAGACGCAGAGCACTCTCGTGTTGGGGTGTTACTTTCCAATCGGTCACCTCTGGTGGCTCCCTCCCCCTTTTGTTTATCTTCTGATATCAGTCCGATGCTCCCAGTCTGCTTTACCTGCCACTGGCGTCTTCTGCTCCAGTAGAGATCCAGACGTGTATAATTCTGATCTCAGGCTGATTTCATGGGTGGTCGGAGTTCTTTGGTAGGTAACCAGCTCACTTTAGGGTACAGGTTGAAATGGTGCCTCCTCCTACTTCCCCGCCATCTTGCTCCCCCCTGATCCAAGCATTCTTAAGCAAGGTGGTCTTTAGCTTCCAGGTGTTTGAGTTCCTTCTGAACTTTTCCTTGTGACTGAGCTCCAGTTTCAAAGCATTGTGATCTGAGAATATGCAGGGAATAATGTCAGTCTTTTGGTATCAGTTGAGTCCTGCTTTGTGACTCAGTATGTGGTCTATTCTGGAGAAGGTTCCATGTGCACTTGAGAAGAATGAGTATTCTGTTGTTTTAGGGTGGAATGTTCTGTATATGTCTATGAGGTCCATCTGGTCCAATGTGTCATTCAATGCTCTTATTTCTTTATTAATTTTCTGCTTCGATGATCTATTTCTGAGAGAGGCATATTAAGATCTCCTACTATTATTGTATTCATATCAATATGACTCTTTATCTTGATTAATAGTTTTCTTATGTAATTGGGTGCTCCCAAATTGGGGGCATAGATATTCACAATTGTTAGATCATCTTGGCGGATAGTCCCTTTAAGAATTATGTAGTGGCCTTCTGTATCTCTGACTACAGTCTTTAGTTTAAAATCTGATTTATCTGATATGAGAATTGCTACCCTGGCCTTATTTTGAGGCCCATTGGCATGAAAGATGCTTCTCCATCCCTTCACTTTCAGTCTGGATGTATCCTTAGGTTCAAAATGGGTCTCTTGTAGACAACATATGGATGGGTCCTGTCATTTTATCCAATCTGCAACCCTGTGTCGTTTTATGGGCGCATTTAGGCCATTCACATTGAAAGTGATTATTGAGAGGTTTTTATTGACATCGTATTGCCTTTGAAGTCTTTCTGTCTGTAGATTGTTTCTATATTTCTGTTCAATGATATTCTTGGGATTTTTTTTCTCTTTTATAGGACCCCTCTTAATATTTCCTGCAGTGTAGGCTTGGTGGTCGTATAGTCTTTTAAGCCTTGCTGGTCTTGGAGACTCTTTATCTCTCCATCCATTTTAAATGTCAGTCTTGCTGGATAGAGTATTCTTGGTTGCATGTTCTTCTCATTTAGTACTCTGAATATATTTTGCCAGCTCTTTCTGGCTTGCCAGGTCTCTGTGGAAAGGTCTGACGTTATTCTAATGGGCTTTCCTCTGTATGTAAGAAGCTTCTTTGTCCTATCTGCTTTTAAGAGGGTCTCTTTTGAAACATAATTCCTCATTCTAACTATAAGGTGTCGTGAGAACTTTCGAGAATCTAAAATCTTGGGAGGAAATCTCTCTGCCTCTAGTACATGAACGTTGTTTCCATTCGTGAGATTGGGAAAATTTTCATAGACAACTTCTTCCACTATATCTTCTAGACTTCTTTCTTTTTCCTCCCCTTCAGGGATTCCAATAATTCTGACGTTGGAACGTTTCATGGCATCGTTTATTTCCCTGATTCTGTTTTCGTGGCTTCTGAGCTGTTTGTTCCAGGCTTCCTCCTGATCCTTCCTCTCTATCTGTTTGTCCTCCAGTTCACTAATTCTATCTTCTGTCTCAGTTACCCTAGCTTTTAGAGAACTTAGATTGGATTGGAACTCATTGAGAGCATTTTGAACATCATCCCTGGTGGCTTTCGGTTTTGCCCTAACATTGTGAACATCATCCCTGGTGGCTTTCAGTTCTCCCCTAATCAATTCTGTTTGGTCATCCATGGCTTTCTCCAACCTAGCTATTGCCTGGATAATTGTTAGCCTGAATTCCCTTTCCGACATATTATCTATGTAGATAGCCATTAGCTCTGTTGCAGAAGGCCCAGCCTCTGAATTTTTCTTCTGTTGGGCATTCCTCCTCCTAGTCATTTTAGTGAGAGATGGCTGAACGGATGTAGCTGAATGTGTCGACTGTGGTGGAGGCAAGGTGCACCCTGGAATGCTTCTGAGCAATCAAGAGTCCCCACCAAGACGAAGGAATAAAGAACGAGAGAAAAAGAGAGGCAGGAAAAAAAAGGAAAGATAAAAGAGATGTCCCAGCCCAAATGGGCCCTTAGGTAAGATTTGTGAAGTATACAAACCAAAACAAACAAAAAGACTGATAAAGTTGATGACAAGAGAAAAAAAATATATAAACAAAACAAAGAACCTAGTCGAAAAGAACCCCAAGTCTAGGATTTATATACTACCAGGACAAACACAAATACACAGAAACACTGACGGAAGAAAAAAGATGGGAGAGTGGTTATAAGTTCTCAGTGTGGGTGAGGAAGGTTATTTTGATTCTTCATGGATGTATCTTGATATCTTTGTTAAAGGACTCAACTTTCCTAAGGCAGAGGGGGATTAAAAACTGGTTTACCTATAGGGGTAGCTAGCATTGATTAGGGAAAGGGGATTACCTTGAAATTTAACTCTATACGAATATTAATAAAAATTTTAAAAAGCATAAAACTAAAATTAAAAAAAATTAAAAGTAGAAAAGCAAAAGAAAAACACATTTATATGTATCAAAAAGTTCAGGTTAAAAGGTTATTATGGAATTTGATGTACTGGACATCTCACTGTGACGGTAAATAGGTTAAAAAATTATCTATGTCAAAAAAGTGAACCAGAATAGTGGGAATGAATTAAAAATAAAGGTTGTATCTATGAAGTAGTGGTGGTTGTTCTCTCTCTGTTTTTTTTTGTTTGTTTTCTGGCGGAGGAGCCAGCCTCATGGGTTTTCAGGCAATGATGTTCCCTGAGTTAAGTCCTCCCCCCCATCAAGGAGGTGAGCTCTCAGGAAACCGGCTTTTCAGGCTTTTGTTCTCTGGAGGTTTTTTCTTTCTTGTTTGTTTTCTCTTGCCTTGTCGGCTTTGGATGGTTTTTGGAGGTTTAGAGGAAAGTAAACTGCACCCAGACCTCCCTCTCAGAGAGAAGCCTCAGTCTGTTCCTCTGTGAGTGCTCCAGAGCACATAAATTCCCCCATGGCCACTGGCAGAGCACGTTCCCAGTTGCGTGGCCCCTAGGGACACAGGAATTCCTGCTTGTACCGAAAACCACAAGAGCAGCGACTATCTGGGCTGCTCCATACCACCAGAGAGGTTCCAAGCAGCAATCGCACACTGAGATTTTCCTGCTGGCCTGGGCTGCGAATGCTCAGACTCTCCAAGTCTGAGAGTGCTGGGCTGGCGCCTGCACGAACCTCTCAGGGTAGGGTGTGGGGCGCAACTCAGACTCTGGTCCCATGGCCTGCGTGCATGGAGAGTGAAGAGGGCTGTGCTTCTGCTGGTTGGCAAGTCTCCCAGCCCCTCCTGGGAGCCACTACCCAGGCGCTCTCAGGCACGCTCACGGCTCAGGGACCAAGACCTGGTTTCTCTGCTGCACTCTCTCTGGCTCAGCGCCAGGGGTGGCTGTCCTGGGTTCGGGGACTTAAGCCCCTGTTCCCAACTGCCCCGATTCCCACAATTTCCCCCCGTGATCCTTTGCTCTTTTTGAGTGCTTTCAACCAGACTCCAAGTTAATGCTGGTCCCCAGTCGCAGGGCACTCTCATATTGGGGTATTACTTTCCAATGGGTCACCTCTGGTGGCTCCCTCCCCCTTTTGTTTATCTTCTGATTTCAGTCCAAAGTTCCCACTCTGCTTTACCTGCCCACTGGTGTCTTGTGCCCCTGTAGAGATCCAGACATGTATAATTCTGATCTCAGGCTGATTTCATGGGTGATCGGAGTTCCTTGGTAGGTAATCAGCTCACTTTAGGGTACAGGTTGAAACAGCGCCTCCTCCTACTTCGCCGCCATCTTGTCCCCCCTTCCCACTTCTGATTCTTAACAGCCTTTCAAATTGCCCCCGGTCTCCGACAACAGTGAATGTCTCCAAAGTTCCACAATGTGCCAAAGGATCAGTCACAGCTTTGGCCTACATTCGGTTTTCCTTTCTTCTCAACAAACCCAACATAATGATAATTCTAACCTTGAAGGTTACAAACTGGATGGCAGTTTGTTTCTACCTGGGGCTCTGATTCCAGCAGTAATCCACAAGTGGGCCCCAAGAGCATCCTTCTAAGACACCCTGAGAGTCAGCAGGTTGTGTTTTCAGCTCCCAACTACATGCTGCTCCTTTTCCTCTTAATTTGAGTCAGGATTTCTCCCCAGAAACAGGCCTGCTTCTGTAACAAACCAACCGTGGCATCTCTGGTATGGCATCATATGACCCCTCCATCCACAGATCAGGCCCTAAGTAAAATAGGTCTTATTCAAATACCCTTGAGGAAAATGAGGACCAAACCGTGGGAACAACACCAAGAATGCAACAACCAGGTGGCTCACCTGCCAGCAGGACTCGGAAAGCCACCCAGAGTTCCCTCCTCAGCTCTCAGCCAACAAGGCCGCTTCTGCATCCCACCACAGGAGGCGCCAAGCTGCTGCAAAGCCTCGAGTGTATATCCGGGGCAGTGTCAGAACTGGCTACAAATGCAGTCCTGGCCCTCTGAGGGGCACTGGGTCCTCAATTGGCAGCAGAAACCCTTCCGGCTGTGAAGAACCCACTGTCAGATGACACCATGGTGCGCCGTCTGCTCCGTAAGTCTGCTGTGGCGCATGCACAGACGAAGCGCCCCCTGCCGGCCTGAGGGCACGGGCGCCCTCTGCCCGCTGCCCTGGGAATCCCCGCAATGCTCTAAGCTGGGGCTGCTCAGCGGGAGGCACTGAGGCAGCTCTGGTCCCAGGAAGCCTGTTCTCTACATTGGGGCAGGCCTCTGTGACAGTGCCTCAGACACAAAGATAATTCTTCCTTCTTTCTGTGTGAGTGAAGAATGAACCAAAGTTGACAATGTCACTACATAATTTGTAGCGCTTGCACCCCTCCGTTCAACAATAAAGACTACTGACATACAAAATGTAAAGTAACAGGGGCGCCTGGGTGGCTCAGTGAGTGATGCCTCCGCCTTTGGTTCAGGAAATGATCTCAGGGTCCTGGGAATGAGCCCCGCATCAGGCTCTTGGCTAAACAGGGAGCCTGCTTCCCCCCCTCTCTCTCTGCCTGCCTCTCTGCCTACTTGGGATCTCTCTCAAATAGATTAATAAAATCTTTTTAAAAAATGTAAAGATAAATGTGTTTACCCACCAAAATGTTCGTACTACATAAATCACCAACACTCCCATTACACTACTATAATTTTTCTTTCCTTCTTCTTCCTCTTAGGAAGAATTTCCAGTCATGTCAGGATACATGAAAGTCCACTGATACAAGACATCATCTAGCACTATGATCTTGATTGTGAGACTTTATTTTCAACCTTGCCAATAAAGTGTTCGGTGACACATACGTGACAGGGTCAAGATGCAAATCTAGAGGGAGCTACACATGCGTTATGAATTTACTGCATATCTCTTTAGATCGTATTTTCAATGAAAGGGGATTTAGACATGGTAGATGGATGAGATCATTTCCATCAGTCTGGTAAGGAACCAATTTTACCTTCAAATACTAATTGCCATCTCTTCACAGGCAGAAGTATGACATTTCTGCTTGGATGTAAGAGAAGGCTGCAGGGGTTGAAACTGTCCACCTAACATCCTGTGTCAGGATGGGCAGTGAACATGAGGATAGCAACCCTTCATCCTACTGCACATTGCTAGCTCCAGAGGGAGAATATGCACCTTATTCTCAAATACTCTGGGTTGAGATCAGCTGCGCCTCTGTGCCAGTTCCAGTCTGCAGGACTTGGGGCCTGGTTTTGGAACGTGAGCTAGGCCCTGCTGGTGCAGGAGGAATGTGGCAGGGACAGGGCAGGGAGGGAGATGGCTCAGGGTCACCTCCCCACAGGGCAAGCTCTACAAACTACCTGCCAAAGAGCAGCATGCTCTCACTCAAGCCACCTCTCTCCCTGACAGATCCTGAGGCTGAACCCCACATCCCCAGGTCAAATGACGGGGACTCACCTTCCCAAGTGAAATGGCCACTGGAGTGAGATCAGAGCCCTGGACTTAGAGAACTCTATTGACCAAGATTCCTGCCTTTTCTTGCCCCAACACTCAAAGCCCCTCCTCCGTGGGCCATGGTTCCCCCTCCACACTCCTGGGCCACGTCCCACCTCTCTTCATGCAATTCCCCTTTGTTCCTTCCTCCCTCTATCCCTGTCACCTGACTCTTCCTCTCCCACTCAGACTTCTAGTGGTACCACACTGTCTGGGTGCTGTCCAGGAGTCCCTTGACAGAAAAGCTTATGATGAACCTGATGACTTAAATTAGTAAGTGTTATGGAGATCCCACACAGAGAAAGCATGAGAATCAGCTTGTCATTTTTCCATGTATGTACATAATGTAAACCCCACAATGACACCTAGTGAGGTTACAGAGATAAGTGGCATTTCTAGAGATGTTTTAGGTGTAATACCTTCTCCGTTAATATGCGATGATTTGAACACCATGAATCTTTCTATCTAAGGTGAATTCCCAGGACTGGATGAAGTCTATTTTAATGCCACAGATGCAGTACCATTTTCATTCAGATCAGACCGGTTTTTCCTTTGAGATTCCCTTTTATAGTTTTATTCAAAAAGCTATTCAATTTCCAAGTATGTGTGGAAATCCTAGTTATCCTTTCTTGATTAATCCAGCACATTTGCAATTATGATCAAAGAACAACCGTTGTGTGTTTTTTGTTCTGAGATATATTGAGACTTCCTTTATTCCCAATTTATAGTTATAGTTGAATTCAATTCCTTCATTGCTATAGACTAATATCCAGGCAATCCTAGACTCCAGACTGGGGCCCATTCCCCCTTGGAGGGCCAGGACATAAGGAAAGGTAGATCAAGACCTTCATTTATACTCACACCCCCTCCTACTAACCAGAGGGGATCATCAGGAGAGATGGTGGATGCAAGGAACCTCCAACACCTGAAGGGGGGAGTCTGGAGCCAAGATGGATCTTGGAAAACCTTGGGGAGCAGAAAAGGAGGAAGGGACACAGAAAGTGGGAACAGGGAGGTAGGGTTGGATGAGAGTGAGTCTAGGATTGGATATAAAGATAAGGACTGGGCATGAGTAGAGGGTGAGCATATAGCCAACAAGTACCCTTATGGGCAAAACGGTAGTCAAAGAAGAACCTTCAAGGGATAGCATGTTTGAACTCAGTACAGAACGATACTACAATAAATGTCTCCTTCCAACCTGAGCGTTCCACTTTGTGTGACAAGTTGAATAACCTCACTATTATCTAGGTCACTCTACTGTTTGCATGCATGGATTTTCAGTTCTCCTACACAAGGGAAAAATGTAATTGACTCTCATGACTGAGCTTTGAGACCTCCCAAGAATGTGTGTCTTTTAAAAGGTAGATCCTCTCCTGGGGCACAGAGGGACAACACCCACCATTCTCTGCAGCACCAGGAGTTATGAGGGGCTGGGTGCCTCAGAAAGTGACTCTAAGACAAGGATGTGAATATAAGTAGTTTCTCTGGAAGGGTCTTTGGTGAGAAGAAATTATAGGAGCTAAGACATGAAGGAGGAGTGCAGCCAACACACAAGACAGGACGTTAGTTTAAAGGTCTCTGCTTGGGCAACTCTGTCTCCATCCACTGGGAACGTCCAAGAGACATGCAGAACAGCCTGAATCATCCCATCCAAGTGCACAAAGACCTGCACAGGATGAGTGTTGCTCTTATGGACACTGGTTACCTGGCTGACGAGCTCACTGCCATAGCCAAAGAAGACAAGGAAGCCAATGGACACCCTCAGGCAAAGAGCTGCAGGCAGCTGTGGGAGGCAGCCACTGTGTGTACAAGACATGGAGTGCCAGTAAAGACCAGAGGGCACCAACCCTCTCCGCTCCTGGGTGTATTCCCTATCATGACGCATGGGATCTGAAATACTGAGAAATTAGTGTAGCACTGAACATCATACACCAAATGATGGCCAGGATGCCTTATTTTCATGATCACTTACAGTCCCAACACTGATACTTCTTCAATAACGAGTAACTTCTGTCCCATGACTACTCCAATCCCACTCTTTCACTCCAGAAGTTTCAATTCAAGCAACTCTTCTTCCGAGCACTCTTCAAATCTTGCCAGGGACAAAGACATGCACCTTTAACAAGGGATGGAGGACTATCGACAGCGTATACCTTGTGCCAAGAACAGTGAACACTTTTGTCCCCAGGAAAAAATTCCCATTCCTTGGAGTCTCAGAAGGCATGGGTTCTGAGGCTTAAGATTGCTCACTATCCTTGAATTTAGAATTAATAAGCGCAGCTTTACAAGCTGAACAGCAACTGACAGTGTATTGCAGTAGTGACAAAATAAAAAATCTAATCATGTTCCCTTCCTATAAACATTAACAATTAACTGTGTATCTTGAAATCAACTATACATACATGCATGCATATACATATATTTTTTTATTAAGAAAGAGAGAAAGAAGACTGAATGGGTGGGGTGGGCTAGAGGGAGATGGAGAACCTTTTTTTTTAGAGATTTTATTTATTTATTTGACAGACAGATCACAGAGAGGCAGGCAGAGAGAAGGGAGAAGCAGGCTTCCCACCAAGAAGAGAACATGATGTGGGGCTCGATCCCAGGACCCTGAGATCAAGACCTGAGCTGAAGGCAGAAGCTTAACCCACAGTCACCCAGGTGGCTGAGAGGGACAGTCTTAAGCAGACTCCATGCTCAGTGTGGAGCCTGATTTGGGCTTAGTCTCATGACCCTGGGCATGACCTGAGATCATGACCTGCGGCAAAATCAAGACTCTGATGCTTCACCAACTGAGCCACCCAGGCGGTCCCCCTATCAACTCTCTTTTATCCCGTCCAGTAACCTCTAAATAGTCTTTGTTGGTATTAATCATTCTAGTATTAATATATGTGCTGCCGAAGCGAGCACAATCATTCTAGTATTAAAACCATGATTTTTCTCCCCATGAATAATTAGCCCCTGGAATGCCAGGCACCAACTTCGCAGAGCACCATGTGATGACACACCCATTCTAGATTAGAAAACTACATTATGATAGGATACATAATGTTCTATATGTTTTACCTTAACATAAAACATCTGCAAGAGCTCCTTCTGTGGTTTCTATATTGTTGTGTATTACTCAATTGCTATAACATAAATGCTATTATTTGAATAAAAAAATAGGGGCGCCTGGGTGGCTCAGTGGGTTAACCTTCTGCCTTGAGCTAGGGTCATGATCTCAGGGTTCTGGGATCGAGTCCTCCATCAGGCTCTCTGCTCAGCGGGGACCCTACTTTCCCCTCTTTCTCTGCCTGCCTCTCTGCCTACTTGTGATCTCTCTCTCTGTGTCTAATAAATAAATACAACCTTTTTAAAAATATAAATAAATAAATAAATAAAACAATAGAAGGGAATAGGTGTCATTTACTAGTAAGTAATGGTAGGACTAATTATGCAAGATTATGCATTAAAAAATTAAAAAAACAGTGATTACTAATAAACTTTTCTCTTTGCAATAGGTTTAGATTTACCAACAAAACCAAATAGGAAGGACAGGACTGAATATTTCCATACACCTAACACAGTTTGTCAACTATTTTCCTTTTCTTTTAATTCCACTATAGTTCAGAAATACAGTGTGATATTAGTTTCTGGAATATAACAGAGTGATTCAATGCTTCCATGCATTCTTCAGGGCTCATCAAGACAAGCAGCTCCTTCATCCCCATCACCTATTTCACCCATGCTGCCAACCATCGCTTTGTTGTCTGTCGTGAAAAGTCTGGATAAAAGACCTCAGACTGAGGCAGGAATCCATCAAAATCCTAGAGGAGAACACAGGAACCAACTCCTTTGACCTCAGCTACAGAAACTCTTTACTAGACACACCTCCTAAGGCAAGGGAAACAAAAGCGAAAATGAACTTTTGGGACTTCATCAAGATCAAAAGCTTCTGCACATCAAAGGAAAACCGTCAATAAAACAAAGGGGCAACCCACAAAATGAGCGAACTTATTTGCAAATGACACTACAGACGAAGGGCTGATATCCAAGATCTACAAAGTACTTCTCAAACTCAACACCCAGAAAACAAATAATCAAGTCAAAAAATGGGCAGAAGACATGAACAGACAGTTCTGCAAAGAAGACATACAAATAGCTAACAGACACATGAAAACATGTTCATTATCGTTAGCCATCAGGGAGATTCAAATCAAAAGCACACTGAGATACTACCTTCCACCAGGTAGAGTGGCAAAAATCGACAAGTCAAAAAACAACAAGTGTTGGAGAAGTTGGGAGAAAGGAGAACCCTCTCACACTGTTGGTGGGAATGGAAGTTGGTGCAGCCAATTTGGAAAACAGTGTAGAGGTTCCTTGAAAAACGAAAAATAGAGGATATGATATTTCACACCAGGGCTGAACCTGTTCAGAAAATTACATGTGGCCAAGTGATTCATGTTGGCTGGCTCACTTGTTCTCAGGATACCTCGTTTTTCTCTTCTTCCCCTTCATCCTCTGTAACCTAAAGGGAGTCGGGCCGGCCAGAGGACTTCACTGTGGAGGGAGGGGTCCTCCTCCCCCAGTTACTTCCCCAGTGTGCGCTGTGGGTACGCAGGGGTGCACACACACGCACACGCATCTTCCCCACCACCACGTTCCAAGACTGGCATCAGTGCCAGAACGGCTACCCATCCCCTGTGTCTCCCCTAGAAACTGGGGTGAACAGATGCCATGGAGAAAACTACTGTCACCACATGTTAATATAGGTCTGCACCTCGACAGAGACAAGGAGTCTGCTGCCAAGGATAATCAGCTCAGGAAAAAACTCCATTCAGTGGCCAAAATTAGCAAGACAGGAAACAATGTGTGTTGAAGAGGATGTGGAGAAAGGGGAACCCTCTCACACTGTTGGTGGGAATGCAAGTTGGTGCAGCCACTTTGGAGAACAGTGTGGAGATTCCTCAAGAAATTAAAAATAGAGCTTCCCTGTGACCCTGCAATTGCACTGCTGGGTATTTGCCCCAAAGATACAGATGTAGTGAAAAGAAGGGCCATCTGTACCCCAATGTTTATAGCAGCAATGGCCACGGTCACCAAACTGTGGAAAGAACCAAGATGCCCTTCAACGGATGAATGGATAAGGAAGATGTGGTCCATATACACGATGGAGTATTATGCCTCCATCAGAAAGATGAATACCCAACTTCTGTATCAACATGGACGGGATTGGAAGAGATTATGCTGAGTGAAATAAATAAAACATAGAGAGTCAAGTGTCATATGGTTTCACTTATTTGTGCAGCATAACAAATAACATGGAGGACATGGGGAGATGGAAAGGAGAAGGGAGTTGAGGGAAATTGGAAGGGGAGATGAACCATGAGAGACTATGGACTCTGAAAAACAACCTGAGGGTTTTGAAGGGGCGGGGGGTGGGAGGTTGGGGAAGGAGGTGGTGGGTAATAGGGAGGGCACGTATTGCATGGAGCACAGGATGTGGTGCAAAAGCAATGAATACTGTTACGCTGAAAAGAAATTTAAAAATAGTGGAAAAAAATTCTGCATTCAGGACAGGCCAGGATCTCTGGCTGGGACCACACTTCCCCCATCACGGGAAGCACATCACCTCCTTCTGTACATTGAGAACAGACACAATGAGAGGCCATGGGAAGCCAGGTGTCCACGCCTGGAAGTGCAGTCATTCGTGGGTCAAGTGGCAGGCACCCGCAACCCTCCTGACCAGCTCTGCTTCCCTCCCTGACAAGGAGGTATGCTATGCTGCACAAGGGCTGTCCATGGCTACAGACACCGCTGAGGAGATAGGAGTGTCCAGAGTCCTGCAGAGGACCTGGAAGAGAACTTTCTGAGAGAAGCACGACCCTAAGAGTGAGAGAGACCAGCTCTATGATCCGCATCTCCGATATTCGGGCACTCCTTAGCTCAGGCACAGAGCAAATGTATAGTCCTTGGTGCTGAGAAACACTAATGGGCAGATTGGACATCCCCAAATGTAAACCAATGTGTCTGGAGAGCATGTGCAATGCTCGCAGGATGGGTCGGGAGAGATGCTATGAGCTGGCACAGCCACCAGACCCCATCAGCACCCGCTCACGGGAGCACAACTGAAACACGTGTGAGGTGTGGGCCCTGCGGGGAGTCACTGGGATTCCCTCTTCGGGGATGCTGTTCCAGGGGGCGTTTTCTACGACACACCTGGAACTTCCAGAGTTCACCATCAACTCACCCAGGGGCCAACTGGAGGGATTCCAGCTCACATCTTCACCCACACAGATGGGACGCAAAGGAGGTCACTTACAGCTCACCTTCTCCACTAACACTCAAGCTGCCCAAAGCATGTGGCTCAAGTGTGAAGCAGTCTTGGCTTTTCCCATTTTCCATCTGTGAGGACCTCTGCAGACATCTTCCCAGGTTAATCTCCTGACCCCAAAACCAAAAATGCTCCTGCTCCCGCAGGAAAGCAAACCACAAGGAGTCAGCCAGACTAGCCAACTTCACTGTGGAGTGAGATGTCATCCTCCTCGAGTTATTTATACACACGCACACACACACATACACGAGGTGAGCATCCTACCATCACGTGCCTCTAAGCATCTACAGCTTTGGGAGGAAGCACGAAATTGAAGATCTCTAACGGAGCAGCCCGGAGGCTCCTGGGTGAACAGCGTGCAGTCTGAAAGGGATGATCGCAGGACACACGCAACAGCCACAAGGCCAGGACAGGGAGCTGTCCACACTGCAATCCTTTTCAGAAACGGACACAACTAAAAACGCCCACGGCACTTACCGTAGCCATCAATGGGTCCCGTTGAAGGCTGATGCTGCTGTTCATCCTGGGAACCGGTCTAGGTGCTGGATCAGACAAAGGTCAGAGGTTTATTATGGTTTGCATGCCCTCTATGCCTTCCTCCCCCATCTTGCACTCTTTCCCACACTTGGGTCCCTTATCAAAGGGTTTCACCCGTGACTCAAGTGACTCCTTTGTGAAGAGAGACACCAGTCACTTGACTCTTGTGGGAGACACTCCAGGGCCCTGGTTCCAGTGTTTCCGTAAGTAAACCATCACGTGTGGACAGGTAGAGGAACAACTGGCTGGAAATCAACACTAGAATTGGGGTGCTCAACACACATCAGGCAAAATCACTTTTTCTTCATAGACTAAACATCTAAGTGAGAATATCCTTGCGTGGGTGCCATCCACAAACCCCCAATATGAACGACCCACGTTCTCTTCTCAGGCCACAAGGGGATTGTACATTTGTCCATCCTGCAGATGAGACCTAGCATGTGTGCCTGGCCAACAAATAAACATTTCAGGGAAGAAATAGACTTTGATATTTCTATAGTCATGAACAAAGAAATCATAGGCAGATTGAGCAATAAAGCTATGGCATTGCACTGATAACATGAGAGGAATAAAATATATTTCATTGCTGAATATGGTCTTTTAGATTACAAATAAAACAAAAATATAGGAACCTCCATAACGAGTTAATAATTGCCCTTTTTCAAATAGTCTTTTTTTTTCTTTTGCCAAGTTTGACCACTGAGTCAAGGTGGGAAGGGCGCTCAGCTCCCACCTTCTCAGGCTCAGCTCTTCCAAAGGAGGTAGCAGGTGGGAAGGTGTGGAGTGGCGTGAGCTCCACCTGTCACAGGGGCTAGTGTCCTGCTGTCCGGGGGCATATAAGGAAAGCACCCTCTTGTCACCCCTTCAGACAACCTTCAGGCTTGTGATTTTCTCCAGGACACACAGCGATCACCCACAGCAACAGGAAGGACACCGTGCGGTTTCACAGCAGAAAAAGAAAGGACATCTCTAAGAATTACAACACCACGTCCTCTCCTAGGCACTAAACAGCATAGCCGTCATCTCTGCAAACACCCATAAAAACGCATGTCAAACTCTCACACCTGTATTTCTGGTAGGCGTTCTCCCTGCTCTGCTGCATCATCCTTGTTTCCCAATAGCGAGCCTTCATCTGCGGGAGAAAAAGACACCCACATTCAGTTGTGCCCGACTGTGCCCCAAACGAAGACGAGGAAAAAGAAAACACTTACCCAGTTAGCCAGAGCATTCCTCTCCTGAACTGCGATCTGAACAAAGCCAACACACCGAAAGCCAATGTTCAGGGTTCTAAGGATCACTACCATCACCTGCAGGGGGCGCCAAGGGGTCAGTGTGTCGGACACAACTCAGGTTACCTTGTGATTGAAGGTGAGCTTGGACTCCTGCAGCTGATCTTGCATTTCTTCCACTTGTTGTCTGTGAGGGGCAATTGTTTGCATCAGACAAAACCCAACACTGGGTGTGATTTTCAATCATCTGCCCACGTGGCCATCCTCCTCTGATCTGTCCCCTCATACAATGGATCCTGACACAGGAAACACTTTCAGCAGACTATAATTGGACAGTAGGATCAAAGTTATTGTTACAGCCTTTCTGTAACCATTTTTCTTTGCCTGCAGGTTCACAATTGACATAATTTCTTTACCCGTTTTCAATCTTTCCCTCAGTTATCACATGACAAGTGTCTTTGGTCATGAAGCTCTATTCTCCTTTAACTCTGTCTTTGCCATGGTTCCCAGGGTTGCAAAGACCAGTGCCATCAGATGGCACTACCGTGTTTATGGCTAGGACTCATCCGAGGACAAACTGCTTTCCTCAAGACACCACCCCAAGGACACTGCAGTGGAGCCAGTTTCCACAGAGTCAGGCCAACACTGGGAATCAGGACGTGTTTAGTCACGTAATTGTTTTGTGCCTTATCTTTCTGTGTCTGTTAATTCTCTCTGGATACATCCTATGAATTTTGGGGTATATTACGTAATTGAGTCCTCAAAATGTATAAAGATTAAAAATCCGAAGGGAGGGAGGAGTCAAAAATAGCGGAGAACTAGCAGCCTGAGATGACATCAGGTAGCAGGGGATGAGCTAGATAGCTTATCAAACCATTCTGAACACCTACAAATCCAACAGAAGATCGAAGAGAAGAAGAGCAACAATTCTAGAAACAGAAAATTGACCACTTTCTGAAAGGTAGGACCCACGGAGAAGTGAATCCAAAGTGATGGGAGGATAGACCGCGGGGGGAGTGGCCAGCTCCCGGCAAGCGGCGGAGCAACGGAGCACAAAATCAGGACTTTTAAAAGTCTGCTCCACTGAGGGACATCGCTCCAGAGGCTAATCCGGGGTGAAGCCCACGCGGGGACAGCGTGGCCCCAGATCCCGCAGGGTCACAGAAGGATAGGCGGTGTCTGAGTGTCACAAAACTCACAGGTATTAGAGCTGGAAAGCTGGCTACAGAGACAGAGCCAAGGAGTGAGCTCTCAACTCGGGGTTACCTTGAACCGTAATCCATGGCACAGGCCACTGCTCTGTGAGTGGGGTCCCCATAATATCTGGGAAGACCCCCCCGGAAGAGCTCAGGGATCTAAGGGGTTCGGAGACTCCAGGTGGAGCTGTGTGCCAGAGACAGAGATGCTTGGTCACAGGCTGGGTGAGCTCATAGCGCAGCCAGAGGCCAGGAAGTCGGGAGTGGTTGAGCGCTATCTCTGAGGGTGCACTGGGAAGTGGGGCCCTGAGCTCTCAGCTCCTCCAGCCCATAGATTGGGAGGCCGCCATTTTCATTCCTGTCTTCCAGAACTCTACGGAAAGTTTTTAGGGAACAAAAGCTCCTGAAAGCGAACCCAAGCAGATTACTTAGCCTGGCCTCTGGAAAGGGCGGTGCAATTCCGCCTGGGAAAAGACATCTGAGAATCACTACAACAGGCCCCTGCCCCAGACGATCAACAAGAAATCCAGCCAAGACCAAGTTCACTTACTAAGGAGAACAGTGGAATTGCACAGGAGGAGAAAGCAAAGCATGGAATTCATGGCTTTCTCCCCAAGATACTTTAGTCTTGCAAAGTTATTATTTTTTATTTAATTTTTTTTCTTCTGCTAATTTTTTTAACATTTACCCTTTCCTCTTATAGCTTCTTAAAACTAGTTTATCTTAACAATACTTTTCATTTAAAAAAAATCTTTATTGAACCTTCATTATTATTATCATATTTTATCCTTCTTTGTATCTAACTTCAGTTTTTGTATACACATAGGGTTTTCCTTCAAAAAAAATTTGGGTACAACTTCTTCTAATGGATCAAAATACACACTAAATCTACCACCGGGCTTGGTCTAGTCTCCAGCCTGAGCAAATTCTTTCCACTTTCTTTTCTTTATTCTCCAAACCAACTTATCTATCAACTCCTTTTTTAGAAATTAATTTTTTTCACCTTAATAGTCATATTCCATCTCTTCATTATGTTTACCCTTACATATGTTTTTCATTCTTTAAAATATTGGGAGGTAATTTCTTCTAAGAGACCAAAATACACCCAAAATTAAGTGAGTGAACCTGTTCTAGTCACCAGTCTAATATGTATATATATTTTTTCTTTTTTATATTTTTCCTTGTTTTCTTTTTAAATTTTTTTTCCTGAACTTCTTTTTACACCCTTTCTCCCCCCTCCATGATATGGGGTCTCTTCTGATTGGTTAAAGCACATCTTCCTGGGGTCTTAGACACCCTTTTAGTATTTTATTTGCTCCTTCATATATTCTTATCTGGACAAAATGACAAGGTGGAAAAACTCACCAAAAAAAAAAAAAAAAAAAAGAACAAGAGGCAGTACTGAAGGTGAGGGACCTAATCAATACGGAAATTGGTAATATGTCAGATCTAGAATTCAGAATGACGATTCTCAAGGTTCTAGCTAGGCTCGAAAAATGAATGGAAGATATTAAGGAAACTCTGTCCAGAGAAATAAAAGCCCTTTCTCGAGAAATAAAAAAAACTATAATTTAACCAAGTTGAAATCAAAAAAGCTATTAAAGAGGTGCAGTCAAAAATGGAGGCTCTTACTGCTGGGATAAATGAGGCAGAAGAAGGAATTAGTGATATAGAAGACCAAATGACAGAGAATAAAGAGGCTGAGAAAAAGAGAGACAAACAACTATGGGACCACAAGGGGAGAATTTGAGAGATGTGTGACACCATAAGATGAAACATTAGAATAATTGGGATTCCAGAAGAAGAAGAAAGAGAGAGCAGAGCAGAAGGTATATTGGAGAGAATTATTGCAGAGAATTTCCCTGCTACGGCAAAGGGAACAAGCATCAAAATCCAGGAGGTGAAGAGAACCCCCCTCAAAATAAATAAGAATAGGTCCACACCCCATCATCTAATAGTAAAAATTACAAGTCTTAGCGACAAAGAAAATCCTGACAGCACCAGGGGACAAGAAGTCTGTAACATAAAATGGCAAAAGTATTAGATTGGCAGCAGACTTATCCACAGAGACCTGGCAGACCAGAAAGGACTGGCGTGATATATTCAGAGAACTAAATGAGAAAAATATGCAGCCAAGAATACTATATCCAGCTAGGCTATCACTGAAAATAGAAAGAGAGATAAAAAGCTTCCAGGACAAACAAAAACTGAAAGAATTTGCAAACACCAAACCAGCTCTACAAGAAACAATGAAGGGGGTCCTCTAAGCAAAGAGAGAGCCTAAAAGTTGTAGATCAGAAAGGAACAGAGACAATATACAGTAACAGTCATCTTACAGGCAATACAATGGCACTAAATTCATATTTCTCAATAGTTACCCTGAATGTTAATGGACTAAGTGCCCCAATCAAAAGACACAGCGTAGCAGAATGGATAAAAAAACAAAACCCATCAATATGCTGCCTACAAGAAACTCATTTTAGCCCCAAAGACACCTCCAGATTTAAAGGGAGGGTGTGGAAAACAATTTAAAATGGTAATGGACATCAGAAGAGAGCTGGGGTGGCAATCCTTACATCAGATCAATTAGATTTTAAGCCAAAGACTATAATAAGAGATGAGGAAGGACACTATATCATACTCAGAGGGTCTTTCCAACAAGAAGATCTAACAATTTTAAATATCTATGCCCCTAACGTGGGAGTAGCCAACTATATAAACCAATTAATAACAAAATCAAAGAAACACATCGACAATAATACAATAATAGTAGGAGACTTTAACACCCCCTCACCGAAAAGGACAGATCATCCAAGCAAAAGATCAACAAGGAAATAAAGGCCTTAAATGACACACTGGACCAGATGGACATCACAGATGTATTCAGAACATTCCATCCCAAAGCAACAATACACATTCTTCTCTAGTGCAAATACACAACCTAACCCTACAGCTAAAGGAGCTGGAGAAAGAACAACAAAGAAAGCCTAAACCCAGCAGGAGAAGAGAAATCATAAAGATCAGAGCAGAAATCAATGAAATACAAACCACAAAAGCAATAGAACAATGAAACTAGGGGCTGGTTCTCGGAACAAATTAATAAGATTGATAAACCCCTGGACAGACCTATCAAAAGGAAAAGAGAAAAGCCCCAAATTAATAAAATCATGAATGAAAGAGGACAGATCACAACCAACACCAAAGAAATACAAACAATTATAAGAACATACTATGAGCAACTCTACGCCAACAAATTGGACAATCTGGAAGAAATGGATGCATTCCTAGAGATATATAAACTACCACAACTGAACCAGGAAGAAATAGAAAACCCAAACAGACCCATAACCAGTACAGAGATTGAAACAGTCATCAAAAATCCCCAAACAATAGCCAAACAGGGCCAGATGGCTTGCCAGGGGAATTCTACCAAACATTTAAAGAAGAATTAATTCCTATTCTCCTGAAACTGTTCCAAAAAACTGAAATGGAAGGAAAATTTCCAACCTTGTTTTATGAGGCATCACCTTGATCCCCAAACCAGACAAGGATCCCAGCAAAAAAGAGAATTACAGACCAATATCCTTGATCAACACAGATGCGAAAATTGTCACCAAAATACTAGCCAATATGATCCAACAGTACATTAAAATGATTATTCACCATCACCAAGTGGGATTTATTCCAGGGCTGCAAGGTTGTTCAGCATCTGCAAATCAATTAATGTGATCAAATACATTAAGAAAAGAAAGAACAAGAACCACATGATACTCTCAATAGATGCTGGAAAAGCATTTGACAAAGTACAGCATCCCTTCCTGATCAAAACACTTCAAAGTGTCGGGATAGAGGGCACATACCTCAATATTATCAAAGCCATCTATGAAAACCCACCGCAAATATCATTCTGAATGGAGAAAAACTGAGAGCTTTTCCGCTAAGGTCAGGAACGCGGCATCAATGTCTGTTATCACCACTGCTAATCAACATAGTACTAGAAGTCCTAGTCTCACAATCAGACAACAAAAAGAAATGAAAAGCATCCAAATCGGCAAAATAGAAGTGAAAGTCTCACTCATTGCAGATGATATGATACTATATGTGAAAAACCCAAAAGACTCCACTCCAAATCTGCTAGAACTTGTACAGGAATTCAGTAAAGTGTCAGGATATGAAATCGATGCACATAAATCAGTTGCATTTCTTTACACAACAACAAGACAGAAGGACGAGAAATTAAGGAGTCAATCCCATTTACAATTGCACCCAAACCATAAGATACCTAGGAATACACCTAAGCAAAGAAGCAAAGAAAGTATACTAGGAAAACTCTAAAGTACTCATGAAAGAAATTGAGGAAGAAACAAAGAAACATAAAAATGTTCCATGCTCATGGATGGGAAAAACAAATACTGTGACAATGTCTTTGCTAAGTAAAGCAATCTACACATTTAATGCAATCCTTATCAAAATACCATCCATTTTTATCAAAGAAATGGAATAAATAATCTTAAAATTTATATAGAGGGGTGCCTGGGTGGCTCAGTGGGTTAAAGCCTCTGCTTTCAGCTCAGGTCATGACCCGAGGGTCCTGGGATCAAGCCCTACGTTGGGCTCTCTGCTCAGCAGGGAGCCTGCTGCCCCCCCCACCCAACCTGCCTGCCTGTCTACTTATGAGCTCTCTGTCAAATAAAGAAATAAAATCTTAAAAAAGTACACTATTACTGAAACATACATCTATCGATAACTGATAACATCTTGATTATATATAATTACTTTTAAAAAAATTTATATGGAACTAGAAAAGACCTCGAATAGCCAAAAGAATATTGAAAAAGAAAGCCAAAGTTAGTGGCATCACAATTCTGGAATTCAAGCTCTACTACAAAGCTGTCATCATCAAGACACCATGGTTCTGGCACAAAAACAGACACATAGATCAATGGAAAAGAAGAGAGAGCCCAGAAATAGACCCTCAACTCTATGGTCAATTAATCTTTGACAAAGCAGGAAAGAATGTCCAATGGAAAAAAGACAGCCTCTTCAACAAATGGTGTTGGGAAAATTGGACAGCCACATGCAGAAAAATGAAACTGGACCACTTCCTTACACCACACATGAAAACTGACAAAATGGATGAAGGACCTCAATGTGAGAAAGGAATCCATCAAAATCCCTGAGAATACAGGCAGCAACCTCTTCGACCTCAACCACAGCAACTTCTTCCTAGAAACACTGCCAAAGGCAGGGAAAGCAAGGGCAAAAATGAACTATTGGAACTTCATCAAGATCAAAATCTTGTGCACATCAAAGGAAACAGTTAACAAAGCCAAAAGACAACTGACAGAATGGCAGTAGAATTTGCAAACGACATATCAGATAAAGGGCTAGTATCCAAAATCTATAAAGAATTTAGCATATCAGATAAAGGGCTAGTATCCAAAATCTATAAAGAGTTTAGCAAACTCAACACCTAAAGAACAGATAATGTAACCAAGAAATGGGCAGAGGACATGAACAGACATTTCTGCAAAGACATCCAGGTGGCTAACAGACACATGAAAAACAGGTCTACATCACTCAGCATCAGGGAAATACAAATCAAAACCACAATGAGATACCCCCTCATGCCAGGCAGAATGGCTAAAATTAACAAGTCGGGAAATGACAGATGCTGGCGAGGATGTGGAGAAAGGGAAACACTCCTACACTGTTGGTGGGAATGCAAGCTGGTGCAACCACTCTGAAAAACAGCATGGAGGTTCCTCAAAAAGCTGAAAATAGAGCGACCTTACGACCCAGCAATTGCACTACCGGGTATTTACGCTAATGATACAAACATAGTGATCTGAAGGGGCACGTGCACCCCAATGTTTATAGCAGCAAGGTCCACAATAGCCAAACTATGGAAAGAACCTAGATGACCATCAACAGATGAATGGATAAAGAAGATGTGATATATATATATATATATGGAATACTATGAGGCCATCAAAAGAAATGAACCTTGCCATTTGTGACGATGTGGATGGAACTAGAGAGTATTATGGTTAGCGAAATAAGTCGATGGGAGAAAGACAACTATCATATGATCTCCCTGATATGAGGAAGTGGAGATGCAACATTCGGGGTTTGGAGGGTAGGAAAAGAATAAATGAAACAAGAAGGGATCAGGAGGGAGACAAAACATAAGAGACTCTTAATGTCACAAAACAAACTGAGAGTTGCTGGGGGGAGGGGTGTAGGGAGAGGTTGGTGGGGTTATGGACATTGGGGAGCGTAGGTGCTATGGTGGGTGCTGTGATGTGAGTGTGATGTGATGTGAATCTGGCGATTCACAGACCTATGCCCCTGGGGGCTAATAATACATTATATGTTTATAAAAAATTTTAAAAATTAAAAAAAAAAACAAAGGAACAGGTGTTTCAGAAGCCACTATATGTAGTGTCTGAACTTACCTGTACTTGCCCATTTCTTCTTTGGCTACTTTCAGATTTTCATCGGCAGCTGACAGCTCATTCTTGGTTGCATTCAGTTCATAAAGTGTCTCTTCTAGCTTCCTAAGATGGGAAAGGTATATACACTGTCCAGTAGCCAAGGTCCTGAATTTCTGCCATTTATCCTCCCAGCACACTTGATGGCCTATGTTGGAATGTCTCCGCTAAAAGCACAGACTGACAACACAACAGGGAAATGAATGAAGGCCCCATATAGGGTTAAAGAAAAATCGAACACTGGTTTGTGGCCAAGCTCCTTGCAATCGGGGTTGTCTTTATACTTCTCTACTTTAATTCACTCACAATGTCATCAAATAACATTGCACTTTGTGCCCTTTTGGAGTACGTCTTTGGTTTGAGATGCTCAAGGTTCATTTCAATTCAAAGTGAAAAGCCAAGCCTGACAAGCTACACTCATTAGGATGAAGCACGGGGCCAGCATTAGTCTCACCTCCCTGGGGAGTCCTGATCCTCAGACAAAGGCTGGGCCACACACAGTCAGTCAGCCCAAAGGAACCTTCCGGAATATGGCTTCAATGGCATGGAAACTCACTCCCACACATCTCTAGCCTTTAGAAGTACAACCCCTGGCCCCACATGAAAGATCCTGGTGTAGGAAAAGGCCAATCTTAGTGCCGAAAATATGTCCTCAAATAATCCATGTGAACTGTCACATACGCAGGGTGTTATCTCAGGGAACATACTTCAGATGGAAAACTGTCAGCTCCATTCAGTCAACCTTTTTTTTTTTTACAGATTTTATTTATTTATTTGACAGAGAGAGATCACAAGTAGGCAGAGAGGTAGGCAGAGACAGAGGGGAAGTAGGCTCCCTGCTGAGCAGAGTACCCAAAGTAGGGATAGATCCCAGGACCCTGGGACCATGACCTCAGATGAAAGCAGAGGCTCTAACTTACTGAGGCACCCAGGCGCCCCGAGTCAATCTTCTTGAACAAGACCAAGTTCATGGATGGTGAAGGCAGTAAACAGCAATGCTTAGAAAGGTTGTTTTTCTGTGCCGCCCTCGCCTCTTTTGTTCATGGTGTTGATACACAAGGTTTCAACAGGACACTTTTCAAGAATCTCATGCAGAAAGACTCAGAAACAGACAAAAGCTCAAGAAAGAGAAGGACATGAGCATCTGCTTCTGGTCTCTCAACTACCCTTCAGCAAATGTCTTCTGGAGCGTCAGTCAATGTGGGGCTCAGGGATATGGTGTTGAAGAGAGAAAGGTGGTCAGGACACTGGACCTGCCCCAAGAAGAACATACCAATGAACACAACTCAGGTGCCTGTGAAAGAGAACGGCCCCCACCCCTGGAGTCGGAAGGAATAACAAAAACTTGAGACTGCAGGGAAGACAGGGAATTTCAACATGAATGAGGGACTCCAGCATCCTGATCTCCTGAGAAACAAAAGGAAACACTGGACAAGAGAGCGAACTTGTAGAGAATGCACCCAATTTCTAAAGAGCACATGAAGAAACACGAGAACCAGATGGAGAAGGAAGCACAGGAGAAAGCCAGCCTCGAAGTGGGAGCCAATCTCCCCAGGACACATCAGTGAATTCTGGAACAGGCGAGTGAATACACAGTAAATGAACAAGTAACCTTCTGGAGACAGGTTGGAATGCAACAAGTGAAGTTCCAGTCCAGCCAGCAAAGATGAGAATTAGTGAAACTGCAAGCTTTGGTTGGGATCCGGGAGAGTTACACCTAGAAAATCATGTGGAGGGGCACCAGGATGGCTCAGTAATTAAGTATCTGCTTAAAAGTATTTGGTTCAGGTCATGATCCCAGGGTCCTCCAATAGAGCCCAACACTGGACACCCTGTTGGGCAGGAAGCCTGCTTCTCCCTCTCCCACTCCCCTTGCTTATGTTCTCTCTCTTGTGGTCTCTCTCTCTCTGTCAAATAGATAAATAAAATCTCTTTTAAAAAAAAAGAAGAAGAAAGAGAAAATCAGGTGGACAGGGAATACGCTGGCCTTCTTAGGGATTGGCCTGCAGTGAATGATCTCAGTTGTACACAAGATGAAGGGACCCAGTATTGCTGGAGTCCCAGCCCACTTTCCACAAAGAAACTTTCCCTGTTTCTGCAGGAAGAGAATTCCATTTTTCTCTCCACATTCTGGACCCAAGTCTCATGCTGAACAAGAAATGGACCTGATGCATGATTGGTAAGAGCACGTGATGAGAGTGAAACTGAAAAGACAATACAGACTGACCCAGAGGGGATCCAGGCATCAACGTGATTAATGTTGGTACCTTCCCCCTTCTACTCCAATGAATCACACAACAACATGGGGCAAGTCATTAGAACAGAAAGAAAAATGCAGGTTACACAAATCAAGATTGGAAGGGCAGGCACAACTCTACAGAATGCATTTGGCAAAAGTACTCTAAGATCCAATTCCAGAAGATCCAAATACAGTTATCTAGACTTGCCGCCACGTAAATTCATACAATGGTATCTGTGACAACACAGCAGTAGCTTACTCTTCTGCAGTCAGTTTTTGTCTTTCAGAGAATTCCACCACCACATCCAATTTCTTCTTTAGCAGGTTAAGTTCTGTTTCTTTAGCTGTTTTCTGAGAACTCAGGGCATTACATCGGCCTTCCAGAAACTTTTTACTTTCTGTTAAGGATGAGTTTGCTTTTGTGTGCTTGTGCCATGAACTGAGAACTTGGTTTTGATGAGGAAAGGAGAAGGGCAAGACTGTGAAGGCAGGAAGGCATCTTTCCCTGCCCGATGCAAACTCATGGCCACCGTATGGAGATTTCTTCCCTGAAAACAACATACCTTTCAGTTCATGGTTTTTGGATGTCAAGGCTCTCAGCTCTTGATCCCCCAATTCATCTTGGGCCTTTAAAACAGATTTGAAAAAAGACATATGAGGGCACCTAATAGGACAGGCTCATGGAGGGCAACAAAGAAAGCCCTTGAGGCATAAATGGAATAAGGAGAAAGTAAGCAAACTAGTTCATGTCAAAAAATGCACAAATGGCTTTCTTAGTGGAACAGATATAAAATAATCTTCTACTATACAATTGGGCTTGCTATCGCCCTTCATCGCTCACGTATTTTGTGGGATTTTCTACATAACTTGGAGGGCAGCGCTAAATGATGTGATGATGACCCAGTTGTGAAATAAACCACATTTCCTAGACCTTGAAATAGCAAACCACATCGGGGTGGTCGTAAGTGAAATCGCAGCTCACTGTTCTGTAGGAGTTGCAGTTCCCTGACAGTCACGCTCTACTGCGAAACAGTACAGGAGTGCACTGCACTCACCTCACCCAATAAATGAAAAGCCTCCCAAGCCACATTATAGGACAACTAACACCTAACTCTTACCACATCCACATTCTGGATATTCTTTTCTCTCTCATCTTGAAAGAGAGCCTGTTTACACTGAAGCCTGTCCTTCAAATGTTCATTAATCTCTTCCACATTTTTGATGTTCTCCTTCAAGAAAATATATTGAAATATATATATCTATTGAATGAGTAGCAATGATTCATTCCTTTGGACACCTGGGTTGCACCTGGGTGGCCCAGTCTGTGGAGTGTCTGACTCCTGCTTTCATTTGCCTCAAGTCCTGATCTCAGGGCCATGGGATTGATTCCTGCATCAGGCAACACACTCAGCACAGTGTCTGCTTAGCATTCTGTCTCTCTCTCCTTCAGACCCCCTCCCCTCACTCTATCCTTCTCTCAAAGCAATCAATCTTAGAAATTAATAATAATAATAATAATAATAATAATAATAATAATATTTCATTACCTTTACTTCTGTTGTTAGGACACAATTCAGGCAAAGAATGGATTCTTACTTTCAATTTATGTACTTCAGGAAGAGAAAGCTTATGTTCTCTCTTCGTTTCTGCTTGCTCCTTTGCTTCTTTTGCTTTCCTGACCTATAAAACATATGAAAAAGGAATCAGAATTCCAAAATAGCATGTTGGAGAAATCTATCTTTGTGACTCCTTTCACAAAGACAGAGGCAGTGCGCTACATTTGTGAAGCTTCTCTTACTCAAGGACCGCTTCTGGATCACACAAAATAGATCAATAGAGTGAACTACCAGAGGGGAAAGTAACCAAAATGAAATCACAAAAAAATATTTGAAAGGGCACACATACCTTCTCCTCCCAATGAGCTATGTTTTTTTCAAGGTCCCTGTTTTCCTTTTTAAAGTCATCAATCTTCTTCTTTATTTGGTCTAAAGTAACTGAAAGGAGAAAAAAGAATTTTAAGATAATTAGCAAAAACAGTGACATTGAATAATCGCACTGTGTTAGCACCAGAGAGCATTCTCTGACACTTGGGTGTCACTAACTTGCTAGCATTCCCAGTGTGCCTGAAGAAAGCAAGTTGTAGCAGCATTTGAAACCTAAGACTTTCTATATCAGTGATATTCCTACTTAAAATGTTTTTGAAACATAGAGAAACACAATCGCATGTCTTCACATTTTTCTCTATCTGTAAGCACCATTCCTGGAAAATCCAATCCCTGCAAATGCTCATGTCATCGCCAGAGCTGTGACAGAAAAATCTAGCATCCTAGCAACGAACATCTCTCTCCTCCAATAATTCAGATACAAAAGCAGGTCCCTGCACACAACCTAAAATGAGCAAATATATCCTTTGTCCTGCTCAGTGCCACATCCACTTCCAGGTCCTACTTGGAATTCCACACAAGGAAAGCTCAAGATGTCAGGTGAGTGACAACTCGCAGGCCTTCAGAGACTTTCTGCTGCTCACAGATCGCCTTTCATGAACCCCAGGGCTGGGGGCTCTGGAGGACAAGATCTCTGCTATGAACACACTTGGGTAACAATATCTACATTACACAGAGTCTCTGGAGGGCCTGGATAATGCACACACCCGAGAAGACAAGCTTTTTTCATCACAACAGGAGAATGTTACTCTCTACCCTTATAGGAAAACAACACTCAAGAGGAGCCTGATCACAGCTGGATAACACATGTAAGGTCTAGAACACAGACTCCTCTAAGAGCCACTTGATTCTCTCATCTTGGGGCACCTGGATGGCTCACTTAGTTAAAGGTCATCCCTCTGCTGGGGTCAGGACACCGGGTCCTGGGATCACATCCCACATCCAACTCTGCTCAGCGGGAGCCCAATTCTCCCTCTCTGTCTGCCTGCCACTCCGCTGCTTGTGCGCTCTCTCTCTCTCTCACTTTCTGTCAAATGAATAAACAGAATGTCTTAAAAAATAATTCATCTTTCCTCAAAGTGCAAACTTCTCTTCTTCTGGCCCACTGTGAGCGCTCTCCTGCTCTGAGACCTCTCTTCTCACCAGGAGCACTGCCGCACTCACAGCCATGAACAGGCTCCCCACACCCCTCTACTCTAAAACCCTCAATTTGCTTCCCAGAGTCCATAGTCTCTCATGGTTCATCTCTCCCTCTGATTCCCCCCGCCAATTCATTTCCCCTTCCTTCTCCAAATATTCTCTATGCTATTCCTTATGTTCCACAAATAAGTGAAACCACGTAATAACTGACTTCCTCCACTGGACTTATTTCACTTAACATATTTCCCTCACTTTTTTGCAACCCAGTATCTGCACTGAAGTACGGAACCTGGGACTGTTTTAAAATCCTGAAAGAAAGAAAATGGAAGGAAGGAGGAAAGAAGGAAGGCAGGCAGGCAAGGGAGCAAAGGCTGTGTCAAGGATATGCCTCTTTCCTTCTCTACAAAGCTTTCCTGAAACCTTACAAAGAGTTGGCTGTTCGCTGAATTCACACACAGTCACGGCCCATGAGGTGCTATGAAATTTCCCAGACTGTTTCAAACGCGGTGTCATCAAAAAGAAGTAAAAGCCATAGGATGAGAAAAAGAGTGGCCCATGACGAGAGATGAAGCATAAGCCACAACAGAAATGACAGCTGATGTTTCCAAAAAGGGGAGCCAGGCAATTCAGATTCGAGTCGCCCTGATGTTATTATAGCTCAATAACATCGAGGCAAGACCTCATTTTGACACCATTAACATATTTCCTCATTCTAAAACTTCACAGGATGATGAGAGTTTGGGGCCAATCTCCAAATCTTGCCAGGATATTCGAATATCACCATGCTATCAAAAAACCAGTCATAGTATGTTGTTGGGGAGAGTGCATCAGGGGAGGGCAATCAGAAAGCCATGGTTATTCCTTTAATTTCCCATGTTGGTTAGGAACCTCTGAGCTCCCCTGGCCCATGTCACCAGCCCCATGGGCAGGGCAAGTGGAAAGTAGATGGCTACACCAAATACGTAATATTTTTCTTTTCTCTTTGAAGGGAAGTTTTCTCCATTGGCAGGGAGAGGGGGAATAGTCCCATGTAGAAAGAAAGTCAAAGGAGCTCTTTCTTCTTAGAAGGGTCTGGCCTCAAGTGAAACCATGTCTCCAGAGTCTAACTGGTGGTTTCCCAAAGACTAAGCCACAGAGCTGAGGGAAATCACTCCACTGCCACCTCCTCCCTGTCTCACCGGTGAGGACCTCAGTCTAACCCCGAGCCAGAGGCGCAGAAAACCTCACCCTAACTCCCACTTACCTCACTTCCTTTACCAGGACACAGTATCTGGCTTTCAACACAACCCAACAAGGCATACTGCAGGTAAAAACCATGACAGCAAGCGCGAGAATCACATTTCCTGTGGCAGAAGTAATGGGGAGAGCAGGTTGGACTTTAAAGTCTCTTCGATGCATGATACTGGGTCTAAGGGAAAAGTGCACAAGAGGAAGACGAGATGGTAAATGTGGGCAGAGATGTGAAACTCTAAGGCTGTAACATGATTCCAGACAACAACACCATTACAGAAATCAAGAGTGCTTGCGCTGGCCTTTTGAAGAGGCTCAAAACAAACCAGAGGAAAGAATCATTAACAGTAAAGAATGTCCAGTAGAAACTCCCAAAAAAGAAACACAGAGACATACTGACAAAGACAGCACAGAAAATCCAAGATTGGTAGGTCATTACAAAATGTGTGACACACATGTAACAGGAATACCTATTCCTGTAGGAGAATGGACGGAGAGATATTTGAAGCAATAATGACAGAGCATTGTCCAAAATTAATGGAGTTACCAAATCAAGATCCAGGAAAATGAAAACATTGGAAGAGGATAAATACCAAAACACACACACAAACAATGAACAAAAAACACCAATGATGCCTAATCTAGAATATTCAGCTACAGATCATTAGAGACAAAGAAACAGTTCTGGAAATCTGGAGCAGGGGTTGGGAGTGGGTGGGGGAAGGGGGAGAGGGGAGCAGTAGTAACACCTTACTCCAGAGGAAGAAGGATAAGAACATCACACTTCTTTCCAGAAACCATGCCATCAAGAATGATGAATGTTTATAGTGCTTAAAGGAACATCGAGCTAGAAACTGGTGGCCAGTGAAATGATCCTTCAAAACACACCACAGAGTAAGGAAAGCCGCCAGAAATAATGACGGGCATTATTTCAATGAGGAAGGGGTCACTTCTCCAAAAAGACACAACAATTTCTAATGTGCATGCCTCAACAACAGAGTATCAGAGCATATGAAGCAGAAACGGAAAATATTGCTGGTGGGAACAGATGAATCCATTCCTACAGCTGGAGAATTCAAAACCCTCTTATCAGTCATTGACAGACCCAGAGATACAGAAGTTCCATGAGAACGCAGGTGAACTGACCAGCATCACCCATCCACTGCATCCACTAACATCGGCAGAATACTTCATTCAACAACGAGGTATAGACATTCTTCTCAAGCTCACATGGAACAGTCACCGAGAGAGTCCATATTCCGGGCCATACAACACATGTGAACCACGAAAGGAATCAAAACCACAGGAACTATGTTCTTAGACCACAGATGAGTCAAACGAGAGATCAAGAACAGAAAGATAACTGGGAATGACCAAAAATGGAGATTCACCAGCACACTTCTAAAGAAGACATGGGTGGGAGGACAGGTCGATGGAGGGAAGGGTGAAAGAGGTGAAGGGGAAGAAGAGTTCACTTCTGTCGTGAGCACAGAGAAATGTACAGAATTGCTTGAGTCATGTTGTACACCTGAAACTCACATTATACTGTTTGCCAATTATTCTTGAACTTAAAAAAAAGAACATATGGATCAAGAAGTCACTTCAATAGAAATTTAAAACTACATCAATCTGGTTATAATCTAAATTGACATATTAGAGGGAAATCTGTGGTACTGAATGGACACAGAAATGTCCAGGGACTAGGGGGGTGGGGTTATGAACATTGGGGAGGGTATGTGCTATGGTGAGTGTTGTGAAGTGTGTAAACCTGGCGATTCACAGACCTGTACCCTGGGGATAAAAATACATTATATGTTTATAAAAAAATAAAAAAATGTTCAGTGACTATAAATTTTCTGCTTATTTATGAATGAAAGTACAGAAGGTATATTAATATACTTACAGCAAGGACGGTTCTCCAGAGGTAAATGAGAAAGGCACAAGTTCCCAAGGAGGCAGTTAAAATGAGAAGCTTCCACCGAACTTCAGTCTCATGAGGGCCAAGAAGGAAATGGTCAGGCAAGGAAAGGACAAGCTGAAATACCATTTGAGACAATGAGGACTCTCAAAGACATTTACTGTGTATCTGTCACAAAGAATCAACTGTACAAACCCTCAACCAGCCTCCAGGAGGTAAGCATACCTCTCAACTGTCTCCTCCTAGAGGAGAAGGAACACAGAGGGATTTCCAAGGAGCTGGGGCAAACTTTTGGCAGTGATGAGTGTGTTTATCATCTTACCATGGTGATGGCTTCCTTGTTGCTTACCTATGTCCAATATCAACAAACAGTATTCTTTGAAAAGATGTTGTGATCACATATACATTATAACACACTGAAGCTGTAGGCAAAATCTAATAGACAAATCTTAAGAGATTTTATTTTACCTACAAGCACACTGCAATTTTTTTTCTATAGCTAACAGAACTTGAGAATTTATAAGTCAACATCAAATAGACAAGATAAGTCAAAGTGAACTTAGAATAGGTAAGAAGTCAGTGACTTCTATTGTACATCCATGAAGGACCTGGATAAACTCCTTTGGAACATTTCCAAAACTACACCCAAAATTTATGGAAGAATGAGAGAAATCATGAATATAATGTACTAGAGGTACAAATGAGCATGTTATATGGACAGATGTTTATAGATTAGGACATAAGTGAGAGAGACAGGAGGATGCTTGTTAATACAATATGCGATAATTGTCCAATAAAAATAAATTAGAGTTATTGCTTAGTTTCTGAAAACATTTGTTTTCTTTCAATGTTCACTTTGATTCTGAATCACAGTCCAAGATGTCAGATTTCTGAAGTACATAAGGATTTGCATAATCAGGTGATCATGTATTTTCTAAGGATATCTGTGAAGTTTAGTATCTCCAAAAAGCCAATGGAAGGAATTCATGTCCCTATTTCTTACTACTGTATTTAAATCATGCAATAGCAACTATAAAATTTAGCTTTCTAAAGAGAGAAAATATTAACGAATGTATTTATTTATTTGAAAGAGAGAGGCGGAAGGACAGAGGGAGACTGAGCAGCAGACTGACAGCTGAGTAGGGAGCCCAATCAGGGCTAAAATCCGAAGACCCTGGGATCATGACCCAAGTCTAAGGCAGACACTTAACTGCCTGAACCACCCAGGTGCCTGTAAATTTTAAGAATACAAAATTCCTGGACATGAACACCAAGGCAAGAAACACATCATTTTATAAAAACTATATTTAGAAGCAATTCAGGAGAAAAGACATTCACAATGCAATTCATACTAATTCCCACGAAGCTTGGATTTTGTGCAAACACACCTCTCTAGAAAGGAACTCCTGAAATCTGTAACATTTTCCTTCAGGCCTCACAGCTGAGGTCAGGAAAATGTGTGCTGGTGGGAAACGTACACTGTCTTTGAATAGCCACTGTCTGAAAGAGAGCAGTAGCTGTCAGCACAGTGGTTGATCATGGGGATCAAATGCACAAAAGACAGAGGCCGTCCTGTCAGGAATGTAAAACGTACCCACTTGTGGGCACTCAGTATATCTGGCAGCTGTCTGGATGCTAATACCAGTAGCTGAGTCTTAACTAGATGACAGCCAGTGGGGCCAAAAACACTAGGTTCTCCGACAGTGGCCATGAGCAGGTCGAGGTGGGAAATGCAAGACCAGTTTGTTCAGGCAAGAGTTCAAAGATGGGGTAGGGTGAGAAAGGTAAACTGATCCATGACATGCAGCCTAGGTAGAGGGGAATGATTCCAATCAAGATGACCAAGAAATTCCCTATTCTGAAGACTCAAATGAAACATAATGAAGTCTATTTTGACTAGAGGTCTTCATGTGGGATGGGCCTGCCCCAATACCAGGTTCCTTCTTGACTACTGACACTTCTGGACCCCTCTTTCATAATCTGGAGCAAGCAGAACTAAAGAAGTCTACTTGTATCCAGGGGTGTTCCCTAACTGTTGGCCGGTTCTCTCTTTCTCCTGGGGTTACAGGTTTTACTTTTTCATGATAGAGTGAAATATTCATGCTGGGAACCACATATTTCTTTATATTTAGACAATCCTAAGGACATCCAGAACTTTCTTACTTTGGGAAAATCGACACTCTGCACATACTTGGTCAAAGAAAGGACAACAACTCATTCACTTCCTGATCACGTACTCCTAGTGATTTTCCAGTGACATATATCCCAGCAGGATGCGGTCACTTAGTGTCTTCTGGGATTCTCAGTTCTCCATGGATCTGGTGGGACACACGGTCCCTGAGGACAACCTCCAAGACTAGAAGAAGGAAAGGACTGATTCAGAAGTTGCTAAAAGTCAACAAGCCAAGAAGCACAGAGCACAAAGTATATTTCACTTTTTAACATTCTAGTCCCACCACCAATGCTTGAGATACCCAGGGCTGCCAAACTTCACAAATAGAAACAATGCGCTGACAGGAAAACCAACTAGATAGAAGATGGACACTGAATTTACCAGGCTTGCGGCAGGATCTTCACTGGGCTTCCAGGGACTAATCTAATACCCCTAGCTCCTATTAAATTAGAGTTCCTGACATTTTCAAAGACAGTTTTAAAGTGATATGATGTACATATCACACAAACCCCCTATTTAGGACAAAGAGCTCAATGACTTTTCCTATCTTCACAAATCCTTCCTCTTGACACTATAAACCTGGTGTCTATGGTTTCCATCCTACCAAAGCTGCTCTTCTTGGACCAAGCAGCACAGACAGGACCCAAAACTGGATGGAAATGGCTGTGGCCACAACCCCTTCAGGTTGACCCAGAAACCTGCCCTGCGGTGTCTAGTCGTCAGGAAGAACTGTCATTCTTCTGAAGTTACCATCAAGAACCGCATGAAAAAGCTGTTATTTAACCACCGTGTGAAAGAACCCAGTCGGACGGAAGACACCACTAGCAGCTCATGGGCACCCAAATAGCTCAGTCAGTTAAGTGACCAAGTGTTGGTTGGGGTCAAGTCATGTTCTCATGGTCCTGAGGTTAAGCCCCTCCTAGGGCTCTGCGCTCACTGCACAGCTGGTTTGGGATTCTCTTTCCCACCCTCTCTGCTCTTCCCCCTACACCTGTGTCCTTTTTCTCTATTCCTCAAATAAATAAATCGAGTAAATTTCTCTATTTCTCACATATCCAAAAAGAAAAAAAGAAGAAGAAGAAGGAGAATACGATGACAAAGAAGGAGGAAGACACCAGTGAAGTGTCACAGTTACTCACATTTGGGTTTGGGGAACTGGGACACTGGAGCAAGAGGGACGAGAAGAGCAGCCTTTGCACCATCATGCCCTCGTCCTTTTAAGGGCACTGTGGGCCCAGGGAGGAGGTGGAGATGGCTGGGGGGTAGGGGAGGGAGTGGTGGGAGGGGATAGATTGGGAATTAGGGATGGGAATAGGGAGGAAATAGAGGGTAGAATGGGGAAGGTGTTGGTCAGGAGAATGGGTCAGGGTCAAATAAAGTACTTCAGGGGAGGAGCAAGGTTCACAAAGGTTAGTAGGTCAGCAGGACACATTAGCAGGTAAAGTGAACTCTCAGGAGCAGTTGGTGTGGAGAATCCATCCTCCACCAAGCCTTCCCGGGTTTGAACGTTTTCTTAGCAACCTAGAACCATTCTAATCTCTCCACCAATCAGCTGCCTTTGCCCCTAGTAGCTCAACATGGATGCCACAGGTGACCTCGTTGGTACAAAGCCCCTTCCCACGTGATACCCCACCACGTGCCATCCCAACGACAGGTCCTCTCTGGAACTTTGGCCATCCTTCTTGTTTGCTCCCTCCAACCCAGGTCCCTGTTCCCTCTTCTGGGCGCTCTCTCCTTCCTTTCCAAACTCCCATCTGAGAGCCACTGGCTGAACAACATAGAAAGCAAAGGAGGACCAAACTGCAACAATAAGCAAATACACAATCAGAAGAGGAGGTTCCAGCCTTCTCTCAGCAACTCAACGCAGACAGAACACCCACAAGATGTAGATCTTGATGGCAAACCATCTGAATCCCATAGCTGTCTCCATACATCTGTCCACATCCACATCGACCAACTTTAGGTACATAGGAGACCGTTACAAAAATGCGCCCAATTTACTTTAGCCATAAGGGAAATTTCAATTTTTTTTCAGAAGCATGAAATCACAGACAACAACAAAGCATGTTGTGGTAATATAATGTGCTAGAAATCACTGCTAAAAAGCGAACTAGAAATTCCCATATGTTTAGAAATTGAGAAGTACCTCTATCAATGGAACAGGAGTAAAGAAATAGAAAAGTGGGGCGCCTAGGTGGCTCAGTGGGTTAAAGCCTCTGCCTTCGGCTCACGTCATGATCTCAGGGTCCTGGGATCAAGTCCCACATCGCACTCTGCTCAGCAGGGAGCTTGCTTCTGCATCTCTCTCTGCCTGCCTCTCTGCCTACTTTGATCTGTCTCTCTGTGTCAAATAAGTAAATAAAATCTTAAAAAAAAGGAAATAGAAAAGAAAAAGAGCAACACTGGAACTGAATGATAGGAGCATGATACAACTGTAAACAAATATGTCTTCTGGGCTGGAATATCCTCCAGTATTAGTGTGAGAAGTCTGCATGGTCCCAAAACCATCCCTAATTGGCTGAGACATTTGAACACCTCCAACAGCGTAGATGTGTCACTTCTCTTTGTGACCCTCCTACCTACTAGCTTCGGCTTTACATGACGAACCTCACAGGGAAACAATCCAATCAGACTCTCATGGCATCTCCTGGGACCTCCAGGAATGAGAGAATTTTAAGAGAAGACGTTCACCAGCTTCTCCCCTGGTGGATCCAGGACAACACCCAGAGAGCTGGCTGCTCCAGATGTGCTGGGTGTGGACAGCCAAGCAGGTGGGCAGGGCCAGGGATCCAGGAGACTAGACAAACCCCTTGTTATCATCTCTCCTGGGCCCTGTCCTGAGCTGAACTTCCTAAACTGTGTCTCCCTAGGACTCTCACAATGTTTCCTCAACTCCTTCTGGCCCAAGACAGCTGAATATCAGTGCTCTACAAAGCACCACTTTATCATTATGTAAATTTCTTGTAAACAGGAACCATTCTAATATTGCTTAAATAGAACAACAGCTTTTTTTTCTAATTCACATATAATGTATTTTTTGTTTCAGGGGTAGAGATCCGTGATTCATCAGTCTCACACAATTCAAGCACTCACCAAAGCACATACCCTCCCCAATGTCCATCCCCCAGCCACCCCATCCTTCCCACACACTTCCACTCCCGCCACCCTCAGTTAGGAGAACATCTAAACATACATATAAGGAAACCATAAAAAACAAGCCAGCAACAAAAGAAGGATCACAAAATAAAGTATAAAATTCTGCTTAGATGCCGCTGTCCACCTCAAGAGTCCCAGAGCTGGGCTGCCCTGGTTGTCGAAGGAGAGACCAGCTATGGAAGGGGTGGAGTCAGATTAGCCCAAAAGTGAACAGGAGAGAGGCCCAGCCTGTAAGGGGGGACCAGGGACTTCCATGAAAGATGGCCAGATTCACCTTGATTAGAAGTGGAATTGGGAGCAGGGAAAAAATCAGGGAACAGAATTTGGGGGGCCTCAAACAGGTGAGATCAGTCATGGAGTTGAGGAGGTGTCCCCAAAGCCAGAGTCAGTCTCCTATCTATTGTGGAGGCCAAGAAAACCAAGGCTGTACCCACCTCGAGTCTAGCCCTGAAATAAGTACAGCCATCTTGACAAAGCGAAAACTGGCACCTTGCACCCCCCCTCCACCCACTCCTCTCCCCTTGGTAGTATGTGTGAACAAATACTAAACTTGCAGAAATCACAATCCTGCAAGACAGGAGTCTCCCTCGGTTCACAAATGTCCCAGTGCTAAATCTCACTAACAAGGACGCTTGATAGGAGAAATGTGACATTCCACCAGGAAACTCCCAACTGTCTTCATGTTAGTACCTCATCTGAAGGAAAAAGAGCCTTGGCTTGATAATAACCAAGCCTCCAATATCCTGACAGTCTTCTTTACCCTGGTAGCCCTTCTGAACACACCCTTTGCCCTCACCCACTGCTGAGTCCACCCCTACTCTGCCTTTAAAAACTCTGCCTGTAATCCAGTTCAGGGTCCAAGTCCCTACTCCGTTGCATTGGGTATACTTGGGCCCAAGCTTAAGCTTGTCAAATAAACCCTCATGCTATTGCATCAGTGTTGGCTCCTTGGTGCTCTCTCAGATGTGAAGACTCGGGAATAACACTATGAAACCCTTTGTAGCCCCTGGAGACAAGCCGGGAGCCTAGAGTTTGAGACCCAGCTGTCCTGCTTACCTGCTGTTTGGCCCAGTGCTCGTTTCCTTCAGTGAACCGAGAGTGTCCATGCCTGTGTCCATAACTGTGCGGAGGACAAGAAGAAGCCACATGTTGAGAACACATAGACCTTGGTGTCATCATCTCCATGGGCTGAATTGTCTTTGGAGATCCAGTGCCTCATGTCTCACAGCTCTTAATGGCAGCCCAGGTGACAACCACAGGTCCCTCCTGTGTCAGGCCTGTGCTATGCCCTGCCCTTTGCCCACATAAGCTCTTGGGCTCCAGATGGCAGGAGGACCTCATGAACTGGGGGGAGAGCTTTGGGCCCCTGACGAGACTGAGAGATTCCTGGACCCTGGGAAAGGTGAGTGAGTGAGGGATCCTACAGGACTGGGGAACAGAGCTCCAGGGCTCCCTGGAAGGAATGGGGGATTGGGCAGCCGTGGAAACAGCTAGAGGCATATTACAAGATTCCTGGGTCCCCACAGAGCAGATCCCTCCCTCACCTCTGCTGGTGCTGGTGGGGATCTGGAAGCAGCAGCAGCAGCAGCAGATCAATGGGATTTGGATGGAGCTGGAGCTGGGAAGAATGGCAAGGCAGGTAAGTGGTAACCAGGCTTGTAAAGGTAACCAGGCTTGGCTGCTCTTGGCCTCTTCCTCCTTCCCCAGCCACCTCACCACCTCTGACCCTGACCTCACCCTGCAGCAGGGCATGGGAAAGCCAGGCAAAGGTGGACACCCACGGCCAAGGAAGGGTCCCTCCCCAGACCTCTGTGTCCTGGTTGTTGAACAGACAGAAGGAGTCACCCGGGGCCCCTGGAACAGGGAGGGAGAATCTGGCCCCAGAGCCCTCTCTGATGGGGCTTGGGGAGAATCCTGGAGAGACAGAATGTAGCACTGCTGATGAGGGAGCAAGAGGCTGACTGAAGACAAAGCAACAGCTGGCACCTTGCACCTCCTCTCCACCTGCTCCCACCCCAGTAATATGTGTGACATTCCTTAGGCATCCCTGACTGCCCTAAAAGAAAAACAAATAGTTAACTTGCAGAGATCACAATCCTGCAAGACAGGAGTCTCCCTTGGTTTACAAATGTCCTAGAGATCTACAAACAAAGAAGTTACCTTATCAATACCACCATTTCCAGAGGCAAATAACTCTGTTCCTCAAGCCCTAAATAAAGTTAAATTTCTTCTAAACCCAAATCTCACTAACAAGGACACTTGATAGGAGAAATGTGAAACTTTATCTCTAGATCTCCAAGATAGTGTTGAGAATCATTCCCAAGCATATGGCCCACTAATATACATCTAAAGGGTCTCACAAGAGGATTTTTACTACTAGTAATAAATAACGTTTCTCCCAACAATAGTTAGCCCCTCAAGGTCCTGGAGATCTTGCTTCCAAAATTCCTTAGAGACTAACATCACCCTCTTTGTTCTCACCTACCCAACTCCTGTGTATACAATCAGCCACTCCTCAGGATAATGGGGCAGCAGCTCTTTCTGCCCACGGGTCCTGTCCCCGTGCTTTAATAAACCACCATTTTGCACCAAAGATGTCTCAAGAATTATTTCTTAGCCGTCGGCTCCGAACCTCACCCCATCAAACCTCACCTAGGTTCTACAACTTCATCACTGGTTCATAGTCTAAAAAGTAAACCTTTATTAAGGAAATGGAAAAAACGAATTGACAGTTGAACCTCTGGAGGAGAATAGGACCAGTTTCCATTCTTCCAATTTCTACTCTTTGCCTGGAAAATTCCTTCAGCGCTCTTATCCTCCGTGTCCTTCTCTGTCATGTTGGGACAGAATGGCTTCATTCCTCAGGGCATGGATGCCAAGATTCATCAAGATCGGTCATAGAAACCACGAAGCTAGTTTAAACTGATTTTTATACCTATCACTATCATCACTTTTTCTGAACTTATTTTTCTAAACATTATGCTAAATAAACTTTATATTTACTTTCTAAAAAAAGATTTTATTATTTGAGAGACAGCGAGCACAAGTCGTGGGCAGACACAGAGGGAGAGGGAGAAGCAGGCTCCTTGCTGAGCATGGAGAAGGATGCAGGGCTCAGTCTCAGGACCCTGAGATCATGATGTCCCTTAAAGGCAGATGCTTAACTGACTGAGCCACCTAGGTACGCCTATCATCACCATTTTCACTATTACTGTAGATAGAGTTCTGTGGGCATTCAATATATGGTGGTGATTAACTCTGTTGATATTATTTATGTCACTAGTAGAGTACAAGGCCTTGTACAAAGTAGGGGCTCAGCACACAGTGAATCAATGAATGCATGCTCTGGAGCCAAGCTGCTCAGATTCCCATTCTGGCTCCACCACTTTAGAGCTTTGTGATCAGGCAACTTATTTAATCTCCTTAGGCTTCTTTCTGTCTCTCTAAAAGAGGGTCTAAGAGCTTTGTGATCAGGCAACTTATTTAATCTCCTTAGGCTTCTTTCTGTCGCTGTAAAAGAGGGTCCCATCTTCCTTAATTAAATGGTTGCTGTGAGTGGGAAATAAGCCAGCAGGCACGCACACACATGCACACACACGGGAGAGGCCACACTTCCTTCTGCTGACCACACGGTATAAATGCACATATACATCCCCTGGGCTCCCTCCACCCTAAGTCTAAGGCATCACCTTACCTGCCTTAATGCCCACAGACAGACACAAGGACCTCTGTGTCCTCCTTACCTCCCTTCAAATCAGGTCTGGGCTGCTCCCCATAGCTGATTCAGCCACCGCTGGATGTTCGCTCAGGGTTCTCATCACCTCTGTGGGCCCGATGCGGTTCCTGCAGGATCAATGGCTTTTGCTTGGTTTCTGAGCAGCTGCCCGGGCCAGGAGACCCAGGTCCTCAGGTCTCGTGTTTTGGAGGGTCACATCTACCTCTGGCCTGCAGGAAAACTGTCACAGGGAGCCAGATACCTGGGACCTGGCTCTGTCACTGGCCCCAAACATGAAGAATGCGCACTCTGAGCTGAGAAATACAACATTCGCATGCTCCCCAGAGTTTCTCACCTCATTGCCTCTGCTCAGGGAGGAGTGTGAATATTTATCCCTCCCCAAGCCTGGGAGGCCGCCATTTTCATTCCCGTCCTCCGGAACTCTACGGAAAGCGTTCAGGGAACAGAAGCTCCCAAAGCGAATCCGAGCCGATTACTTAGTCCGGCCGCCGGTAAGGGCGGTGCAATCCTGCCTCGGGCAAAGACACTTGAGAGTCATTACAACAGGCCCCTCCCCCAGAAGATCAACAAAATATCCAGCCAGGACGAAGTTCATCTATCAAGGAAAGTAGGTTCAATTTCTAAGACAGCAGCGCAATTCCAGAGGAGGAGAAAGCAAAGCACGGAACTCATAGCTTTCTCCCCATGATTCTTTAGTCTTGCGACTAGTTCAATTTTTTTTCTCTTTTCTTTTTTCTTTTTTAATTTAATTAATTAATTTATTTTTATTTGTTTATTTACAGCATAACAGTGTTCATTGTTTTGGCATCACACCCAGTGCTCCATGCAGTACGTGCCCTCCCTATTACCCACCACCTGGTTCCTCAACCTCCCACCCCACCCCCCCGCCGCCCCTTCATAACCCTCTGGTTGTTTTTCAGAGTCCATAGTCTCTCATGGTTCATCTCCCCTTCCAGTTTCCCTCAACTCCCTCTCCTCTTCATCTCCCCATGTCCTCCATGTTATTTGTTATGCTCCACAAATAAGTGAGACCATATGATACTTGACTCTCTCTGCTTGACTTATTTGGCTCAGCATAATTTCTTCCAGTCCCGTCCATGTTGCTACAAAAGTTGGGTATTCGTCCTTTCTGATGGAGGCATAATACTCCATTGTGTATATGGACCACATCTTCCTTATCCATTCATCCGTTGAAGGGCATCTTGGCTCTTTCCACAGTTTGGCTACCGTAGCCATTGCTGCAATAAACATTGGGGTACAGATGGCCCTTCTTTTCACTACATCTGTATCTTTGGGGTAAATACCCAGCAGTGCAATTGCAGGGTCATAGGGAAGCTCTATTCTTAATTTCTTGAGGAATCTCCACACTGTTCTCCAAAGTGGCTGCACTAACTTGCATTCCCACCAACAGTGTAAGAGGGTTCCCCTTTCTCCACATCCTCTCCAACACACGTTGTTTCCTGTCTTGCTAATTTTGGCCATTCTAACTGGTGTTAGGTGGTATTTCAATGTGGTTTTAATTTGAATCTCCCTGATGGCTAGTGATGATGAACATTTTTTCATGTGTCTGATAGCCATTTGTATGTCTTCGTTGGAGAAGTGTCTGTTCATACCTTCTGCCCATTTTTTGATATGATTATCTGTTTTGTGTGTGTTGAGTTTGAGAAGTTCTTTATAGATCCTGGATATCAACCTTTTGTCTGTGCTGTCATTTGCAAATATCTTCTCCCATTCCGTGGGTTGCCTCTGTTTTGTTGACTGTTTCCTTTGCTGTGCAGAAGCTTTTGATCTTGATGAAGTCCCAAAAGTTCATTTTTGCTTTTGTTTCCTTGGCCTTTGGAGACATATCTTGAAAGAAGTTGCTGTGGCTGATATCGAAGTGGTTACTGCCTATGTTCTCCTCTAGGATTCTGATAGATTCCTGTCTCACATTGAGGTCTTTTATCCATTTCGAGTTTATCTTGGTGTACGGTGTAAGAGAATGGTCGAGTTTCATTCTTCCACATATCGCTGTTCAGTTTTCCCAGCACCATTTATTGAAGAGACTGTCTTTTTTCCATTGAATATTTTTTCCTGTTTTGTCGAAGATTATTTGACCATAGAGTTGAGGGTCCATATCTGGGCTCTCCACTCTGTTCCACTGGTCTATGTGTCTGTTTTTATGCCAGTACCACGCTGTCTTGGTGATCACAGCTTTGTAGTAAAGCTTGAAATCGGGTAATGTGATGCCGCCAGTTTTGTTTTTGTTTTTCAACATTTCCTTAGCAATTCGGGGTCTCTTCTGGCTCCATACAAATTTTAGGATTCTTTGCTCCAGCTCTTTGAAAAATATCGGTGGAATTTTGATCAGAATGGCATTAAAAGTATAGATTGCTCTAGGCAGTATAGACACCTTAACAATGTTTATTCTTCCAATCCAAGGGCAAGGAACAGTCTTCCATCTTTTTGTGTCTTCTTCAATTTCTTTCATGAGTGTTCTGTAGTTCCTCGAGTACAGGTCCTTTACTTCTTTGGTTAGGTTTATGCCCAGGTATCTTATGGTTCTTGGTGCTATAGTAAATGGAATCGATTCTCTAATTTCCCTTTCTGCATTTTCATTGTTAGTGTATAAGAAAGCCATAAGAAAGCCACTGATTTCTGTACATTGACTTCTGCTAAATTTTTTAAAACTTTTACCCTTTTCTTTTTTAACGTTTTTTGACTAGTTTATCTAAATATGTATATTTTTTCTTTCTTTTTTATATTTTTTCTTTATTTGTTTTATTTTTTTAAATTTTCTTCTTTTTTTTCCGAACCTCTTTTTATCCCCTTTCTCCCCACCACAATTTGGGGTCTCTTTTCATTTGGTTACAGCACATTTTTCTGGGATCTTTGCCACCCTTTTAGTAGTTTATTTGCTCCTTCATATCCTCTTATCTGGACAAAATGACAAGGCGGAAAAAATCACCACGAACAAAAGAACAAGAGACAGTACCGAAGGCTAGGGACCTAATCAACACAGACATGGGTAATATGTCAGATCAAGAGTTCAGAATGACGATTCTGAACATTCTAGCCGGGCTCGAAAAAGGCATGGAAGACATTAGAGAAACCCTCTCTGGAGATATTAAAGCCCTTTCTGGAGAAATTAAATTAAATTAAATTAAAATCTAACCAAGTTGAAATCAAAAAAGCTATTAATGAGGTGCAATAAAAAATGGAGGCTCTCACTGCTAGGATAAATGAGGCAGAAGAAAGAATTAGTGATATAGAAGACCAAATGACAGAGAATAAGGAAGCCGAGCAAAAGAGGGACAAACAGCTACTGGACCATGAGGGGAGAATTCGAGAGATAAGTGACACCATAAGACGAAACAACATTAGAATAATTGGGATTCCAGAAGAAGAAGAAACAGAGAGGGGAGCAGAAGGTCTATTGGAGAGAATCATTGGAGAGAATTTCCCTAATATGGCAAAGGGAACAAGCATCAAAATCCAGGAGATGCAGAGAACCCCCCTCAAAGTCAACAAGAATAGGTCCACACCCCGTCACCTAATAGTAAAATTTACAAGTCTTAGTGACAAAGAGAAAATCCTGAAAGCAGCCCGAGAAAAGAAGTCTGTAACATACAATGGTAAAAATATTAGATTGGCGGCAGACTTATCCACAGAGACCTGGCAGGCCAGAAAGAGCTGGCATGATATATTCAGAGCACTCAACGAGAAAAACATGCAGCCAAGAATACTCTATCCAGCTAGGCTATCATTGAAAATAGAAGGAGAGATCAAAAGCTTCCAGGACAAACAAAAACTGAAAGAATTTGCAAACACCAAACCAGCTCTACAGGAAATATTGAAAGGGATCCTCTAAGCAAAGAGAGAGCCTAAAAGTAGTAGATCAGAAAGGTACAGAGACAATATACAGGAACAGTCACCTTACAGACTAATAATGGCACTAAATTCATATCTCTCAATAGTTACCCTGAATGTTAATGGGCTAAATGCCCCAATCAAAAGACACAGGGTATCAGAATGGATAAAAAAACAAAACCCATCAGTATGTTGCCTGCAAGAAACTCATTTTAGACGCGAAGACACCTCCAGATTTAAAGTGAGGGGGTGGAAAACAATTTACCATGCTAATGGGCATCAGAAGAAAGCTGGGGTGGCAATCCTTCTATCAGATCAATTAGATTTTAAGCCAAAGACTATAATAAGAGATGAGGAAGGACACTATATCCTACTCAAAGGGTCTGTCCAACAAGAAGATCTAACAATTTTAAATATCTATGCCCCTAACGTGGGAGCAGCCAACTATATCAACCAATTAAGAACAAAATCAAAGAAACACATCAATAATAATACAATAATAGTAGGGGACTTTAACACTCCCCTCACTGAAATGGACAGATCATCCAAGCAAAAGATCAACAAGGAAATAAAGGCCTTAAATGACACACTGGACCAGATGGACATCACAGATATATTCAGAACATTTCATCCCAAAGCAACAGAATACACATTCTTCTCTAGTGCACATGGAACCTTCTCCAGAATAGATCACATCCTGGGTCAAAATCAGGTCTCAACCGGTATCAAAAGATTAGGATCATTCCCTGCATATTTTCAGACCACAATGCTCTGAAGCTAGAACTCAATCACAAGAGGAAAGCTGGAAAGAACCCAAATACATGGAGACTAAACAGCATCCTTCTAAAGAATGAATGGGTTAACCAGGAAATTAAAGAAGAATTGAAAAAATTCATGGAAACAAATGATAATGAAAACACAACAGTTCAAAATCTGTGGGACACAGCAAAGGCAGTCCTGAGAGGAAAATATATAGCAGTACAAGCCTTTCTCAAGAAACAAGAAAGGTCTCAAGTACACAACCTAACCCTACACATAAAGGAGCTGGAGAAAGAACAAGAAAGAAACCCTAAACCCAGAAGGAGAAGAGAAATCATGAAGATCAGAGCAGAAATCAATGAAATAGAAACCAAAAAAACAATAGAAAAAATCAATGAAACTAGGAGCTGGTTCTTTGAAAGAATCAATAAGATTGATAAACCCCTGGCCAGACTCATCAAAAAGAAAAGAGAAAGGACCCAAATCAATAAAATCATGAATGAAAGAGGAGAGATCACAACTAACACCAAAGAAATACAGACAATTATAAGAACATACTATGAGCAACTCTACGCCAACAAATTGGACAATCTGGAAGAAATGGATGCATTCCTAGAGACATATAAACTACCACAACTGAACCAGGAATAAATAGAAAACCTGAATAGGCCCATAACCAGTAAGGAGATTGAAACAGTCATCAAAAATCTCCAAACAAACAAAAGCCCAGGGCCAGATGGCTTGCCAGGGGAATTCTACCAAACATTTAAAGAAGAACTAATTCCTATTCTCCTGAAACTGTTCCAAAAAATAGAAAGGGAAAGAAAACTTCCAAACTCATTTTATGAGGCCAGCATCACCTTGATCCCAAAACCAGACAAGGATCCCACCAAAAAAGAGAACTACAGACCAATATCCTTGATGAACACAGACGCAAAAATTCTCGCCAAAATACTAGCCAATAGGATTCAACAGTACATTAAAAGGATTATTCACCACGACTAAGTGGGATTTATTCCAGGGCTGCAAGGTTGGTTCAACATCCACAAATCAATCAATGTGATAGAACACATTAATAAAAGAAAGAACAAGAACCATATGATACTCTCAATAGATGCTGAAAAAGCATTTGACAAAGTACAGCATCCCTTCCTGATCAAAACTCTTCAAAGTGTAGGGATAGAGGGCACATACCTCAATATTATCAAAGCCATCTATGAAAAACCCACTGCAAATATCATTCTCAATGGAGAAAAACTGAAAACTTTTCCGCTAAGGTCAGGAACACGGCAGGGATGTCCATTATCACCACTGCTATTCAACATAGTACTAGAAGTCCTAGCCTCAGCAATCAGACAACAAAAAGAAATTAAAGGCATCCAAATTGGTAAAGAAGAAGTCAAACTATCACTCTTCGTAGATGATATGATACTATATGTGGAAAACCCAAAAGACTCCACTCCAAAACTGCTAGAACTTGTACAGGAATTCAGTAAAGTGTCAGGATATAAAATCAATGCACAGAAATCAGTTGCATTTCTGTACACCAACAAGACAGAAGAAAGAGAAATTAAGGAGTCAATCCCATTTACAACTGCACCCAAAACTATAAGATACCTAGGAATAAACCCAACCAAAGAGGCTAAGAATCTATACACAGAAAATTATAAAGTACTCATGAAAGAAATTGAGGAAGACACAAAGAAATGGAAAAATGTTCCATGCTCCTGGATTGGAAGAATAAATATCGTGAAAATGTCCATGCTACCTAAAGCAATCTACACATTTAATGCAATCTCTATCAAAATACCATCCATTTTTTTCAAAGAAATGGAACAAATAATCCTCAAATTTATATGGAACCAGAAAAGACCTCGAATAGCCAAAGGAATATTGAAAAAGAAAGGAAAAGCTTGTGGCATCACAATTCCGGACTTCAAGCTCTATTACAAAGCTGTCATCATCAAGACAGCATGGTACTGGCACAAAAACAGACACATAGATCAGTGGAACAGAATAGAGAGCCCAGAAATCGACCCTCAACTCTATGGTCAACTAATCTTCAACAAAGCAGGAAAGAATGTCCAATGGAAAAAAGACAGCCTCTTCAATAAATGGTGCTGGGAAAATTGGACAGCCACATGCAGAAAAATGAAATTGGACCACTTCCTTACACCACACACGAAAATAGACTCCAAATGGATGAAGGACCTCAATGTGAGAAAGGAATCCATCAAAATCCTTGAGGAGAATGCAGGCAGCAACCTCTTCGACCTCAGCCGTAGCAACATCTTCCTAGGAACATCGGCAAAGGGAAGGGAAGCAAGGGCAAAAATGAACTATTGGGATTTCATCAAGATCAAAAGCTTTTGCACAGCAAAGGAAACAGTTAACAAAACCAAAAGACAACTGACAGAATGGGAGAAGATATTTGCAAACGACATATCAGATAAAGGGCTAGTATCCAAAATCTATAAGGAACTTAGCAAACTCAACACCCAAAGAACAAACAATCCAATCAAGAAATGGGCAGAGGACATGAACAGACATTTCTGCAAAGAAGACATCCAGATGGCCAACAGACACATGAAAAAGTGCTCTACGTCACTCGGCATCAGGGAAATACAAATCAAAACCACAATGAGATATCACCTCACACCAGTCAGAATGGCTAAAATTAACAAGTCAGGAAATGACAGATGCTGGCGAGGATGTGGAGAAAGGGGAACCCTCCTCCACTGTTGGTGGGAATGCAAGCTGGTCCAACCACTCTGGAAAACAGCATGGAGGTTCCTCAAAATGTTGAAAATAGAACTACCCTATGACCCAGCAATTGCACTACTGGGTATTTACCCTAAAGATACAAACATAGTGATCCGAAGGGGCATGTGCACCCGAATGTTTATAGCAGCAATGTCTACAATAGCCAAACTATGGAAAGAACCTAGATGTCCATCAACAGATGAATGGATAAAGAAGATGTGGTATATATACACAATGGAATACTATGCAGCCATCAAAAGAAATGAAATCTTGCCATTTGCAACGACGTGGATGGAACTAGAGCGTATCATGCTTAGTGAAATAAGTCAATCGGAGAAAGACAACTATCATATGATCTCCCTGATATGAGGACATGGAGAATCAACATGGGGGGTTAGGGGGATAGGAGAAGAATAAATGAAACAAGATGGGATTGGGAGGGAGACAAATCATAAATGACTCTTAATCTCACAAAACAAACTGGGGGTTGCTGGGGGGAGGTGGGATTGGGAGAGGGGGAGGGGCTATGGACATTGGGGAGGGTATGTGCTATCGTGAGTGCTGTGAAGTGTGTAAACCTGGCGATTCACAGACCTGTACCCCTGGGGATAAAAATACATTATATATTTATTAAAAAAAAAATTTGGAAGGGGAGGCGAACCATAAGAGACTATGAACTCTGGAAAACAACCTGAGGGTTTTGAAGGGTCAGGGGTGGGAGGTTGGGGGAACAGGTGGTGGGTAATTGGGAGGGCATGTTTTGCATGGAGCACTGGGTGTTGTGCAAAAACAATGAATACTGTTACGCTAAAAAAATAAATAAAATGGGGAAGAGAAAAAAAAACCACAGAGGGTTACAAAAGGGAAGGGATGGGCTGATGGGTTAATGAGGTGATGGGTCCTGAGGAGGGCAGGTGTGGTCATGAACACTGGGTGTTACACGCAACTAGTGAATCATTGACCACTATGTCAGAAACTAATGATGTAGTATATGTTGGTTAATGGGACATAATAAATAATAATGATGATGATGATGATAATAATAATAAAAAATAAGCCACCCTTGGGAGCCTTCTTGTTTTCTGCTCCCTTCAACCCAAGGCCCTATTCCCTCTTCAGGGCACTCTCTCCTTCCTATCCAAACTCCCGTCTGAGAGCCATGGGCTGAACAACATAGAAAGCAAAGGAGGACCAAAGTGCAACAACAATCAAATACACAATCAGAGTAGGAGGTTCCAGACCTCTCTCAGCAACTCATCGCAGTCTACAGATCATCCACGATATAGAGATCTTGATGGCAAACCATCTGAATCCCACAGCTGTCTCCATACATCTGTCCACATCCATATCTACTGCAGAGGACACATTAATTTAGGCGCATAGGGACTGTTACAAAAATGCTCCCGATTTACTTTGGCCATAAGGGAAATTTCAATCTGTTTCAGAGACATGAAATCACACAGAGCATATTGTGATAATATAATGTGCTAGAAATCACTGATAAAAAAAAACTAACCAGAAATTCCCGTATGTTTAGAGATTGAGAAGTACCTCTATCAATGAAATAGGAGTAAAGAAATAGAAAAGAAAAAGAGCTACATTGGAACTGAATGATATGAGCATGATACAATTATAATTGAACATGAATTTGGCTGAGAATATCCTGGAAATGTGGTGTGAGAACACTGTATGGTCTCAAAATCATGCCTAATAGACTGAAACCTCTAAATCCTATGTGGTGGAGGAGAACGCAAATCCATCCTGACATAGCCCTGCTGTCATTTCCTACCAATATCCCACGCCCCTCCTCTGACCCTACATAGGCCCCCAGATGGACTGGCACCATGTGGTGGCCCCAAGAGGCTCCACCAAGCATGTCAAGGTGTCCTCTGACTCAGGAAGTGGGATGCAGTCCTGTAGACATGCTCTGACCAGTGAGATGTGCGAGGGAGTGAGACGTGACACCTCGAACCGAACACCTGGGACTGAGTCTGGCTCCCCCTCCGTCCGTCTCATAGAGCACCTGGCAGTTACGTATGGTGGGTGCTCTTTTATCCTGGTCCCACGAAGACCATGTGGACATGTGGCAGGTGCTAGAAACATACTTCCCTAATAGAAGCCGCTAAGGCACAAGGCTACAGGCTCCTCACAGTAACATCTGGCCCTTGCTAACTGGCAAGCATCCTCCAGTCTTCTCTCTATGAGGCCGCACAGCCTTAAAGGCGAAGCATGAACTTTGTTGTCTGAGACACAGGGTTTGACTTCCACCTCTGCCCATTTCTTCACTCCAACCTCAGGCAACATACTGTGAGTCTCTGAGCCTCCAATTCTACTCTATAAGGTGGATGTTTATACTATCTCAGGTTTGGGGGGGATGAAGGTAATAATAATACACACGTAAAGTTTGAGTCAGCAACTGGCGCACACAGTAAATGTTCAATAAATTTTTGCTGTATATCTTTATGTCTTGAGTGTAATCATTCAAAAAGCTCAGAAATGTATTATGACAAAAGTTCAATTTTTGGCTTGTGTATCCTTTTGAACTGTGTTTTTCAACAAACAGTGTAATATTTACTTTCATTGACAGCGTTTTTCCTCTTAAGAAGGCACTGTGCTCTTTTTAAGTTACAAATTATAGCTCTGCCTCAGCTTTTTAAATTATTTAATGTTAAATGTTGTCAATAATTTAATCATTTTTCTATTGTGGGGCACTTTCAGCGGCTGCACATGGCATTAAAAACAGATGAAGTAGATTAAAGTCCATCATGTACTGGAGGCTAAACACTTTGTTCACTTTTGTCATGTATCTACATATGTATGTATATATATGTATGTATGTATGTATGTATACAATTTAAAATGTACTCCCAGAGACTCTAAGATGGTGGAGAAATAGGAGACCTTAATTTCACCTGGTCACAGGAATTCAGTTAGACAGTTTTCAAATCAATCTGAACACCTGTGAACTCACCCGGAGATGTAAGAAAAGAGTAGCTGCAACTCTAGAAATATAAAAGCGACCTCTGTCTACAAGGTAGGACGGGTGGAGAAGTGAATTCGCGTTGATATATGGGAAGATAAACTGCAGGGAGGTAACAGAAAATGATATAGTAGAGGACTGCAAAGTAAGGACTTTTAGACGTTTGCTCTGATGAGGGATATTCCTGCCTGAAAGGTACCCAGGTGGTGAAGCAGGGCAGAATCCTAGGTGGGACATTGTCTTCTCGGGATGCCCAGGGTCACCGAAATAACAGGGTTCCCGAGTGTGGCAGAGCTCCCAGGCATCGAAGCGGGGACTCTTGCTGGAATCATCAAGCCCAGGAGTGGATCTCAGCTCCAGGTTGCCATAAGCTGTGAACTGTGGCACAATCAGGTGACTGCTTTCTGAGCAGGGACCCAGCAACAGCACAGGGGCAAGATCCCCACTCCTCCCCAGAAGGAGTGGCTTGGGTGTGCCCTGCAGGAGTCTCTAGGGTTTGGAGACTCAAACAGGGTCCTGCCCTGAGATACAAATGCTCAGTCACAGGCTTGGTGAGCACAGAGAGCAGACGCAGACCAGGGAGCCAGGAACGATTCACTGCTTTTCTCTGAGGGTGCACTGAGGAATGGGGCGTCAGACTCTTGGATCTGGGCCTGGAGTTTCGGAAGCTGCCATTTTTATTCTCATCCTCTAAAGAGGCACAGAGAACGTTCAGGGAACAAAAGCTGTAGCAAACTGGAGCAGATTACTTAGCTTGACACCTAGGCAAGAGCCCTGCAATTATGACCCAGGGCAAAGAGGCCACAGAATCAAGGCAACAGGCCCCTTCCCCAGAGGATCAGCAAGAACACACAGCCAAGGTTACTGATCACTGAGAATGCCAAAACCCCAGTGCTAGGGGAATATAGAATATAGAATTCATGATTTTTTCCCCCCATGATTTTGTCCTTGGCTTTTAAAAAATTTAAAAAAAATTTTTGTGTGTTGTTAGTCACCATAAAATATATCACAGTTTTTGAGGCAGTGTTCCAAGATTCATTGTTTATGTACAACAGCCAGTGATCCATCATTACGTGCCCTCCTTAATACCCACCACCAGGCTCACCCATCCCCCCCCCACACACCCTCCCCTCTAAAACCCTTAGTTTGTTTCTCAGTCTCTCATGGTTCATCTCCCCGTCTGATTTCCCCCAATTCACTTTTCCTTTCCTCTGCTGCTGTCTTCCATGTTATTCCTTATGTTTCACAAGCAAGTGAAACCATATGATAATTGACTTTCTCTGCTTTACTTAGTTCATTCAGCATAATCTCCTAGAGTCCCATCCACAATGATGCAAAAGTTGAGTATTCATCCTTTCTGATGGCTGAGTAATATTTTATTGTATATTATGGACCACATCTTCTTTATCCATTCATGGTTTTGTCTTTCAAGTTTAATTTTTGTTCTCTTTTTTCAACCAATTTATTTTATCAACACTTCTTTAATCTTAACTTTCATTTTTGTACTTAACTTTCTATCCTTCTATTATATTTAATTTTGTTTTTGTAAATATTTAAGTTTCTCTTTCTTTATAATTTTGGGGTGCAGTTTCTTCTAACAGACTAAAATACACCTAGAATCTAGGGTATTGCTCTCTTTGCTTTAACTGCCTAATCATACTGTCCTTTCTTCTTCTTCCTCTTCCTCTTCCACTTCTTGTTTTTCTACGTTAGATTTTCTAGGGTTTTTTTTCTTGAAGTCTTTTTAAATTTTCATCTTCATATCGATTCTATCTTTTCAGCATGTTTAATTTTATTTTTGTGTATATATGTATACATATCTATATACATATATATACATGTATGTATAAATATATGTGTGACAAGATTATAAATATGGAAATCTGTAAATTTGTAAACTATAGAAGTATTTTTCATAATATATATCATATAATACTGTATATTATATGTATTATTTATTTATATATTTTTCATATGTATATTTATGGAAGATTTTCCTTCTACACAAATTTGAGGTGGAGTTTTTTCTAACAAACCAAAAAATATGCTCAGGATATGTAGTGTATTGCTCTATTTTCCCTACATGTCCCATGATATTCTCCCTGTTCTGCTCACCTGGCTGAGTAACTTCCCTTTTTTTTCTCCTTTTTTTTTTGTTTTTGGACTTTTAAGTTTCATTTATAGGTAATACAATGGCACTAACTACCTATCTTTTCATAGTTACTCTGAATGTAAATGGAATAAATGGACAATAAAAGGCATGGGGTTTAGGATTGAACCTTTTAGGATGAAAAGGCCAAGACCCATCCATATTTTATCTAAAGAGAATCATGTGAGACCCAAAGACACCTCCAGATTGAATGTGAGGGGGCTTGGAAAAATATTTATCGTGCTAATGGACATCAAAAAGAAAACTGGGGTAGCAACCCTTATCAATAAATTAGATTTTAGGGGCACCTGGGTGGCTCAGTGGGTTAAAGCCTCTGCTTTCAACACAGGTCATTATCCCAGGGTCCTGTGAACGAGCCCCACACTGGGCTCTCTGCTCAGCAGGGAGCCTGCTTCCCTCTCTCTCTGCCTGCCTCTCTACTTGTTATCTCTGTCAAATAAATAAATAAAATCTTTTAAAAAATTAGATTTTAAACCAAAGACTGTCATAAGAGATGAAGGCTACTATATAATACTTAAAGGCTCTCTCAAACAAGATCTAACCATGGTAAGTATTTATGTTGCTAACACAGGAGCAGCCAATTATATAAGCCAATTATAACAAAATTAAAGAAACACAGCAACAATAATACAATAGTAGTAGAGGACTTGAACACCCCCACATACAGGAATGGACCTATCATCTAAGCAGAAGATCAACCAGGAAACAAGTGTTTTGAATGACACAGGGCCCCAGGTGGATTTCACATATATATTCAGAACATTCCATTCTTTTTTTTTCCATTTTATTTATTTTTTCAGTGTAACAGTATTCATTCTTTTTGCACAACACCCAGTGCTCCATGCAAAACGTGCCCTCCCCATTACCCACCACCTGTTCCCCCAACCTCCCACCCCTGACCCTTCAAAACCCTCAGGTTGCCCCAACCTCCCACCCCTGACCCTTCAAAACCCTCAGGTTGTTTTTCAGAGTACATAGTCTCTTATGGTTCGCCTCCCCTCCCCAATGTCCATAGCCCGCTCCCCCTCTCCCAATCCCACCTCCCCCCAGCAACCCCCAGTTTGTTTTGTGAGATTGAGTCATTTATGGTTTGTCTCCCTCCCAATCCCATCTTGTTTCATTTACTCTTCTCCTATCCCCCTACCCCCCCATGTTGCTTCTCCATGTCCTCACATCAGGGAGATCATATGATAGTTGTCTTTCTCCGATTGACTTATTTCACTAAGCATGATACGCTCTAGTTCCATCCACGTCGTCGCAAATGGCATGATTTCATTTCTTTTGATGGCTGCATAGTATTCCATTGTGTATATATACCACATCTTCTTTATCCATTCATCTGTTGATGGACATCTAGGTTCTTTCCATAGTCTGGCTATTGTAGACATTGCTGCTATAAACATTCGGGTGCACGTGCCCCTTCGGATCACTATGTTTGTATCTTTAGGGTAAATACCCAGTAGTGCAATTGCTGGGTCATAGGGTAGTTCTATTTTCAACATTTTGAGGAACCTCCATGCTGTTTTCCAGAGTGGTTGCACCAGCTTGCATTCCCACCAACAGTGGAGGAGGGTTCCCCTTTCTCCACATCCTCGCCAGCATCTGTCATTTCCTGACTTGTTAATTTTAGCCATTCTGACTGGTGTGAGGTGATATCTCATTGTGGTTTTGATTTGTATTTCCCTGATGCCGAGTGACGTAGAGCACTTTTTCATGTGTCTGTTGGCCATCTGGATGTCTTCTTTGCAGAAATGTCTGTTCATGTCCTCTGCCCATTTCTTGATTGGATTGTTTGTTCTTTGGGTGTTGAGTTTGCTAAGTTCCTTATAGATTTTGGATACTAGCCCTTTATCTGATATGTCGTTTGCAAATATCTTCTCCCATTCTGTCAGTTGTCTTTTGGTTTTGTTAACTGTTTCCTTTGCTGTGCAAAAGCTTTTGATCTTGATGAAATCCCAATAGTTCATTTTTGCCCTTGCTTCCCTTCCCTTTGCCGATGTTCCTAGGAAGATGTTGCTACGGCTGAGGTCGAAGAGGTTGCTGCCTGCATTCTCCTCAAGGATTTTGATGGATTCCTTTCTCACATTGAGGTCCTTCATCCATTTGGAATCTATTTTCGTGTGTGGTGTAAGGAAGTGGTCCAATTTCATTTTTCTGCATGTGGCTGTCCAATTTTCCCAGCACCATTTATTGAAGAGGCTGTCTTTTTTCCATTGGACATCCTTTCCTGCTTTGTCGAAGATTAGTTGACCATAGAGTTGAGGGTCGATTTCTGGGCTCTCTATTCTGTTCCACTGATCTATGTGTCTGTTTTTGTGCCAGTACCATGCTGTCTTGATGATGACAGCTTTGTAATAGAGCTTGAAGTCCGGAATTGTGATGCCACCAACTTTGGCTTTGTTCTTCAATATTCCTTTGGCTATTCGAGGTCTTTTCTGGTTCCATATAAATTTGAGGATTATTTGTTCCATTTCTTTGAAAAAAATGGATGGTATTTTGATAGGGATTGCATTAAATGTGTAGATTGCTTTAGGTAGCATAAACATTTTCACAATATTTATTCTTCCAATCCAGGAGCATGGAACATTTTTCCATTTCTTTGTGTCTTCCTCAATTTCTTTCATGAGTACTTTATAATTTTCTGTGTATAGATTCTTAGTCTCTTTGGTTAGGTTTATTCCTAGGTATCTTATAGTTTTGGGTACAATTGTAAATGGGATTGACTCCTTAATTTCTCTTTCTTCAGTCTTGTTGTTGGTGTACAGAAATGCAACTGATTTCTGTGCATTGATTTTATATCCTGACACTTTACTGAATTCCTGTACAAGTTCTAGCAGTTTTGGAGTGGAGTCTTTTGGGTTTTCCACATATAGTATCATATCATCTGCGAAGAGTGATAGTTTGACTTCTTCTTTACCAATTTGGATGCCTTTAATTTCTTTTTGTTGTCTGATTGCTGAGGCTAGGACTTCTAGTACTATGTTGAATAGCAGTGGTGATAATGGACATCCCTGCCGTGTTCCTGACCTTAACGGAAAAGCTTTCAGTTTTTCTCCATTGAGAATATTTGCGGTGGGTTTTTCATAGATGGCTTTGATAATATTGAGGTATGTGCCCTCTATCCCCACACTTTGAAGAGTTTTGATCAGGAAGGGATGCTGTACTTTGTCAAATGCTTTTTCAGTATCTATTGAGAGTATCATATGGTTCTTGTTCTTTCTTTTATTAATGTGTTCTATCACATTGATTGATTTGCGGATGTTGAACCAACCCTGCAGCCCTGGAATAAATCCCACTTGATCGTGGTGAATAATCCTTTTAATGTACTGTTGAATCCTATTGGCTAGTATTTTGGCGAGAATTTTTGCATCTGTGTTCATCAAGGATATTGGTCTGTAGTTCTCTTTTTTGGTGGGATCCTTGTCTGGTTTTGGGATCAAGGTGATGCTGGCCTCATAAAATGAGTTTGGAAGTTTTCCTTCCCTTTCTATTTTTTGGAACAGTTTCAGGAGAATAGGAATTAGTTCTTCTTTAAATGTTTGGTAGAATTCCCCTGGCAAGCCGTCTGGCCCTGGGCTTTTGTTTGTTTGGAGATTTTTGATGACTGTTTCAATCTCCTTACTGGTTATGGGCCTGTTCAGGTTTTCTATTTCTTCCTGGTTCAGTTGTGGTAGTTTATATGTTTCTAGGAATGCATCCATTTCTTCCAGATTGTCCAATTTGTTGGCGTAGAGTTGCTCATAGTATGTTCTTATAATTGTCTGTATTTCTTTGGTGTTAGTTGTGATCTCTCCTCTTTCATTCATGATTTTATTTATTTGGGTCCTTTCTCTTTTCTTTTTGATGAGTCTGGCCAGGGGTTTATCAATCTTATTGATTCTTTCAAAGAACCAGCTCCTAGTTTCATTGATTTGTTCTATTGTTTTTTTGGTTTCTATTTCATTGATTTCTGCTCTGATCTTTATGATTTCTCTTCTCCTGCTGGGTTTAGGGTTTCTTTCTTGTTCTTTCTCCAGCTCCTTTACGTGTAGGGTTAGGTTGTGTACTTGAGACCTTTCTTGTTTCTTGAGAAAGGCTTGTACTGCTATATATTTTCCTCTCAGGACTGCCTTTGCTGTGTCCCACAGATTTTGAACTGTTGTGTTTTCATTATCATTTGTTTCCATGAATTTTTTCAATTCTTCTTTAATTTCCTGGTTAACCCATTCATTCTTTAGAAGGATGCTGTTTAGTCTCCATGTATTTGGGTTCTTTCCAGCTTTCCTCTTGTGATTGAGTTCTAGCTTCAGAGCATTGTGGTCTGAAAATATGCAGGGAATGATCCTAATCTTTTGATACCGGTTGAGACCTGATTTGTGACCCAGGATGTGATCTATTCTGGAGAAGGTTCCATGTGCACTAGAGAAGAATGTGTATTCTGTTGCTTTGGGATGAAATGTTCTGAATATATCTGTGATGTCCATCTGGTCCAGTGTGTCATTTAAGGCCTTTATTTCCTTGTTGATCTTTTGCTTGGATGATCTGTCCATTTCAGTGAGGGGAGTGTTAAAGTCCCCTACTATTATTGTATTATTATTGATGTGTTTCTTTGATTTTGTTCTTAATTGGTTGATATAGTTGGCTGCTCCCACGTTAGGGGCATAGATATTTAAAATTGTTAGATCTTCTTGTTGGACAGACCCTTTGAGTAGGATATAGTGTCCTTCCTCATCTCTTATTATAGTCTTTGGCTTAAAATCTAATTGATCTGATAGAAGGATTGCCACCCCAGCTTTCTTCTGATGCCCATTAGCATGGTAAATTGTTTTCCACCCCCTCACTTTAAATCTGGATGTGTCTTCGCGTCTAAAATGAGTTTCTTGCAGGCAACATACTGATGGGTTTTGTTTTTTTATCCATTCTGATACCCTGTGTCTTTTGATTGGGGCATTTAGCCCATTAACATTCAGGGTTTGCAGGCAACATACTGATGGGTTTTGTTTTTTTATCCATTCTGATACCCTGTGTCTTTTGATTGGGGCATTTAGTCCATTAACATTCAGGGTAACTATTGAGAGATATGAATTTAGTGCCATTATTAGTCTGTAAGGTGACTGTTCCTGTATATTGTCTCTGTACCTTTCTGATCTACTACTTTTAGGCTCTCTCTTTGCTTAGAGGACCCCTTTCAATATTTCCTGTAGAGCTGGTTTGGTGTTTGCAAATTCTTTCAGTTTTTGTTTGTCCTGGAAGCTTTTGATCTCTCCTTCTATTTTCAATGATAGCCTAGCTGGATAGAGTATTCTTGGCTGCATGTTTTTCTCGTTGAGTGCTCTTAATATATCATGCCAGCTCTTTCTGGCCTGCCAGGTCTCTGTGGATAAGTCTGCCGCCAATCTAATATTTTTACCATTGTATGTTACAGACTTCTTTTCTCGGGCTGCTTTCAGGATTTTCTCTTTGTCACTAAGACTTGTAAATTTTACTATTAGGTGACGGGGTGTGGACCTATTCTTGTTGACTTTGAGGGGGGTTCTCTGCATCTCCTGGATTTTGATGCTTGTTCCCTTTGCCATATTAGGGAAATTCTCTCCAATGATTCTCTCCAATAGACCTTCTGCTCCCCTCTCTGTTTCTTCTTCTTCTGGAATCCCAATTATTCTAATGTTGTTTCGTCTTATGGTGTCACTTATCTCTCGAATTCTCCCCTCATGGTCCAGTAGCTGTTTGTCCCTCTTTTGCTCGGCTTCCTTATTCTCTGTCATTTGGTCTTCTATATCACTAATTCTTTCTTCTGCCTCATTTATCCTAGCAGTGAGAGCCTCCATTTTTTATTGCACCTCATTAATAGCTTTTTTGATTTCAACTTGGTTAGATTTTAGTTCTTTAATTTCTCCAGAAAGGGCTTTAATATCTCCAGAGAGGGTTTCTCTAATGTCTTCCATGCCTTTTTCGAGCCCGGCTAGAATGTTCAGAATCGTCATTCTGAACTCTTGATCTGACATATTACCCATGTCTGTGTTGATTAGGTCCCTAGCCTTCGGTACTGTCTCTTGTTCTTTTGTTTGTGGTGATTTTTTCCGCCTTGTCATTTTGTCCAGATAAGAGAATATGAAGGAGCAAATAAACTACTAAAAGGGTGGCAAAGACCCCGGAAAAATGCGCTGTAACCAAATGAGAAGAGACCCCAAATTGTGGGGGGGAGAAAGGGGATAAAAACAGCTTCTGAAAAAAAAAGAAAGAAAAAAATTTAAAAAATATAACAAATAAAAAATATAAAAAAGAAAGAAAAAATATATATATTTAGATGAACTAGTCAAAAAATGTTAAAAAAGAAAAGGGTAAAAGTTTAAAAAGAATTTAGCAGAAGAAGAAAAAAGAAAAAAGAAAAAAAAATTGAAGTAGCCGCAAGACTAAAGAATCATGGGGAGAAAGCCATGAGTTCCGTGCTTTGCTTTCTACTCCTCTGGAATTGCTCTGCTGTCTTAGGAATTGAATCTGCTTTCTCCTTGATAGATGAACTTCGTCCTGGCTGGATATTTTGTTGATCTTCTGGGGGAGGGGCCTGTTGTAGTGACTCTCAAGCGTCTTTGCCCGAGGCGGGATTGCACCACCCTTACCGGCGGCCGGACTAAGTAATCGGCTCGGGTTCGCTTTTGGGAGCTTCTGTTCCCTGAACGCTCTCCGTAGAGTTCCGGAGGACAGGAATGAAAATGGCGGCCTCCCAGTCTCCGGCCCGGAGGAGCCGAGAGCCTGGGGCCCCACTCCTCAGTGCGCCCCCAGAGGACAGCACCCAATCACTCCCATATCCCCAGCCTCTAGCCGCGCTCCGAGCTCACCCAGCCCGCGACCAGTTCAAGGTAACCCCGAGCTGAGAGTTTAGTCCTCGGCTCTGTCTCTCCAGCCGGCTTCTCCATTCTAATACCTGCGAGCTCTCTGACACTCCGACACCCCCGATCCTTCTGTGACCCTGCGGGGCCTGGGGCCACGCTGGCCCCGCGTGGGCTTCACCCCGGTTTAGCCCCTGGAGCAATGTCCCTCAGTGGAACAGATTTTTAAAAGTCCTGATTTTGTGCTCCGTTCCTCCGCCGCTTGCCGGGAGCTGGCCCCTCCCCCTGCGGTCTATCTTCCCGTCGTTTTAGATTCACTTCTCCGCCAGTCCTACCTTTCAGAAAGTGGTTGATTTTCTGTTTCTAGAGTTGCTGTTCTTCTTCTCTTCGCTCTCCCGTTGGATTTGTAGGTGTTTGCAATGTTTAGATAAGCTATCGAGCTGATCTCCTGCTACCTGATGTAGTCTCAGGCTGCTACTTCTCTGCCATCTTGACTCCTCCCTCCAGAACATTCCATTCTAAAACAAAACAAAAAATAAAAGAAGAATAAAAAAGACATTTTTCTTGAGTACACATAGAACGTTCTCCATAATAGATTACATACTGTGTCACAATCACATCTCAACCAGTACCAAAAGACTGGTATTATTCCTCACGTATCCTTAGACCCCAGTGCTGTGAATTTGGAATTCAATCACAAAAGGAAATTTGGAAAGAACTCACATACATGGAGGCTAAAGAGGATCCTACTAAAGAATGAATGGGTCAACCAGAAATTAAAGAAGAATTGAAAAAATTCATGGAAACAAATGAAAATGGAAAAAAAATGGCTCAAAACCTTTCGCATGGAGCAAAGGTGGGCCTGAGAGGGAAGCATATAGTAACACAAGCCTGCCTTTCACATGAAACAAGAAAAGTCTCAAATACATAACCTATCCTTACACCCAAAGGAGCTGGAAAAAGAACAGCAAAAAAGCCCAAACATAGCAGATGAAAAGAACTAATAAAGATCAGAGCATAAAACAATGAAATAGAAACCAAAAGAACAGTAGAACAGATCAACGAAACAAGGAGCTAGTTGCTTGAAAGAATCAATAAGATTGATAAACCCCTGCCAGACTTATCAAAAAGAGAAAATAAAGGAACTAAATAAATACAATCATGAATAGTATTTGACCAACAACAAAGAAATACAAACACCGAAGAAACACAAACAATTAGAAGAACATATAATGAGCAATTATACATCAACAATTAGGCAATCTGGAAGAAATGGAGGCATTCCTAGAGATGTCTAAACTACCAAAACTGAAATGGGAAAAAACAGAAAGCCTGGACACATAACCAGCCAGGAAATTGAACCAATAATCACAAATCTCCCAACAAACAAGAGTCCAGGACCAGAGAGCCTCACAGAGGAATTCTACCTCAAGGGGAATTCAACCAAACATTTCATGAAAAACTTACACCTATTCTTCTGAAGCTGCTTCCAAAAACAGAAATGGGAGGAACACTTTCAAACTCTTTCTATGAGGCCAGCATTACCTGCTCCCCAAAACAAAGACCCCAGCAAGACGGAGAATTATAGACCAATATCCCGATGAACATGGATGCAAAAATTCTCACCAAAATACTAGTCGAGAGGATCCAACAGTCCATTAAAAGGATTATTCACCACAACCAAGTGGTATTTATTCCTGGGTTGCAAGGGTGGCTCAACATCTGCAAATCAATCAATATTATATACTCTATAAATAAAAGAAAGGACAAGAACCATATGATCCACTCAAAAGATGCAATAAAAGCACTGATAAGTATAGCATCCTTTCTTGATTAAAACTCTTTACAGTGTAGGGCTAGAAGGAACATACCTCAATATCATAAAAGCCAAGTAAGAAAAAGCTACAGTGAATATCATTCTCAATGGGGAAAAACTGAGAGCTTTCCCCCTAAGGACAGGAACATGACAGGGATGGCCACTATCACCACAGCTGTTCAACACAGTACTAGAAGTCATAGCCTCAGCAATCAGACAAAAAAGAAACAAAAGACATCTGAATCAGCAAAGACATAGTCAAACTCTCACTCTCTGCAGATGACAAGATACTCTATGTGGAAAACCCAAAAGACTTCATTCCAATATTCTAGAACTCATACAGAAATTCAGCAATATGGCAGGATATAAAATCAATGCATAGTGATCAGTGGCACTTCTATATAATGTGAGAGAAGAAAGGAGAAATTAATGAGTCGATCCCCTTTACAATTGCACGCAAACCTGTAATATACCTAGGAATAAACCTAACCAAAGAGGCACAGGATCTGTTCTCAGAAAACTATAGAACACTCATGAAAGAAATTGAGGAAGACACAAAGAAGAGGAAAAACAGTATTTGAGAACAAATACTGTTCAAATGTCTAGAACACTCATGAAAGAAATTGAGGAAGACACAAAGAAGTGGAAAAAGAGTATTTGAGAACAAATACTGTTCAAATGTCTACACTGCCTACAGCAATCTATATATTCACTGCAATCCCTATGAAAATACCATCAACTATTCACAGAGCTGGAAGAAATAATCCTAAAGTATGTACAGAGCCACAAAAGACCCTGAAAATCCAAAGGAATGTTGAAAAATAAAACCAAAGCTGGTGGCATCACAATTCCTGACTTCAAGCTCTATTACAAAGCTGTAGTCATCAAGACAGTATGGTACTGGCACAAAAACAGACACACAGAGCAATGGAACAGAACAGAGAGCCCATAAATGGACCCTTACCTCTATGGTCAACCAATCTTTGACAAGGCAGGAAAGAATAGCCAATGGAAAAGAGGCAGTCTCTTCAACAAATGGTGTTGGAAAAATTGGACAGCCACATGCAGCAGAATGCTAGTGGACCATTTCTTTACACTATACTCAAAACGGATGAAAGACCTAAATGTAAAACAGGAATCTAGAGGAGAACACAGACAGGAACCTCTATGAGTTCGGCTGCAACAACTCCGTGCTGGACATATCTCCAAATGCAAGGGAAACAAAGGCAAAAATGAAGTACTGGGAATTCATCAAGATAAAAAGCTTTTGCACAACACAGGAAACAGCTGACAATACCAAACAACTGACAGAATGGGAGAAGACTGTTGGAAATGACCTATCAGATAAAGGTCTGGTGTCCCAGATCTATAAAGAATTTCTCAAACTCAACACCCAAAGAACAAATAATATAGTCAAGAAATGGGGAGAAGACATGAACAGACACTTCTTCTAGGAAGACATACAAATGGCCAACAGGTACATGAAAAAATGTTCCACATCACTCAGCATCAGGGAAATAGAGTTCAAAAGCACAATGAAATAAAAGAAAAAAAGCACAATGAAATACCACCTCACACCAGCCAGAATGGCTAAAATTAACAAGTCAGGACATAACAGATGTTGGTGAGGATGCAGAGAAAGAGGAATCCTCTTACAATGTTGGTGGAATGCAAGCTGGTACAGGCACTCTGGAAAAGAGTACGGAGGTTCCTCAAATAATTGCAAATAGAGCTACCCTATGACCCAACCATTAGAGTACTGGGTATTTACCCTCAAGATACAAATGTAATGATCTGAAGGGCCACGTGCACCGAAATGTTTACAGCAGCAATGTCCACAATAACCAAACTGTGGGAAGAGCCCAGATGTCCATCAAAAGATGAATGGATAAAGATGATATGGTGTCTGTGTGTACACATACATACATACACACAATGGAATACCATTCAGGCATCAAAAAATGAAATCTTGCCATCTGCAATGACATGGATGGAACTAGAACATATTACTGTAAACAAATAAGTCAGAGGAAGACAATTATCATATGATATCATACCATAATTCTAGTGATAGTATGTGGTTTTAAGGCACAAAACAGAGCATCATAGGGGAAGAGAGCGAAAAATAAAATCAGACGAAACCAGTGAGGTGCACAAACAGTAAGTACTCTTAATCACAGGAAATGAACTGAGAGCTGCTAGAGAGGAGGATGGTGGACGGATGCGGTAACTGGGTGATGGGCATTAAGGGGCGCATGTGATGTAATGAGCACTGTGTTTGATAAAAGACTGATATCACTGATCTCTACCTGTGAAATCTATAATACATACTAACTAACTGGAATTAAATTAAAAAACTAAGAAACTAAAAACAAAAACAATGTACTGCATACTATGACTAATGTTTTGAAAAGCATGTAGCAGCTCTTGATTTGAATTTCTTTTTCAAATTTTGAAAGATGACAAAACGCCTTCAGGGGTACCTCAGTGACTCAGTTATTTAAGCATCCAACTCTTGATTTTGGCTCAAGTCATCATCTTAGGATCATGACATAATGCCCTGAGATAGGGCCCAGGCTCAACAGACAGTGTTAAGTGAGCCTCTCTCTCCCCTCTCCTCTCTCTCTCCCCCACCCCGTCTCTCTCAAAAACAAATAATTCTTAAAAAAAAAAAAAAGATTACATATAAACTTCTTGGATATTTTTAGACACTTGTCTAATTTTTTTCCTGTAGGTTCACATGCCAACCATAGATTCCCATTGGTGTTCTGCCACAGGAAAGAAACTTTCTCTCTTTTGAGATGATATGCTACTGTATAGAGAAAACACTAAAGACTCTACCAAATAACTACTAGAGTGATTAATGAATTCAGTAAAGTTTCAGGATACTAAGTTAGTATACAGAGATCTTTTGCATTTCTATACACTCCTAAGGAAAATGTAGAAAGAAAAATTAAGGAAACAATCCTGTTTACAATTACCCCCCAAAGTTTAAAACACCTAGCAATAAACTTAACCAAGGAGGTGAAACACCTGTACTCTGAAAGCTATCCAACACTGGTGAAAGAGATGGAAGAGGACAGAAACAAATTCATGAGCAAATGCCACATTCATCAACTGGGACAACCAAGATTAAAATGTCCATACTACCTAAAGGAACCCACCGTTTTAATGCAATCCGTACCAAAATATCAACACCAGTTTTCAGTCAACCAGAACAAAGAATCCTATGGAACAGAAAAGACCCTAAGTGGCCAAAGCAATCTTGAAAAAGAAGAACAAAACTGGAGGTACCAAAATTCCAGATTTCAAGATATACTACCATGCTGTAGTAATCAAAACAGTAAGGCCTAGTACAAAAATGAACACACACAGCAATCAACAGAACAGACAATCCAAAAACCCCATTCTTGCACGGTCAGTTCATCCAAGACAAAGGAGATCAGAAATGCACAATGGGGAAAAGATCTGTCTCTTCCACAAATGATGTGGAAACAGCCACCCACAAACAATGAAATTGCACTGTTTCGTTACACTGTGCCTAAGAAAGACTCAAAACAGTTTAAAGACTTACATGTGAAACCTGAAGCCATAAAATTCCTATAAGAATATAGGCTGTAATGTCCTTAACATTGACCAGACAGGCCCAGCAATTGGGCCCAGACAATGAGAAACAATGTTGCAAATCTAATGACATAAAAATAAATGAATGATAAAAAAATATAATAAAAAACATAAAATAAAAATAAAAAAATAAATAATAAATAAATAAAATGATAAAAAGAGAGAATTCAGGCTTGGAGCAAAGAACAATCTGGCCCTGCTCAACATTCTATAATTCCCACTCCTGACAACTGTATCAGCATTCAACCATTGGTCTGCTGACAACTTGAGAGAGTTCATGAACCACTACTGGCAGAGAAATGTTACAAAGACTGCAAAAAGGGCATACCTTGCTTGTCCCACTTGTCCAAAATACAATTCTGGGAAACAAATCCGTACCTCCCCTGGGCATTTTAAACCACTCAATGAACCATCTGACATTTGGCAACTGGATTTCATGCAATTTCCTCATCTCATGGATATAAGTAGGTGTTAGTCAATGTGCCTTTGTCTTCTCACTGGACAACAGCTTTCCTTTGGAGAAAGGCCAAGGACTCTTCTGTGGCTAAAATCCTGTTAGAAAAAGATTTCCCCTCCCAGGAAAGCCCTCATGAAGTATACACAGTGACCAGAAAACCCATTCTACCATGCAGGCATTTCACCAATTTGCGAAATTTTGCTAGTTTTACAATTTCATTGTCTGTTACTGTCCTCTATCTTCAAAGTTAGTCTCACACGATGACCGCACTACTGGGGACTCAATTGGCAAAATCTACAGAGACTTTCCAGCTCCCTGGGTCAAAGGGATTGCCGTCACTCCTAAATCTCAAGTCCACCCCATTGTGGAAATCAGTCTCTCCTCCTGGGATATAGTCACTGGACACCGTGCATTCAACCACTGCCTCTCGGACCCACAGCTGGGAAAAGGGGATGTATTTTAATAAAGCACAAATTGAGTTGCCTCTATTCAACCTAACCACACTGCAGTAGAGCAGACTTTTTCACAGTGCACTCCCAGGGGACACTTCCCTTGACCGTCACACCTTGTAACCTGGAGATTCAGTTGGGAAAAACCTCCACAAAGATTCTCTCCAACCTCCCCTGAGAAGCCCCTCTCCAATACTGCTAACCAAACCTTGCACTGCCAAACCTCAGGGAATGGATGCTTGGGTCCTTGGGACACCTTTAAAGAAGGCACCAAAGCCTGACTCGACCTGTACATCGTCTGGTCATAAGAAGGTTAATACTGCACCAACTGAAATACAGAATATCTGGGGAGACAGCTTTCCCCACATGTCCGGACCAGGCCTGCATTCCTCTCCTCACTATTCCTCCTCCTCCATGTTCTGTGCAAAGAACATGACATTTTCTGCATCTCCCAGTCTCCTGCAAAAGGAGGAAACTTATTTGGATTATGACCTTTCCAGAAAACACTCATTTTGATCTTGTGAGCATTTCGAGAGGTTTAGAAGGTTCAGAATTCAAAAGTCGATCCTTTACCTCTACTATTAACTGAATCCTGATTCTAATCCAAATGTATGGTTTCTGAATTTACAACATAACTGCTTTTGATAACACATAGAGTTCTAAACAGTTCTTTTGAAAAAAAACAAACAAAACAAAAAAACCAAAAACGATACTGTTTGGGAATGGCCCAGAAGTATTCCTATTCTTGCAACAAGTTCTCTAACGAACGCTTCATATTTTTTGGTGTATTCTATGTTCCCAAACGTGCTCCCTGATTTCATTCTGTGAACTCTCCCAGTATTTCACTATTTTGCTCATAGCCACTCGTTCAGGACACTTCCAGGAGGCATACAGGACTCCGAGTGGGCCTTCATAGGAAGAAACCTTTCTTCTTCAGTCCAAACAAGTGCCAATAAGTATTTTCAGTGGCTACTTTCCTACCTAGGATCCTGGTTTAGAACCAACATATGGTTTGGAATAGTCACCTTGCTTTGTTTCGGCACTTGCTGTCTCTCAAATCATCTGTAGAAACACTGTCCCCAGTGAGGTGATGCTGGCTCACTGATCTCCATCTTGAGGAGACACAGACTTCACAGGGGGAGCTGGTGAGAGTTTCTGCCTTCTAACCCTCCCTGCTCCTCCAGGTCATTTGAGTAGTTTACAAATGTGATGCACATACCCTCCAACATGAGACATGACAACCAGAAAAGGCTTTGCTGGCACTGAAACACAAAACCACTAAATACAAAGAACTTGACTCTTGATTTGAAATTCCTCCAAGGAAACTTTCCTAAAGTTTTAATTTATATAATACTTAACTCACACACTGTTCTATTCGTTTCAGGTGTAAAATCATGATTCAGTACTTCCATGCAACACCTGGCACTCATCACAAGAATACGACTCAATCCCCATGACCTGTTGAACCCATCCCCCCACCACCTCCTCCTCTGTGATTACCAACAGGCTGTTCTCTAGTTAAGAGTCTATTTCTTAGTTTGCCTCTTTTTCCTTCTCTTTGCTCATATGTTTCATATCATAATTTCCACAAATGTGTGAAATCGTATAGTACCTGTCTTTCTCTGACTGACTTACTTTATCAGGGCAAATCTTGATCAGAAGGGGCAAAGTCATAAGGGGAATGTCACAGCAGAGGGAAGAGGTTCTGGTAGGGGGTGACCTGACACAATACCACTCCAAATAAACTGGGGAATCAACAGGAGGACATGGACATGGACTTGATCTTGCACATGGGTGCCCCACTATTCCCGCTAACAGAACTCTATTCTCATCTCTCTATCCATCCCCCCACCTCCTCCAACAGGACTCACCCATGAAAAGCCATAAAGATTTGAACTACCAGATGCCTCCAATGCACTTCTGGTTCTTAACAGCCTTTTAAATTGCCCCCTTTCTCTGACAACAGTGAAACTTTCCGAACTTCCCCAATGTGCCAAAGGATCAGTCACAGCTTCTTTGGCCTCCATTCAGTTTACCTTCCTTCTCAACAAACCACATTTGCTGATAATTCTAACTTTGAAGGTTACAAACTGGATGGCAGTTTGTTTCTACCTGGGGCTCTGATTCCAGCAGTAATCCGCAAGTGGACTCCAAGCACATTCTTCTAAGACACCCTGAGAGTCAGCAGGTTGTGCTTTCAGCTCCCAACTACATGCTGCTCCTGTTCCTCTTAATTTGAGTTGGGATTTCTCCCCAGAAACAGGCCTGCTTCTGTAACAAACCAACCACGGCATCTCCGGTATGGCATCATGTGACCCCTCCATCCACGGATCAGGCCCTAAGTAAAATAGGTCTTATTCAAATACCCTCGAGGAGAATGAGGACCAAACCGTGGGAACACCATCAAAAATGCAACGAGGCGGCTCACCTACCAGCAGGACTCGGGAAGCCGCCCAGAGCCCCCTCCTCAGCTCTCAGCCAACAAGACCGCTTCTGCATCGCACCACAGGAGGCACCAAGCTGCTGCAAAGCCGCGAGTGTTTCTCTGAGGCAGCGTCTGAACTGGCTGCAGACACAGCCCTGGCTCTCTGAGGGGTACTGGGTCCTCAGCTGGTGGCAAAACCCGTTGGTCCCTGAAGAACCCAGCGTAATATGGCGCCATGGCGTGCACTAGGTCCCCTGAGGCTGCTGTGCACACGCGCAAACAGCCCCCAGCCAGCTGGAGGCACGCGGGCGCCCTCTGCAGGGTGCCCTGGGAACCTCAGCAAGCTCTAAGCAGGGTGGGTGTGGAGGTCGGCTCAGTGGGAGGCACTGAGGCAGCTCTGGTCTGGTCCCAGGGAGCCTGTCCTCTACACTGACACAGACCTTTGTGACAGCGCCTCAGACACAAACAAATTGATTCCTTCTCATTTCTGTGTGAGTGATGAATGAGGCCAAATTTGACAATGTCATTATGTAATGTGTAGTGCTTGCACCTCTCCCTTCATAAATACACACTACAGGGGTTTCTGGGTGGCTCAGTGAGTTAAAGCCTCTGCCTTCAGCTCAGGTCATGATCCCAGGGTCCTGGGATCAAGTCCCACATCAGGCTCTCTGCTCAGCGGGGAGCTTGCTTTCTCCTCCTCTCTCTCTCTCTTCCTGCCTCTCTGCCTACTTGTGATCTCTGTCTGTCAAATAAAATCTTAAAAAAATAGACTACAGATGTACAAATGTAAAGTAACTGATAACTGTGTTTACCCACCCAAATATACCTACTACATAAATCACTGACACCCATTACACTATCTTAATTTTTTTTTCCTTCTTCTTCCTTTTAGGAAGAATTTCCAGTCAGATCAGGATATATGAAAGTCCACTGATACAAGACATCATCTAGCACTATGATCTTGATTGTGAGACTTTATTTTCAACCTTGCCAATAAAGTGTTTGGGGACACATAGGTGACAGGGTCAAAATGCAAACCTAGACAGAGCTACACATGCGTTATGAATTTACTGCATGTCTCTTTAGATTGCATTTTCAATGAAAGGGGATTTAGACATGGTAGATGAATGAAATCATTTCCATCAGTCTGATAAGGAACCAATTTTACCTTCAAAATAACTAATGGCCATTTCTTCACTAGCAGAAAGAGGCTTGGTGAAGTAGATGTTTCTGCTTGGATGTAAGAGAAGGCTGCAGGGGTTGAAACCACCACCTAACATCCTGTGTCAGGATGCTCATTGGACATGAAGATAATATCTAAATGTATAATTACCATACATACATTTCATATACTTATTTTGCACATACTTCTATATGATATGTACTTGTATCTGATTATGTATCTATTTCTACATTCAGATGGTTTAACCATCCAAATCTTCTGCATCCTCACTGATTTGGGATCTGCTTTTTATCAGCTGCTGAGGAGGGCTGTGAAAATTTGCCTCCTGGAGGATTTTATTTTTCTTGCAGTATTTTTTTTTACAGATTCTATTTACTTATTTAGGAGAGAAAGCATGAGTGGAGGTAAGGGGAGAGGGAGAGGGAGAAGCAGACTCCTGCTGTTGGGGAGCTGGATGTGCAGCTCCATCAAAGGTCCCTGGGATCATGACCTGAGCTGAAGGCAGATGCTTACCTGATTGAGCCACGCAGGTGCTCATCTTCTTGCAGTCTTGTCAAACATTCCTTTATGGGTTTGACATCCATGTAACTAAGATCCACAGTTTGACATTCCTGGATAAACCACAGCTTTTATCATTTTGTACCAACTTTCTTTGTATCTAGTAATGCTTTTTGCCCGATATTACTATAGTCAGAACAGCATTTCCTTAATTGGTGTTTGCATGGTTCATTGTTTTTCCTCTGTCTTATTTTCCAAATATCTACAACGTTAACTCTTAGAGGATTATCATATCAAAAGTTTACAGTGGTTAGTCGGTTGGTTGGTTTATCAAATTGTGGATTTTCATCTGATCTTCCTGTCCATTCATGGTCACTGGGACCCTTTTCTCTTCAACTTTACATTCACCATCTCATGATCTGCTCTTTATTTGTCCAGAATTCTCTATTTTTGCTTCTTTGGAAAATCGGTTACTATCTGATATCATACCATTCGCTTGGATCCTGCCCCATGAGCCACATGGCAACAGCCTAGTTTCACTATAAGGAAGTGGTGTTAAGTTCACCATAGTTCCCACAGTCCATGTCTTGTGCTCCAACATCACTTCACCCAAAGACCTTAGCATCTACTGAAAACCGGTGGCTGAATTTTTACATATGCTTTTGAAAGATGATTTCTTCTTTCCACTTTCTACTTCTGTCTTTATTTCTGAGCAATCTTTTGTAAGGATCTTTCCCTTCTCTCCAATCCTGATTCTAAACGTTCTCTTAAGTAGTGCTCTAGATTTATGGATTATTATTCAGTGTTGGGAAAACAACCCTGCCATGATTCATTTTGGTGCAGGTTGTCTTGATTTGGTCAATGGTGACCCTTTCAAGCTGGTTCCTGCATCCTTTTCACATGAAGTTATCCTCATTCTCAGTCTGCACAAGTTCAGGCACGGAAACCCAGAGGCTGAGAAAAGAGTCACATCTCCTTGGGTACAAAAGTCTCTCAGTCTACACCAGAGTCCAGAAAGTTTGGGGAACAATGTGAAGGGTCTGATCAAGGTTCAGGTTGGTAAGTAACCTCATCAGAGGTGGACTAAGAATGCCCTGACCTGAGGTCAATATGGCGTCTTCCCCCAAGATAGGCACTCTGAAACTACTCTTTCCTGGGAGGGCCTGCTTTTTTTATGTTTTATCTTCTCCATGCAGAATATTTTGAGTTCTATTAGGACTGAATACCCCTTTTCTCCCTTCTCCAGTAACAACCTAGTGGCAAGTAGCTCTATAAAAGCTTAGAGAATCTTGTCTTGGTTGGTAGCTTAGCTCTCTCCCTCCCTAGCTGTGTGACTGTCTCTGAGCCTCAACATGCTCACCTCCAAAATGGGGAGGACAATGAGATTTATGTACTGTAGGGCACTGTCCCCTGAGAACAGAATGATTAATAAAGGTCTTTGGAGCACACCTGACATAAACATTCAATAAACATGACATCCTATTACTTACATTTCCTTCCCTCGCATTTTTGAGTTCCTGGCTTTCACATCAGGATCATCTTTCAGGGCAAGGCCTAACCAGACTGTGTCTCCTGACCTCCACCCTCCCACAAATATGCTGGTGCTCTTTCTGGTGCCCAGCAAAGGCCTACAGTTCAACATATTTGTGTTGAATTCAATTCCTTCATTGCTATAGACTAATATCCAGGCAATGCAGGACTCCAGACTGGGGCCCATTCCCCCTTGGAGGGCCAGGACATAAGGAAATGTAGAGCAAGACCTTCATTTATACTCACACCCCCTCCTACTAACCAGAAGGGATCAGGAGAGATGGTGAATGCAAGGAACCTCCAACACCTGAAGGGTGGGATTCTGGAGCCAAGATGGATCTTGGGAAACCTTGGGGAGCAGAAAAGGAGGAAGGGACAAAGAAAGTGGGAACAGGGGAGGTAGGGTTGGATGAGATTGAGTCTAGGACTGGATACAAAGATAAGGACTGGGCATGAGTTGAGGGTGAGCACATAGCCAAGAAGTACCCTTTTGGGAAAAATGGGAGTCAAAGGAGAACCTTCAAGGGATAGGATGTTTGAACTCAGTAACAGTACCACTGATAAGGATACTACAATAAATGTCTCCTTCCAACTGGAGTGTTCCATTTTGTGTGACAAGTTGAATAATCTCACTATTATCTAGGTCACTCTACTGCCTTACAAGTGTGGATTTTCAGTGCTCCTACACAAGGGAAAAATGTAAGTTGATTCTCAAGACTGAGTTTGAGATCTCCCAAGAATGTGTGTCTTTTAAAAGGTAGATCCTCTCCTGGGGCACAGAGGGACAACACTCACCATTCTCAGCAGCACCAGGAGTTATGAGGGGTTGGGTCCCTCAGAAAGAGACTCTAAGACAAGGATGTGAGTATAAGTAGTTTCTCTGTAAGGATCTTTGGTGGGAAGAAATGATGGGAGCTAAGACGTAAAGAAGGAGTGCAGCCAACACACAAGACAGGACGTTAGTTTAGAGGTCACTGCTTGGGCAACTCTGTCTCCATCTACTGGGAATGTCCTAAATACGTGCAGAACAGCCCTGAGTCATCCCATCCAAGTGTGAAAAGACCTGCACGGGATGAGTGTTGCTCTTATGGACATTGGTTACCTGGATGACGAGCTCACTGCCATGGCCAAAGAAGACAAGGAAGCCAACGGACACCCTCTGGCAAAGAGCTGCAGCCAACTGTGGGAGGCAGCCACTGTGTGTACAAGACAGGGCTTGCCAGTGAAGACACCAAAGGGCACCAACCCTCTCCTCTCCTGGGTGTATTCCCTACCATGACCCATGGGATCTGAAATACTGAGAAATTAGTGTAGCACTGAACATCATATACCAAATGACAGCCAGGATGCCTTACTTTCTTTTTCTTTTTCTTTTTTTTTTTCATGATCACTTACAGTCCCAACACTGATACTTCTTCAATAACGAGTAACTTCTGTCCCATGACTACTCCAACCCCACTCTTTCACTCCAGAAGTTTCAATTCAAGCAACTGTTCTTCCAAGCACTCTTCAAATCTTGCCAGGGACAGAGACATGCACCTTTAACAAGGGATGGAGGACTATTCACAGCGTATACCTTGTGCCAAGAACAGTAAACACTTTTCTCCCCAGGAAGAAATTCCCATTCCTTGGAGTCTCAGAAGGCAAAGGATCTGAGGTTTAGAGTGCTCACTATCCTTGAAATCAGTATTAATAACTGCAGCTTTACACGTTGAACAGCAATTGACAGTATATTGCAGTAGTAAAAAATTAAAAACTCTAATCATGTTCCCTTCCTATAAACATTAACAATTAACTGTGTATCTTGAAATCAACCATATATACATACATACATATACAATATTCATATATATATTTAAAGATTTTATTTATTTATTTGGCACAGAGGGAGATCACAAGTAGGCATAGAGGCAGGCAGAGAAGAGGAGGAAGCAGGACCCTGAGATCATGACCTGAGCCGAAGGCAGAGGTGTTAACCCACTGAGCCACCTAGGCACCCCTGTATTTTTTTTTTAAGAGAGAGAGGAAGAAGACTTGATGGGTGGGATGGGCTAGTGGGAGAGGGAGAATTTTTTTTAAGATTTTCTTTATTTATTTGACAGAGAGATCGCAAGTAGACTGAGAAGTAGGCAGAGAGAAGGGAGAAGCAGGCTCCGCACCAAGCAGAGAACATCATGTGGGGCTCGATTACAGGCCCCTAAGATCAAGACCTGACCTGAAGGCAGAGAATTAAACCACTGAGCCACCCAGGCACTGGAGAGGGACAATCTTTTTTTTTTTTTAAATTTTTTTTTTTTTTAGATTTTATTTACTTATTTGACAGACAGAGATCACAAGTAGGAAGAGAAGCAGGCAGAGAGAGAGAGGAGGAAGCAGGCTCCCTGTGAGCAGAGAGCCCAATGCGGGGCTCGACCCCAGGACCCTGGGATCTTGACCTGAGCTGAAGGCAGAGGCTTAACCCACTGAGCCACCCAGGCGCCCCGGAGAGGGACAATCTTAAGCAGACTCCATGCTCAGTGTGGAGCCTGATTTGGGCTTAGGCTCATAACCCTGAGATCGTGACCTGAAGCAAAATCAAGACTCTGATGCTTCACCAACTGAGCCACCCAGGAGGTCCCCCTATCAGCTCTCTTTTATCCCCTCCAGTAACCTCTAAATAGCCTTTGTTGGTATTAATTGCTCTAATATTACAACCATGATTTTTCTCCCCATGAATAATTAGCCCCTGGAATGCCAGGCACCAACTTCGCAGAGCGCCATGTGATGACACGCCCACTCTAGATTAGAAAACTACATTATGATAGAATACGTAATGTTATATATGTTTTACCTTAACATAAAACATCTGCAATAGCTCCTTCTGTGGTTTCTATATTGTTGTGTATTACTCAATTTATGTAACATGAATGCTATTATTTAAAGAAAATAATAGTAGAGAATAGGTGTCAATTACTATAAGTAATGGTAGCACTAATTATGCAACAGTATGTGTTAAAAATAAAAAAACAATGATTACTAATAACCTTTTCACTTTATAATAGGTTTAGATTTACCAACAAAACCAAATAGGAAGGACAGGACTGAACATTTCCATACACCTAACACAGTTTGCCAACTATTTTCCTTTTCTTTTAATTCCACTATAGTTCACATACAGTGTGATATTGGTTTCTGGAATACAACAGAGTGATTCAACACTTCCATGCATTCTCCAGGGCTCATCAGGACAAGCAGCTCCTTCATCCCCCTCACCTATTTCACCCATGCTGCCAACCATCGCTTTGTTGTCTGTTGTGAAAAGTCTGGATAAAAGACCTCAGACTGAGGCAGGAATCCATCAAAATCCTAGAGGAGAACACAGGTATCAACCCCTTTGACCTCAGCCACAGAAACTCTTTACAAGGCACACCTCCAAAGGCAAGCAAAACAAAAGCAAAAATGAACTTTTGGGACTTCATCAAGATCAAAAGCTTCTGCACAGCAAAGAAAAACCATTAACAAAACAAAGGGGCAACCCACAAAATGAGAGAACTTATTTGCAAATGACACTACAAAGAGCTGATATCCAAGATCTATAAAGAGCTTCTCAAACTCAACATCCAGAAAACAAATAATAAAGTCAAAGAATGGGGAGAAGATGTGACCAGACACTTCTGCAAATAAGACATACAAATGGCCAACAGACTCATGGAAAAATGTTCATCATCATTAGGCATCAGGGAGATTCGAACCAAAACCACATTAAGATACCACCTTCCACCAGGTAGAATGGCAAAAACTGACAAGGTCAAGGAACAACAAGTGTTGGAGAAGTTGGGAGAAAGGAGAAACCTCTCACACTGTTGGTGGGATGGCAAAAACTGACAAGGTCAAGAAACAACAAGTGTTGGAGAAGTTGGGAGAAAGGAGAACACTCTCACACTGTTGGTGGGAATGGAAGTTGGTGCAGCCAATTTGGAAAACAGTGTAGAGGTTCCTTGAAAAACGAAAAATAGAGGATATGATATTTCACACCAGGGCTAAACCTGTTCAAAAAATTACATGTGGCCAAGTGATTCATGTTGGCTGGCTCACTTGTTCTCAGGATACCTCGTTTTTCTCTTCTTCCCCTTCATCCTCTTCAGCAGTAAGAGGACAATCAAATATTTCCAATTTAAAAAGACATTTCATTAATACTTCCAATACTGGGGACATTGAACTGGGTACAGATGTGCCTAAGTAATGCCTTTCTGCAGACTGGCTCTGGGGGGCGGTGGTCTCTGCATCAGGGATTTAGAAGGCCAACAGTTGTTCAGGGTCTTTTAGAGCTGAAGGGTTAATCTGGATTGCTTGATTGACTCACTGACTTTATTTATGATAAGGAAAAGTTGGTCACAGTTTCATGAGAAATGGAATTCAGGCAGGTAGTCAATACCTAAACACCTGCTCTCCAGGGTTATGTTTTTAAAAGACTGGATGTGTAGAAACTAAAACTGACTTATGCACCAGCCACAGGTCTTTAGCTCATGGGTTGCAGCCTGCCAATACACAGGGGAGATCATGGGCTCACTGATATCACAGAACAGAAACAGAATCTGTCACAATGAAGATATAATATTTCATCATGAAGGTTTTTTTTCAAAACAAAGTTCAAAAATTGTGCAAACCCATAATTTATTTCATTTCACTTTGTAGCAAATAAAAATATTTTTAAATGGAAGAATATTTTGGGAGTGATTTACATGTTTTGTGCAATAAACAATTTGCATCTTAGGGGATCACAAGAAAATATTGAAAGTCCAAACTCTGGAAGAATTCTGAACTTAGAGTATTATAGACTATTATAATTTCTATACGCCTATTCATAGAGTGATAATAAGATCTTGTCTTATTTGTATAACGAAATTCAAAAAGAATTTGTAATGCTATTACATTATGTGAGACCTGAAACACTATTGAGAATATTCAAAGAACAATGCTACCCCTTGGCTATTGATGGGAAAACAGACACAGCCCATCAGTGAGGAAAAGCTTCAATTATAAGAGACGTCACATGAAGAATGTCATAAGGGTGCGCCTGCGAGTCTCAGGAGCACCTGCCTTCTGATATGCTCATTTCTCAGGATCCTGGGATCAAGTCCCATGTTGGGTTCCCCACTCAGTGTTCAGTCACCTTCTCCCTCTGCCTCTACCTACCCCTCTTCACCACTGTACGTGCATAAAATTGTTAAAAAAGAAAACAGAGAAAAGGAGATGAGGTAAAAGGCACGTTTTGAAGATATTATTGATGAGTTTCCTTCCAAAGAAGACCGGAAAGGATAAATAAAACAATTCCTGTTTTCCTTGTAAATTTAACACTAGAAGAAGGAAAGTTTATGGTATCACGTACCTGCCAAGTATTCACTTGTTTTCCAACTACTGTAACGTTGTTGGAAACAATAAACACTGAAAAGTAATAAAAGCATGGTTCAGTGCAGGACAGTCTGTGCTTTTGCCTGGGGCACTGGGTTTAGCTGAACTCAGAGAGGGAAACCCCAGCTCTTCCTTCTAGAAGGTCCTGAAGGTCAGCAGTTCCTGCATTCCTGTCCCAACCCAATGTAGCTCCAGTTACTCTGAAGCTGAGTCACGATTTCTCCCCAGAAGCAAGTCGGCATTGGTAACAAACCAACCACAGCATTTCTGATGCGGTGTCCCCTAACCTCTCAATCCAGAGACCCCTGAGTAAAATAGGGTCTTTTCCAATGCCCTCAGGGACAATGAGGACCAAACCCTGGAAGAGCCCCAATATGTAAGCACCTGTACTTACCACCTACCAGCACGTCCTGGAGAAGCTTCCAGAGCCCCCTCCTCAGCACTCAGCCAACAAGGCATCTTCTCCATCACACCTCGGGAGGCAAAAAGTTGCTGCAAAGCCCCCACGATCTCTCTAGGGCATCGGGGGAACCGACTGGAAATACAACTCTGGCTCTCTGTCCCAGGGCAGTGAGTCTGGAGCTGGATCCCAGGGCAGCTACAGAAGCCCTTCCTGCTGTGTCCACTTGGGTGCAAAAGGCCTATGGCCCGCCCTCTGCTGGCCATGGCTGCACACGCAGAGAACCCGCCCCTTTCTGTTGGAGGTGCACACGCTCCCTCTGCTGGCCACCCTGGGAATCCCTGCAATGCTGCAAATCATGGCATCTCAGCTGGAAGGTCAGAGGGTCGGGTCTCTCTCCCTGACAGATCCTGAGGCTCCGCCCTACAACCCCATGCAAAAAGAGATGCGCCCACTTCCCAAGTGAAACAGTCTCTGCACAGCTCAGGGAAATCTGATGTCCAGGATTCCTACCTTCTCTGGTCCCAATGCTCAGAGCACCTACCTAGACCTCCACCATGGTCCATGCTCCACCTCCACACACCTAGATCAGCAACCTCTTGTCATCCTTGAACTTCTTTGTCTCTGCTTCTCTCTACCCTGTCTCCCTTACTTCTTCTCCCTTGCTAGCACTTGCCAATCCCCCCACCACTCCCTCAGTGTCTCACCCTGACAGTCTCTTTATCACTCTGCAGACCCTCAGGCCTTCCACTCTGTGTAGCTCTGTCCAGGAACACCACAGGGAACCACCTCTCCTGTCTCCCCCTCTCTTCTGCCCTCATTCAGCCCAGGCAATGCCACAGGGCGTGACAATCCCATTTATAAAGGCTGTTCAGGCTGACCCTGACTGCTGCAGTGCAGTTACCAGCCACTCCTGGGCAGCATGTGGACAGAATGACCTTGATACTTCGGTGGCCCAGCCATGACCCCAAAGCTGCTGGAGGACGGCTGCGTCCATGACCTTGGAAGAAGGAGGGCTTTGCAAGATCCAGCAGCTCTGCTGCAGAAGGGATTGGCAAAAAGGGCCTAAAAGCTGACAGAAGCATACCCCCAACTCCTCCTGCTGCTGAGGAAGGGATGGGTCCCCTGTCATTGACCTCTGCCCTCCCCATCCCTTAACAGGGAACTGTGGGAGGACTGTGGGGCATCACGGGTCTTACCAAGAAAATTGTCAACATCTGCTCCACTCAAGGCCCACCTGTAGTTTGGGGGCAACTGGTAAGGTGAAACCACTGCACAAAACCTGGATTAATGCTGGGGCTCCAGGTTCTCAGCACCTCACCAGCTTCTCAGGGCCTCTCCAGACACCTCATTGTTTGGTGTCACAGCAGACCACTGCCTGGGGACAGCCACCTGGCTTGCTGATCACTACCCCCCCCCAAACTAGCAGGGTCCATGTGCTCAAGAGGATCTGTCACCGGAGTTAATACTAAAGCAGCGGATCTAAATTCAAGCTGGGCCCCCTCCCCAGAAGGATTCCTGGGGTCCCTTTCAGTAGAGGTACCACGAAGGGTAATCTTGCTCTATCCTCCATCACCCCACGGCTGCCAGGGTGTTATCTGTGTCTGAAGGCTTCACCCTGGCCACTCAAAGGAGAGGGACTGTAGGTCCTCCTGAAGGCAGACGCTAACACAGAGACAGAACCGTGAATGGTTTATTGGGGGGATACCAGGAGAGACAAAGCACAGGGGAGAGGATGGGCAGGGAAAGCATTCAGACTACCAGGAGGAAAGCATTCCTATCTTTACTGAATATAAACTCATTGGAGCCCGGTTGCAGGAGGTCAAGGAAGTCTTCAGATTACAAAATGATTAGCCTGTAAGGCAAAAGGATTTGGGTTAGTACAATGGGACCTTCTGCTTTCCCAAATGCTCTCTGCCTCCCATAGTGTATCTGAGGCCTTGGCGGAACACTTGAGTATATGGCCGCCTCTGTGTGTCTATATGTAATAGAAACGAATTGTCTTCACATCTCACATATAAATCTCTGATTGTACCCGTTCTCTTAACTATCTTACTTCATTGTGGTAAGGACCCGAAATTTAATGGGAAAAGGGGCCTCTTTGTTTTTTCAAATGAGAATTGCCACTATCTGGGCTGAGGTATTACACTCTTAGTGTATTTTGTGGACTTAAATGAACATATTTTGACACTCATCGGCATGGAGCTATTTTAATTTCAACATGAGAACAGTGAATGGTCAGAGCCCAGACACTTTGCCAATTTTTTTTTTTCTTATTGAGACAGAGACTGAGAAAGGACAAACTTGTGAGCGAAGAGGGAAGAGGGAGAAGGTGAGGGAGAGAGAGAATCCCAGACAGGCTCCACACTCAGCAGCGAGCCTGACCTGGGGCTCAATCTCAGAAGCTTGAGATCATGACCTGAGCAGGAATCAAGATTCTGCTGCTTAACTGACTGAGCCGCCCAGGGGCTCCTGCATGTTCTTTATGTACTTCAACTTCTACTGCTCTAGTGACCTCAGAATCCAGTATGCTCTCTCTATCACAAATTTTAAAAAAGCTGAGGCCCAGAGAAGGCCCCACTGAGAGCTGGTATTTGGGCTGAGAAATCAGGAACACAGGCAAATCCCCAGGACACTGGGACTGAAGTCCCAGGGGAGGTGCACAGTTGCAGGCAAGGTGGTGACGCAGATGCAAAGGCCTGGTGACAGGGCTCCAGCTAGAGCGGCTCCTGGTCAACAAGGACTCCCCCACTAACACTCTGTCTCAGGCTAAGAGGAGGGCAGCCACCCTTCACCGATTCTCAGTCCTGTCTTCACTTTTTCTCACTGGGGGACATAATATCAACCAGACAAGAATCCCTAAAGACCATGTTAAATTTCCCAAATCTCCACAAGTCTTTCACATGCTTCAGAGCCTTCAGAAATTCAGGGAAACAATGCTCTTCACAGACTCTTGAGTGAATGGCTTCATGGCAAAAACAACATTCTGAGACAAATAACGGCATGATCCAGACTGTGTGAGTGAACACATGCAGCAGTCAGTGTAGACCGCGCGGTGTCCTCACATTCACTCTCAAGCTGCTGGCCTGCCGGGAACGACCTCACCCTCCCTGAGAGAAGCCCAGGCTCTCCCTGAGCACCTTCAGGCTTCTCAGCACCCACAACCTCCTGTTTCTGTGTGACTCAGGGCTCCCTCCATTCTGGATACATCTCTGGTTCTTCCCTTATACGGAACACACCGTCTATGTCCTTTCATCAGTGTGTCCCTCCCTTCCCTCAGACACACACCCTCAATTCCTAACGTTAAGAGCAGGCCTCATCCCTCCCAGAGCACAGAGTGTCGTCTCTGTACCATGCACGCATGCACACCTGCTGTGCCCAGCTTTCAGAGAAGGGCAGCTCTCTGTCACTACGAGGGACCTGCCAACCCCCTCAGTATGACTGGAAGACAAGGTCTATCAATTCTATCTACAGAAAAACTGGATTAAAGTTACCATGTCCTTAGCAGCCTTCACTCCGTCATGACATGAGAGGCCTGTGGGCAGCACCACTGGTCCTTGTGGAGGACGCTCCAGCATCCATACCTGACACACGCCATGGAAAGGACAGAAGCTTCTCCCCCTGGAAGTGACTGAGCAACATTCCAACGAACCCTCCACACTAGCCACCAGCATTGGCCACTGTTACTCATTCTCACCTCCCTCCCAGTCCAGACAAGAGCATTTCCCACAAATTTCCAGACTGCAGAGGACAAGGGCAGACCCCTACACTAATGATCAATGAAGGGACAACAGCCCTGTGTCAGGCATTTACACAACTAATGAAATGGCAGCTCAAACTCTACACGCTGCAGTTGAAGTGAGAGGTGTTTCATCCCTCCCAGAACGACATATGCGGATGCTGGATGTGCACGATGTAAGAGACAGATGTCTGCCATTGTGCAACGGAGACACTTCCTTCCCACTGCTCAGTGTGTGCAAACAGCCAGGCACAGGCACATGTGTCCTGAGGAACTTCAGAATCTAACTGCGTCCCCACCCCGGTTTCCCCTTGAATGTCAAGCCCTGAGCACAAACGATGCCTTTGCTCCACCAACACAACCGCAAGGTGATGATCTGGAAACAGAGAAGTCTGTAAGCTCCCCACAAAGACTTGTCACTTTGAACAGGAAACAACACCACACGTGGACCCCAGGAGATACCCAACAGACACAGGTCAGGACACTGTGCTGCCCAGAGAGGAACAGGACTCCAGAAACGGGTACAACTGAAAATGCCCCAGTATTTACTTGGTTCTTCTCTGGGACCTCCTTGGGCACAGGGCTGCTCTTGTCCCCTTGAGCACCACAGGCTTCTGAAAGGGAAGGAAGCACTAGAAGGGGTGGAGGTGGATTCAGACTGGTGATGACCACACAGGATTCAAGCCAACCCTCTCCCCCTGCCCCAGCCTATTCCCCTCTCCCTCTGGCGTGTCCTTCATGTTTCTCACAGGACTCCCCTGACCCCTGTGGAAGAAGGAGAGAACTGTCCCTCACCATCACGGATATGACCACTCTGCCAAGGGACAGATGTTTCCAGAATTAATCTATAATGCTGAACAACTGGGGCCTCCACACGTGAGAGTGATGTGAAGGTTGTGCTTCATCCAGCCCAGAGACCAAAACATCATGCCCGCGTAGCACACCTGGGCAATGCTTCTATGTCTGTCCTCTGTGAAATGTCACTTTTCTTCTCCATGGCAGACACCTGCTGCCCAGTTCTGTACGGTGAACCAGACAGTCCATGAGATGGACGTCCGCCCAAAGTGGAGGAATGATACCATGTCCTCACTCCGGCTTATCATTGCATTGCAATGCCTTGTGGTACCACTTCTCCATCCCCTCCACCGACAAAAGTGGTTCAACTATGAATAAGCTTTACGACTCACGTAAATTCAGATCATCTCACCATGTGGTGGAGGAACGAGGTGTGGCTGAGGCCCCCAGGTCCACCACTGTGGAGGTGGATGAGGAGGAGGGAAGCCTGGTACATTCCACCCCATGTGGTAGGGCATACGGAGGGGCCCTGGGCAATGAGGAAACACTCTCACACCTCTACCGACCTGCAGAACAGACAAGAAAATATTTTAGTAAAACAGACAAAAGTTGCAACACAAGAAAAGCAACCAAAACAAAGAGCTTTCAGCACCCGGCTCCTTCTCCAATGCCACCTTCCAGGAGAGCTGAATTGTGCTAGAAAACATTCATACCCCTCCCAGCTGGTGCCAGTACAATGAGGGGGGAGAGGGCAATAGCTGTGACAGGAATAACCTGTCACCAAACATCACTGCCCATGTCTACCCAGCAAGAAGTACTGTCTTAACGATGAAAAAGGATCATTACAAACTAGTAAAGCAGCACATTCCAGACACGGAGGCATCAACACCCAGGACAACACTTCCTCTTTCCTCCTCAGCCACCGGAGATTTTGGTTTGGTCAGAATAGAGAGAATGTGACGAAACTGAATGCCCTTTCCCCACAAAGTTTCTGAGCCACATGAGGGGAATCGTTTGCTTGTAAGTCCCTGACTGTCTCCACACTGCCTTGCCTCCTGACAAAGGGGTCCTCTACTCTCTACAGTTTCTGTCCATGGCCACAAAGACACTTCAGGAATTAGGGACTTGCGGTCTGACAGGGGCACTAGAAAAGTGTCTTCTGAGGAACATGATACCGAAACTCCTTATTTACATTCATCAGCTGTGTTTGTCCTTTTTTTTTTTTTTAAGATTTTATGTATTTGACACACAGAGATCACAAGCAGGCAGAGAGGCAGACAGAGGGAGGAAGGGAAGCAGGCTCTAAACTAAGCAGAGAGTCTGGTGTGGGGCTTGATTCCAGGACCTAGGATCGTGACCTGAGCCTAAGGCAGAGGCTTTAACCCACTGAGCCACACAGGCGCCCCCTGAGTTTGCCTTAAAACACAGTCATTTGGAAATTTCAACCTACTGAGTTCCAGAGTAATTTTGTCCATGGGAAATGAAGATGGGAATGCCATATAAGAGAATTCACAAAAGGGTATATGCTTCCCGAGGGAAAACTCCACACGTGTGATGAGAAAAGAAATCAGCTCTCACACTAACTTAGGACCAAATGACCTGCTCCTGAAGCACAGCTGAAGGGCTGGGAGGCACTGGTCACACAGGTAATCACTGACGTCCCCCTTCAGAACGTGTGAGCCAATGTGTGATTACGACAGTGCACCTCAGAGCTTTGACACTTCAAAATACTTGTAGAAAGGGTGTTAAGTGGGCTGGTTCTGCACGGCACGTTTTCCAGAAGTAAAATGGGGATGACTCGTGAAACACGCCCTGAGAACATTCCAGACTGCAAAGGAGACAGTATAAAATGCACAGAGAGTTTTCCCCAGTTTCCTTTTGTGAGGATTACCAGACCCATCTATCCCCAGCATGAGCACAACACCAGTGCACCTGAACGTAACCTAAAGGGAGTCGGGCCGACCAGAGGACTTCACTGTGGAGGGAGGGGTCCTCCTCCCCCAGTTACTTCCCCAGTGTGCACTGCAGGCAGGCAGGGGTGCACAAACACGCACACGCATCTTCCCCACCACCATGTTCCAAGACGTTCTGGCATCGGTGCCAGAATGGCTACCTGTCCCCTGTGTCTCCCCTAGAAACTGGGGTGAACAGATGCCATGGGGAAAACTACTGTCACCACATGTTAATATAGGTCTGCACCTCGACAGAGACAAGGAGTCTGCTGCCAAGGATAATCAACTCAGGAAAAAACTCCATTCAGTGGCCAAAATTAGCAAGACAGGAAACAACGTGTGTTGGAGAGGATGTGGAGAAAGGGGAACCCTCTTAAACTGTTGGTGGGAATGCATGTTGGTGCAGCCACTTTGGAGAACAGTGTGGAGATTCCTCAAGAAATTAAAAATAGAGCTTCCCTATGACCCTGCAATTGCACTAATGGGTATTTACCCCAAAGATACAGATATAGTGAAAAGAAGGGCAGAGGACCTGGAAGAGAACTTTCTGAGAGAAGCACGACCCTACGAGTGAGCGAGACCAGCTCTATGATCCGCATCCCCGACATTCGGGCCTCCTTAGCTCAGGCACAGAGCAAATGCATAGTCCTTGGTGCTGAGAACCACTAACGGGCCAATTCGACATCCCCAAATGCAAACCGATGTGTCTGGAGAGCACGTGCAATGCTCCCAGGATGGGTCGGGAGAGATGCTATGAGCTGGCACAGGCACCAGACCCCATCAGCACCCGCTCACGGGAGCACAACTGAAACACGTGTGAGGTGTGGGGCCTGCGGGGAGTCACCGGGATTCCCTCTTTGGGGCCGCTGCTCCAGGGGCATTTTCTACGACACACCTGGAACTTCCAGAGTTCACCATCATCTCACCCAGGGGCCAACTGGAGGGATTCCAGCTCATGTCTTCACCCACACAGATGGGACTCACAGGAGGTCACAGCTCACCTTCTCCACTAACACTCAAGCTGCCCAAAGCATGTGGCCCAAGTGTGAGGCAGTCTTGGCTTTTCCCATTTTCCATCTGTGAGGACCTCTGCAGACATCCTCCCAGGTTAATCCTGACCCGAAAACCAAAAATGCTCCTGCTCCCTCAGGAAAACAAACAGCAAGGAGTCAGCCGGACTAGCCAATTTCACTGTGGAGTGAGATGTCATCCTCCTTGGGTTATTTATACACTCGCACACACACACATGCACGAGGTGAGCATCCTACCATCACGTGCCTCTATGCATCTACAGCTTTGGGAGGAAGCACGAAATTGCAGATCTCTAATGGAGCAGCCCGGAGGCTCCTGGGTGAACAGCGTGCAGTCTGAAAGGGATGATCGCAGGACACACGCAACAGCCACAAGGCCAGGACAGGGAGCTGTCCACACTGCAATCCTTTTCAGAAACGGACACAACTAAAAACGCCCACGGCACTTACCATAACCATCAATGGGTCCCGTTGAGGGCTGGTGCGGCTGTTCATACTGGGAACCGGTCTAGGTGCTGGATCAGACAAAGGTCAGAGGTTTATTGTGGTTTGCATGCCCTCCATGCCTTCCTCCCCCATCTTGCACTCTTTCCCACACTTGGGTCCCTTATCAGAGGGTTTCACCCGTGACTCAAGTGACTCCTTTGCGAAGAGAGACACCAGTCACTTGACTCTTGTGGGAGACACTCCAGGGCCCTGGTTCCAGGGTTTCCGTAAGTAAACCATCACGTGTGGACAGGTAGGGGAACAACTGGCTGGATATCAACACTAAAATTGGGGTGCTCAACACATATCAGGCAAAATCACTTTTTCTTCATAGACTAAACATCTAAGTGAGAATATCCTTGCGTGGGTGCCATCCACAAACCCCCACATGAACGACCCACGTTCTCTTCTCAGGCCATAGGTGGATGGTTCATTTGTCCATCCTGCAGATGAGAGCTAGCATGTGTGCCTGGCCAACAAATAAACATTTCAAGGAAGAAACAGACTTTGACATTTGTATAGTCACTTAGGAAACTCAACACCCAAAGAACAGATAATGCAACCAAGAAATGGGCAGCGGACATGAACAGACATTTCTGCAAAGACATCCAGGTGGCTAACAGACACATGAAAAACTGCTCCACATCACTCAGCATCAGGGAAATACAAATCAAAACCACAATGAGATACCACCTCACACCAGGCAGAATGGCCAAAATTAACAAGTCGGGAAATGACAGATGCTGGCGAGGATGTGGAGAAAGGGGAACCCTCCTACACTGTTGGTGGGAACACAAGTTGGTGCAACCACTCTGAAAAACAGCATGGAGGTTCCTCAAAAAGCTAAAAATAGAACTACCCTACGACCCAGCAATTGCACTACTGGGTATTTACCCTAATGATACAAATGTAGTGATCTGAAGGGCCACGTGCACCCCAATGTTTATAGCAGCAATGTCCACAATAGCCAAACTATGGAAAGAACCTAGATGTCTATCAACAGATGAATGGATAAAGAAGATGTGGTATATATATACAATGGAATACTAGGAAGCCATCAAAAGAAGTGAATCTTGCCATTTACAACGATGTGGATGGAACTAGAGTGTATTATGGTTAGCTAAATAAGTTGATGGGAGAAAGACAACTATCATATGATCTCCCTGATATGAGGAAGTGGAGATGCAACGTTCAGGGTTTGGGGGGTAGGAAAAGAATAAATGAAACAAGAAGGGATCAGGAGGGAGACAAAACATAAGAGACTCTTAATGTCACAAAACAAACTGAGGGGCGCCAGGGGGAGGGGGATAGGGAGAGGGTGGTGGGGTTATGGACATTGGGGAAGGTATGTGCTATGGTGAGTGCTGTGATGTGAGTAAGCCTGGCGATTCACAGACCTGTGCCCCTGGGGGCTAATAATACATTATATATTTATAAAAAAATTTAAAAATTAAAAAAAAAAGAAAACAAAGGGAACAGGTTTTTCAGGAGCCACTATATGTAGTGTCTGAACTTACCTGTACTTGTCTATTTCTTCTTTGGCTACTTTCAGATTTTCATCGGCAGCTGACAGCTCATTCTTGGTTGCATTCAGTTCATAAAGTGTCTCTTCTAGCTTCCTAAGATGGGAAAGGTATATACATTGTCCAGTAGCCAAGGTCCTGAATTTCTGTCATTTATCCTCCCAGCACACTCGATGGCCTATGTTGGAATGTCTCCGCTAAAAGCACAGACTGACAACACAACAGGGAAATGAATGAAGGCCCCATTTAGGGTTAAAGAAAAATCAAACTCTGGTTGCTGGCCAAGCTCCCTGCAATCGGGGCTGTCTTTATACTTCTCTACTTCAATTCACTCACCATGTCATCAAATAACATTGCACTTTGTGCCCTCTTGGAGTATGTCTTTGGATTGAGATGGTGAAGGCTCATTTCAATTCAAAGTGAAAAGCCAAGCCTGACAAGATACACTCATTAGGATGAAGCTGGGGCCCATCATTAGTCTCACACCTCCATGGGGAGCCCTGATCCTCAGACCAAGGCTGTGCCCCACACAGTCAGTCAGCCCAAAGGAACCTTCCAGAATATGGCTTCACTGGCACGGAAACTCACTCCCATACATCTCTAGGCTTTAGAAGTACAACCCCTGCCCTCTCATGAAAGATCCTGGTATAGGAAAAGGCCAATCTTAGTGCCGAAAATATGTCCTCAAATAATCCATGTGAACTGTCACATACGCAGGGTGTTATCTCAGGGGAACAGACTTCAGTTGGAAAACTGTCAGCTCCATTGAGTCAACCTTCTTTTTTTTTTAAGATTTTCTTTATTTATTTGACAGAGAGAGATCACAAGTAGGCAGAGAGGCAGTTAGAGACAGAGGGGAAGCAGGCTCCCCGCTGAGCAGAGAGCCCAATGCAGGGCTGGATCCCAGGACCCTGGGACCATGACCTCAGCTGAAAGCAGAGGCTCTAACCCACTGAGCCACCCAGGTGCCCCGAGACAACCTTCTTGAACAAGACCAAGTTCATGGATGGGGAAGGCAGGAAATGGCAATGTTAGAAAGGTTGGTTTGCTGTGCTGCCCACAGACTCTTTTGTTCATGGTGTTATTCACAAGATTTCAACAGAACACTTGTCAAGAATCTCATGCAGAAAGACTCAGAAACAGACAAAAGCTCTACAAAGAGGACATGAGCATCTGCTTCTGGTCTCTCAACTACCCTTCAGCAAATGTCTTCTGGAGCGGCAGTCAATGTGTGGCTCAGGGATATGGTGTTGAAGAGAGAGGTGGTCAGGACACTGGACCTGCCCCACGAAGAACCTACCAATGAACACAACCCAGGTGCCTGTGAAAGAGAGCGTCACCCACCCCTGGAGTCAGAAGGAATAAAACAAACTTGAGCCTCCAGGGAAGACAGAGAATTTCAACATGAATGAGGCACTCCAACATCCTGATCTCCTGAGAAACAAAAGGAAACACTGGACAAAGAGAGCGAACTTGTAGTGAATGCACCCAATTTCTAAAGAGCACATGAAGAAACACAAGAAACAGATGGAGAAGAAGGAAGCATAGGAGAAAGGCAGCCTGGCAGTGGGAGCCAATCTCCCCAGGACATATCAGTGAATTCTGGAACAGGCGAGTGAATAAACAGTAAATGAGCAAGTAACCTTTTGGGGACAGGTTGGAATGCAACAAGAGAAGTTCCAGTCCAGCCAGCAAAGATGAGGCTTAGTGAAACTTCAGGCTTTGTTTGGGATCCGGGAGAGTTACACCTAGAAAATCATGTGGAGGGGCACCAGGATGGCTCAGTCATTAAGTACCTGCTTAAAAGTATTTGGTTCAGGTCATGATCCCAGGGTCCCGCAATAGAGCCCAATATTGGATCCCTGTTCGGTAGGAAGCCTGCTTCTCCCTCTCCCACTCGCCCTGCTTGTGTTCTCTCTCTTGCAGTGCCTCTCTCTGTCAAATAGATAAATAAAATCTCTTTTAAAAAAGAAGAAGAAAGAGAAAATCAGGTGGACAGGGAATATGCTGGTCTTCTTAGGGATTGGCCTGCAGCGAATGATCTCAGTTGTACACCAGATGAAGGGACCCAGTACTGCTGGAGCCCCAGCCCACTTTCCACAAAGAAACTTTCCCTGTTTCTGCAGGAAGAGAATTCCATTTTTCTCTCCACATTCTGGACCCAAGTCTCATGCTGAACAAGAAATGGACCTGATGCAGGAGTGGTAAGAGCACGTGATGAGAGTGAAACTGAAAAGACAATGTAGACTGACCCAGAGGGGATCCAGGTATCGACGTGATTAATGTTGGTACCTTCCCCCTTCTACCCCAATGAATCACACAACAAGGTGTGGCAAGTCGTTAGAACAGAAAGGAAAATGCAGGTTACACAAATCAAGATCAGAAGGGCAGGCACAACTCTACAGAATGCATTTGGCAAAAGTACTCTAAGATCCAATTCCAGAAGATCCAAATACAGTTATCTAGACTTGCCACCACGTAAATTCAAACAATGGTATCTGTGACAACACAGCAGTAGCTTACTCTTCTGCAGTCAGTTTTCGTCTTTCAGAGAACTCCACCACCACATCCAATTTCTTCTTTAGTACGTTCAATTCTGCTTCTTTACCTGTTTTCTGAGACATCAGGACATTACACCGGCCTTCCAGGAGCTTTTTACTTTCTGTAAAGGATGATATTGCTTTTGTGTGTTTGTGCCATGACCTGAGAACTTGGTTTTGATGAGGAAAGGAGAAGGGCAAGACTGTGAAGGCAGGAAGGCATCTTTCCTGCCCGATGGAAACTCATGACGACCATATGGAGATTTCTTCCCCCAAAACAACATACCTTTCAGTTCTTTGTTTTTGGATGTCAAGGCTCTCAGCTCTTGATCCCCCAATTCATCTTGGGCCTTTAAGACAGACTTGAGAAAAGACACATGAGGGCACCTAACAGGACAGGATTATGGAGGACAACAAAGAAATCCCTTGAGGCATAAATGGAATAAGGAGAAAGGAAGGAAACTAGTTCATGTCAAAAAATGCACAAATGGCTTTCTTAGTGGAACAGATATAAAAAAATCTTCTACTATACAATTGGGCTTGCTATTGCCCTTCATCGCTCACGTATTTTGTGGGATTTTATACATAGCTTGGAGGGCAGTGCTGAATGATGTGATGATGACCCATCTGTGAAATAAACCATATTTCCTAGACCTTGAAAGAGCAAACCTCATCGGGGTGGTCGTAAGTGAAATCGCAGCTCACTGTTCTGTAGGAGATGAAGTTCCCAGACGCCCACACTCTACTGCGTAAACAGCACAGGAGTACACTGCACTCACCTCACCCAATTTACCAAAAGCCTCCCAAGCCACATTATAGGACAACTAACACCTAACTCTTACCACATCCACATTCTGGATATTCTTTTCTCTCTCAGCTTGTAAGAGAGCCTGTTTACAATGAAGGCTATCCTTCAAATGTTCATTAATCTCTTCGATCTTTTTGATGTTCTCCTTTAAGAAAATATATTTAAATATATACATATTTATATTTACATAATATATAAATATATAATATATAATATAAAATAATATAATATATAATATAATATATAAAAATATAAATATATATAATTCTCTCTCTCTCTCTCTCTCTCTCTATATATATATATATAGAATGAGTAGCAATGATTCATTCCTTTGGACACCTGGGTTGCACCTGGGTGGCCCAGTCTGTGGAGTGTCTGACTCCTGCTTCCGTTTGCCTCAAGTCCTGATCTCAGGGCCATGGGATTGATTCCTGCATTAGGCAACACACTCAGCACAGTGTCTTCTTAGCATTCTGTCTCTCTCTCCTTCAGACCCCCCTCCCCTCACTCTCTCCTTCTCTCAAAGCAATCAATCATAGAAATAATAATAATAATAATAATAATAATAATAATAATAATATTTCAGTTACTCTTATTTCTGTTGTTAGAACACAATTCAGGCAAAGAAAGGATTCTTACTTTCAATTTATGTACTTCTGCAAAGGAAAGCTTGTGTTCTCTCTTCGTTTCTGCTTGCTTCTTGGCTTCTTTTGCTTTCCTGACCTATAAAACATATGAAAAAGGAATCAGAATTCCAAAATAGCATGTTGGAGAAATCTATCTTTGTGACTCCTTTCACAAAGAGAGAGGCAGTGCGCTACATTTGTGAAGCTTCTCTTACTCAAGAACCGCTTCTGGATCGCACAAAATAGATCAATAGAATGAACTACCAGAGGGGGAAGTAACGAAAATGAAATCACAAAAATTATTTGAAAGGGCACACATACCTTCTCCTCCCAACTCGCTATTTTTTTTTCAAGATCCCTGTTTTCCTTTTTAAAGTTATCAATCTTCTTCTTTATTTGGTCTAAAGTAACTGAAAGGAGAAAAAAGAATTTTAAGATAATTAGCAAAAACAGCAACATTGAATAATCCCACTGTGTTAGCACCAGGGACACATTCTCTGACACTTGGGTGTCACTAACTTGCTAGCATTCCCAGTGTGCCTGAAGAAAGCAAGTTGTAGCAGCATTTGAAACCTAAGACTTTCTATATCAGTGAGATTCCTACTTAAAATGTTTTTCAAACATAGAGAAATGCAATAGAATGTCTTCTCATTTCTCTCCTATCTGTAAGCACAATTCTTGGAAAATCCAATCCCTGCAAATGCTCATGTCATCGCCAGAGCTGTGAGAGAAAAATTGAGCGTCCTTTCAACGAACATCTCTCTCCTTCAATAATTCAGATACAAAAGCAAGTCCCTGCAAACAACCCAAAATGAGCAAAACTATCCTTTGGTCCTGCTCAGTGCCACGTCCACTTCCAGGTCCTACTTGGAATTCCACCCAGGGAAAGCTCAAGATGTCAGGTGAGTGACAACTCGCAGGCCTTCGGAGACTTTCTGCTGCTCACAGATCGCCTTTCATGAACCCCAGGCTGGGGGCTCTGGAGGACAGGATCTCTGCTATAAACACACTTGGGTAACAATCTCCACGTTACAGAGTCTCTGGAGGGCCTGGATAATGCACCCACCCGAGAACACAAGCTTTTTTCATCACAACAGGAGAATGTTACCCTCTACCCTTTTAGGAAAACAACACTCAAGAGGAGCCTGATCACAGCTGGATAACACATGTAAGGTCTAGAACACAGACTCCTCTAAGAGCCAATTGATTCTCTCATCTTGGGGCATCTGGGTGGCTCAGTTGGTTAAGGGTCTGCCCTCTGCTGGGGTCAGGACACCGGGTTCTGGGATCGCATCCCACATCCAACTCTCTGCTCAGCGTGGAGCCCAATTCTCCCTCTCCGTCTGCCTGCCACTCCGCTGCTTGTGCGCACTCTCTCTCTCTCACTTTCTGTCAAATGAATAAACAGAATGTCTTAAAAAATAATTCTCTCATCTTTCCTGAAAGTGCAAACTTCTCTTCTTCTGGCCCACTGTGAGCTCTCTCCTGCTCTGAGACCTCTCTCTTCACCAGCAGCACTGACGCACTCACAGTGATGAACAATGACATTTGACAGTTTCCTAAGAGCCAGTCGGCTACCCAGGCCATCAAGAGCCAGTAACACGGAATCACCACAATCTAGTGCCCCAGGCACTATCCATTATCCCCGCTGGCACAGGCTCTATTCCATTCATTCTCCTCTGGCAGGAAAGGCTCCCTCCACTTCAGACTCAACCACAGTTTAATCCTCTCCTGTGACACACGCTCTGCATGGAAATATCTGCCTCCTTCTCTAAGTGTAGTGTGTTTGCTAGACTCAGAGAGTTTTCGCCTCTTGACATTTCACCAAGAGCCAGCTCATGGTGAAGTACTCACTCCAGACTTCAGGCTGTGATCATCACTTGCCTCCTAAACATCTCTCTGCAAAATTACACCTTGTATTCTCCCTAGTCCCACCAGGTGTTCCTCGTCCTGGTCTCTTAGAGATGGCAACTCCCTCCACATTGTCACTTAGACTCCACATGGGGAAGAGAACCATTTTCAAGACATAACAAGTCAGTGAGACATCAGAAGTCACCATATTTATCCCTCATCAAATTATGCCCACATCAAACACTGATACTGAGAATTTTTGGTAAAGAAAAGTGAAGCCGAAAAACTTACCTTCATATTGTCTAGGCTTTATCTAAGAGAGGAAGAAACAAAGATAAGATGGATGTCAAAACATGCTACGAGTAAAAATCTATAGTTCAGATAAATACCGCAATTGTAATCCAAAGGTATTACAATAATCACTTTGCTTAGCAGAATGAAGCCACAGGATTAAAAAAGAAGACAAACTTAGAATTTCCTGATTACATCATCATTGTTCACAATCCATTTCTGATAAAGAGCACACGTGTGTTTAGCTTATTTTTGACCCCAAATTCTATTCACATTGTAGTCAATGAATGTTCAACCTATTCAATTTTGACAAGGGATCATGCAGACATTGAAAAAATCCATTAATTCATCATTTCCCTAGTTTTATTTATGTTAGTCACCACACAGTCTGTCATTAGTTTTTGATGTAGTGTTCCAGGATGCACTGTTTGCATATAACACCCAGTACTCCATGAAATACGTACCCTCCTTAATACCCATCACCAGGCTCCTCCCACCCCTCTACTCTAAAACCCTAAGTTTGCTTCCCAGAGTCCACAGTCTCTCATGGTTCATCTCTCCCTCTGATTCCCCCCGCCAATTCATTTCCCCTTCCTTCTCCAAATATTCTCTATGCTATTCTTAATGTTCCACAAATAAGTGAAACCACGCGATAACTGACTTCCTCCACTGGACTTATTTCACTTAGCGTATTTCTCTCACTTTTTTGCAACCCAGTATCTGCACTGAAGTACGGAACCTGGGACTATTTTAAAATCCTGAAAGAAAGAAAATGGAAGGAAGGAGGAAAGAAGGAAGGCAGGCAGGCAAGGGAGCAAAGGCTGTGTCAAGGATATGCCTCTTTCCTTCTCTACAAAGCTTTCCTGAAACCTTACAAAGAGTTGGCTGTTCGCTGAATTCACACACAGTCACGGCCCATCAGGTGCTATGAAGTTTCCCAGACTGTTTCAAAAGTGGTGTCATCAAAAAGAAGTAAAAGCCATAGGATGAGAAAAAGAGTGGCCCATGATGAGAGATGAAGCACAAGCCATGGCAGAAATGACAGCTGATGTTTCTTAAAAGGGGAGCCAGGCAATTCAGATTAGAGTCACCCTGATGTTATTATAGCTCAATAACATTGAGGCAAGACCTCATTTTGACACCATTAACATATTTCCTCATTTTAAAACTTTACAGGATGATGAAAGGTTGGGGCCAATCTCCAAATCTTGCCAGGATATTGGAATATCACCATGCTATTAACAAACCAGTCATAGTATGTCATTGGGGAGAGTGCATGAGGGCAGGGCAATCAGAAAGCCATGGTTATTCCTTTAATTTCCCATGTTGGTTAGGAACCTCTGAGCTCCCCTGGCCCATGTCACCAGCCCCATGGGCAGGGCAAGTGGAAAGTAGATGGCTACACCAAATACGTAATATTTTTCTTTTCTCTTTGAAGGGAAGTTTTCTCCATTGGCAGGGAGAGGGGGAATAGTCCCATGTAGAAAGAACGTCAAAAGAGCTCTTTCTTCTTAGAAGGGTCTGGCCTCATGTGAAACCATGTCTCCAGAGTCTAACTGGGGGTTTCTCAAAGACTAAGCCACAGAGCTGAGGGAAATCAATCCAGTGCCATCTCCTCCCTGTCTCACCGGCAAGGACCTCAGTCTAGCCCCAAGCCAGAGGCGCAGAAAACCTCACCCTAACTCCCACTTACCTCACTTCCTTTACCAGGACACAGTATCTGGCTTTCAACACAACCCAACAAGACATACTGCAGGTAAAAACCATGACAGCAAGCACGAGAATCACACTTCCTGTGGCAGAAGTGATGGGGAGAGCAGGCTGGACTTTAAAGTCTCTTCGATGTATGATACTGGGTCTAAGGGAAAAGTGCACAAGAGGAAGACGAGATGGTAAATGTGGGCAGAGATGTGAAACTCTAAGGCTGTAATATGATTCCAGACAACACCACCGTTACAGAAATCAAGAGTGCTTGTGCTGGCCTTTTGAAGAGGCTCAAAACAAACCAGAGGAAAGAATCATTAACAGTAAAGAACGTCCAGTAGAAACTCCCAAAAAAGAAACACAGAGACAAAAATGACAAAGACAGCACAGAAAATCCAAGATTGGTAGGTCATTACAAAATGTGTAAAACACATGGACGGAGAGATATTTGAAGCAATAATGACAGAGCATTGTCCAAAATTAATGGCGTTACGAAATCAAGATCCAGGAAAATGAAAACATTGAAAGAGGATAAATACCAAAACACACACACAAACAATGAACAAAAAACACCGATGATGACTAATCTAGAATATTCAGCTACAGATCATTAAAGACAAAGAAACAGTTCTGGAAATCTAGAGCAGGGGTTGGGAGTGGGTGGGGGAAAGGGGAGAGGGGAGCAGTAACACCTTACTCCAGAGGAAGAAGGATAAGAACATCACACTTCTCAGAAACCATGCCATCAAGAAGGATGAAATGTTTATAGTGTTTAAAGGAACATTGAGCTAGAAACCTGTGGCCAGTGAAATGATCCTTCAAAACACACCACACAGTAAGGAAAACCGTCAGGAATAATGACGGGCATTATTTCAATGAGGAAGGGGTCAATTCTCCAAAAAGACACAACAATTTCTAATGTGCATGCATCAACAACAGAGTATCAGAGCACATGAAGCAGAAACTGAAAATATTGCTGTGGGAAGAGATGAATCCATTCCTACAGCTGGAGAATTCAAAACCCTCTTATCAGTCATTGACAGACCCAGAGATATAGAAGTTCCATGAGAATGCAGGTCAACTGACCAGCATCACCCATCCACTGCATCCACTAACATTGGCAGAATATTGTATTCAACAATGAGATATAGACATTCTTGTCAAGCTCACATGGAACAGTCACCAAGAGAGCCCATATTCTGGGCCATACAACACATGTAAACCACGAAAGGAATCGAAACCACAGGAACTATGTTCTCAGACCACAGATGACTCAAACTAGAGACCGACAACAGAAAGATAGCTGGGAATGACCGAAAATGGAGATTCACCAGAACACTTCTAAAGAAGACATGGGTGGGAGGGCTGGTGGGTGGAGGGAAGGGTGAAAGAGGTGAAGGGGAAGAAGAGTTCACTTCTGGTGTGAGTACTGAGAAATATACAGAATTGCTGAGTCATGTACACCTGAAACTCACATTATACTGTTAGCCAATTATTCTTGAATTAAAAAAAAAAAAGAACATATGGATCAAGAAGGCACTTCAGTAGAAATTTAAAACTACATCAATCTAGGTGATAATCAAAACTGACATATTAGAGGGAAATTTGTAGTACTGAATGGACATAGAAATGTCCAGGGACTAGGGGGGTGGGGTTATGGTCATTGGGGAGGGTATGTGCTATGGTGAGTGCTGTGAAGTGTGTCAACCTGGCGATTCACAGACCTGTACCCCTGGGGATAAAAATACATTATATGTTTATAAAAAAATAAAAAAATGTTCAGTGACTATAAATTTTCTGCTTATTTATGAATGAAAGTACAGAAGGTATATTAATATACTTACAGCAAGGACGGTTCTCCAGAGGTAAATGAGAAAGGCACAAGTTCCCAAGGAGGCAGTTAAAATGAAGCTTCCACAGAACTTCAATCTCATGAGAGCCAAGACAGAAATGGTCAGGCAAGGAAAGGACAAGCTGAAATACCATTTGAGACAATGAGGAATGTCAAAGACATTTATTGTGTATCTGTCACAAAGAATCAACTGTACAAACCCTCAACCAGCCTCCAGGAGGTAAGCATACCTCTCACCTGTCTCCTCCTAGAGGAGAAGGAACACAGAGGGATTTCCAAGGAGCTGGGGCAAACTTTTGGCAGTGATGAGTGTGTTTATCATCTTACCATGGTGATGGCTTCCTTGTTGCTTACCTATGTCCAATATCAACAAACAGTATTCTTTGAAAAGATGTTGTGATCACATATACATTATAACACACTGAAGCTGTAGGCAAAATCTAATAGACAAATCATAAAAGATTTTATTTTACCTACGAGCACACTGCAATTTTTTTTCTATAGCTAACAGAACTTGAGAATTTATAAGCCAACAACAAATAGACAAGATAAGTCAAAGTAAACTTAGAGTAGGTAAGAAGTCAGTGACTTCTATTGTACATCCATGAAGGACCTTCATGGTCCATGGATAAACTCCTTTGGAACATTTCCAAAACTACACCCAAAATTTATGGAAGAATGAGAGAAATCATGAATATAATGTATTAGAGGTACAAATGAGCATGTTATATGGACAGATGTTTATAGATTAGGTCGTAAGTGAGAGAGACAGGAGGATGCTTGTTAATACAATATGTGATAATTGTCCAATAAAAATAAATTAGAGTTATTGCTTAGTTTCTGAAAACATTTGTTTTCTTTCAATGTTCACTTTGATTCTGAATCACAGTCCAAGATGTCAGATTTCTGAAGTACATAAGGATTTGCATAATCAGGTGATCATGTATATTCTAAGGATATCTGTGAAGTTTAGTATCTCCAAAAAGCTAATGGAAGGAATTCATGTTCCTATTTCTTTCTACTGTATTTAAATCATGCAATAGCAATTATAAAATTTAGCTTTCTAAAGAGAGAAAATATTAACGAATGTATTTATTTATTTGAAAGAGAGAGGGGAAAGGGCAGAGGGAGACTGAGCAGCAGACTGACAGCTGAGTAGGGAGCCCAATCAGGGCTCAATCCCAGGACCCTGGAATCATGACCCAAGACTAAGGCAGACACTTAACTGCCTGAACCACCCAGGTGCCTGTGAATTTTAAGAATACAAAGTTCCTGGACATGAACACCAAGACAAGAAACACATCATTTTACAAAAACTACATTTAGAAGTATTTCAGGAGAAAAGACATTGACAATGCAATTCATACTAACTCCCACCAAGCTTGAATTTTGTGCAAACACACCTCTCTAGAAAGGAGCTCCTGAAATCTGTAACATCTTCCTCTTCAGACCTCACAGCTGAGGTCAGGAAAATGTGTGCTGGTGGGAAACGTACACTGTCTTTGAATAGCCACTGTCTGAAAGAGAGAAGTAGCTGTCAGCACAGTGGTTGATCATGGGGATCAAATGCACAGAAGACAGAGGCCGTCCTGTCAGGAATGTAAAACGCACCCAGCTGTGGGCACTCAGTATATCTGGCAGCTGTCTGGATGCTGATACCAGTAGCTGAGTCTTAACTAGATGACAGCCAGTGGGGCCAAAAACACTAGGTTCTCCGACAGTGGCCATGAGCAGGTGGAGGTGGGAAATGCAAGACCAGTTCATTCAAGCAAGAGTTCAGAGATGGGGTAGGGTGAGAAAGGTGAACTGATCCATGAGATGCAGCCTAGGTAGAGGGGAATGATTCCAATCAAGATGACCAAGAACTTCCCTCTTCTGAAGACTCAAATGAAACATAATGAAGTCTATTTTGACTAGAGGTCTTCATGTGGGAGGGGCCTGCCCCAATACCAGGTTCCTTCTTGACTACTGACACTTCTGGACCCCTCTTTCATAATCTGGAGCAAGCGGAACTAAAGAAGTCTACTTGTATCCAGGGGTGTTCCCTAACTGTTGGCTGGCTCTCTCTTTCTCCTGGGGGTACAGGTTTTACTTTCTCATGATAGAGTGAAATATTCATGCTGGGAACCACATATTTCTTTATATTTAGACAATCCTAAGGACATCCATAACTTTCTTATTTTGGGGAAATCGACACTCTGCACATACTTGGTCAAAGAAAGGACAACAACTCATTCACTTCCTGATCACGTCACTCCTAGTGATTTTCCAGTGACATATATCCCAGCAGGATGCGGTCACTTAGTGTCTTCTGGGATTCTCAGGTCTCCATGGACCTGGTGGGACACACGGTCCCTGAGGACAACCTCCAAGACCAGAAGGAAAGGGCTGATTCAGAAGTTGCTAAAAGTCAACAAACCAAGAAGCACAGAGCACAAAGACATTTCACTTTTTAACACTCTAGTCCCAACACTAATGCTTGAGATACCCAGGGCTTTCAAACTTCACAAATAGAAACAATGCACTGACAGGAAAACCAACTAGACAGAATATGGACCCTGAATTTATCAGGCTTGCGGCAGGATCTTCATTGGGCTTCCAGCGGCAATCTAAAACCACTAACTCCGATTGAATTAGAGTTCCTGACATTTTCAAAGACAGTTTCAAAGTGATATGATGTACATATCACACAAACCACCTATTTAGGACAAAGAGCTCAATGGCTTTTCGTATCTTCACAAATCCTTCCTCTTGACACTATAAACCTGGTGTCTACAGGTTTCCATCCTACTAAAGCTGCTCTTCTTGGACCAAGCAGCACAGACAGGACCCAAAACAGAATGGAAATAGCTGTGGCCACAACCCCTTCAGTTGACCCAGAAACCTGCCCTGTGGTGTCTAGTCGTCAGGAAGAACTGTCGTTCTTCTGAAGTTACCATCAAGAACACCATGAAAAAGCTGTTATTTAACCACCGTGCGAAAGAACCCAGTCAGAAGGAAGACACCACTAGTAGCTCATGGGCACCTAAGTAGCTCAGTCAGTTAAGTGACCAAGTCTTGGTTTGGGTCAAGTGACGATCTCATGGTCCTGAGGTTACGCCCCTCCTGGGGCTCTGCGCTCACTGCACAGCTGGTTTGGGATTCTCTTTCCCACCCTCTCTGCTCTTCCCCCTACACCTATGCCCTTTGTCTCTATTCCTCAAATAAATAAATCAAGTAAATTTCTCTATTCCTCAAATATCCAAAAGAAGAAGTAGAAGAAGAAGAAGAAGAAGAAGAAGAAGAAGAAGAAGAAGAAGAAGAAGAAGAAGAAGAAGAAGAAGGAGAAGAAGAAGAAGAAGGAGAAGAAGGAGGAGGAGGAGGAGGAGGAGGAGGAGGAAGAGACTAGTGAAGTGTCACAGTTACTCACATTTGGGTTTGGGGAACTGGGACACTGGAGCAAGAGGAGCCAGAAGAGCAGCCTTTGCACCATCATGCCCTCTTCCTTTTAAGGGGCACTGTCGGTCCAGGGAGGAGGTGGAGATGGCTGGGGGGCAGTGGAGGGAGGGGTGAGGGCTTAGGGAGGGGTGGGGAGGGGACAGGGTGGTAATTAGGGATGGGAATAGGGAGGAAATAGAGGGTAGGATGGGGAAGGTGTTGGTCAGGAGAAGGGGTCAGGGTCAAATTAAGTACTTGAGGGGAAGGAGCAAGATTCACAAAGGTTAGGAGGTCAGCAGGTTAGTAAAGCACAAGGTCTGTAGGACACATTAGCAGGTCAAGTGAACTCTCAGGAGCAGTTGGTGTGGAGAATCCATCCTCCACCAAGCCTTCCCGGGTTTGAACATTTCCTTAGCAACCTAGAACCATTCTAATCTCTCCACAAATCAGCTGCCTTTGCCTCTAGTAGCTCAACATGGATGCCACAGGTGACCTCGTTGGTACAAAGACCCTTCCCACGTAATACCTCACCACGTGCCATCCCAACGACAGGTCCTCTCTGGAACTTTGCCCATCCTTCTTGTTTGCTCCCTCCAACCCAGGTCCCTGTTCCCTATTCTGGGCGCTCTCTCCTTCCTTTCCAAACTCCTGTCTGAGAGCCACTGGCTGAACGACGTAGAAAGCAAAGGAGGACCAAACTGCAACAATAAGCAAATACTCAATCAGAAGAGGAGGCTACAGTCCTCTCTCAGCAACTCAATGCAGACAGAACACCCACAAGATGTAGATCTTGATGGCAAACCATCTGAATCCCATAGCTGTCTCCATACATCTGACCACATCCACATCTACCGATTTTAGGCACATAGGAGACCATTACAAAAATGTGCCCAATTTACTTTAGCCATAAGGGAAATTTCCATTTTTTTTTCAGAAGCATGAAATCACAGACAACAGAGCATGTTGTGGTAATATAATATGCTAGAAATTACTGCTAAAAAGCGAACTAGAAATTCCCATGTGTTTAGAAATTGAGAAGTACCTCTATCAATGGAACAGGAGTAAAGAAATAGAAAGAGGGGCACCTGGGTGGCTCAGTGGGTTAAAGCATCTGCCTTTGGCTCACGTCATGATCTCAGGATCCTGGGATCAAGTCCCTTATTGCACTCTGTGCTCAGGAGGGAGCTTGCTTCCCCCTCTCTCTCTGCCTGCCTCTCTGCCTACTTGTGATCTCTCTCTCTGTGTCAAATAAGTAAATAAAATCTTTAAAATAAAGGAAATAGAAAAGAAAAAGAGCAACACTGGAACGGAATGATAGGAGCATGATACAATTGTAATCAAATATGTCTTCTGGGCTGGAATATCCTCCGGTATTAGTGTGAGAAGACTGCATGGTCTCAAAACCATCCCTAATTGGCCGAGACATTTGAACACCTCCAACAGAGTAGATCTGTCATTTCTCTTTGTGACCCTCCTACCCACTAGCTCCGGCCTTACGTGATGAACCTCACAGGGAAACAATCCAATCAGAGTCTCATGGCATCTCCTGGGACCTCCAGGAATGAGAGCATTTTAAGACAAGACTTTCACCAGCTTCTCCCCTGGGGGATCCAGGACAACACCCAGAGAGTTGACAGCTCCAGATGTGCTAGGTGGGGAGAGCCAAGCAGGTTGGCAGGGCCAGGGACCCAGGAGACTAGACAAACCCCTTGTTATCATCTCTCCTGGGCCCTGTCCTGAGATGAGTTTCCTAAACTGTGTCTCCCTAGGACTCTCACAATGTTTCCTCAAATCCTTCTGGCCCAAGACAGCTGAATATCAGTACTCTACAAAGCACCACTTTATCATTATGGAAATTTCATGTAAACAGGAACCATTCTAGTATTGCTTAAATAGAACAACAGCTTTTTTTAAAATTAACATGATGTATTTTTTTAACTTTTTTAAAAATTTATTTATTTTTTCAGCGTAACAGTATTCATTGTTTGCACAACACCCAGTCCTCCATGTAAAACGTGCCCTCCCTATTACCCACCACCTGTTCCCCCAACCTCCCACCCCTGACCCTTCAAAACCCTCAGGTTGTTTTTCAGAGTCCATAGTCTCTTATGGTTCGCCTCCCCTTCCAAATTTTTTTTTTATAAACATATAATGTATTTTTATCCCCAGGGGTACAGGTCTGTGAATCGCCAGGTTTACACACTCCACAGCACTCATGTATTTTTTGTTTCAGGGGTAGAGGTCCGTGATTCATCAGTCTCACACAATTCAAGCACTCACCAAAGCACATACCCTCCCCAATGACCATCCCCCAGCCACCCCATCCTTCCTACCCACTTCCACTCCCGCCATCCTCAGTTAGGAGAAGATTTTAAACATACATACATGGAAACTATAAAAAACAAGCCAGCAACAAAACAAGGATCACAAAACAAAGTATAAAATTCTGCTTAGATGCCGCTGTCCACCTCAAAGCCCCAGAGTTGGGCTGTCCTGGTTGTGGAAGGAGAGACCAGCTTTGACTCACCCGGAGTCAGACGAGCCCAAAAGTGAATAGGAGAGAGCCTGTCAGGGGGACCAGGGACTTCCATGAAAGATGGCCAGAGTCACCTTGATTAGATCTGGAATTGGGAGCAGGGAAAGAAGCAGGGAACAGAGTTTGGGGGCCTCAAACATGTGAGATCAGTCACAGAGTTGAGGAGGTGTCCCCAAAGCCAGAATCAGCCTCCTATCTATTGTGGAGGCCAAGAAAACCAAGGCTGTACCCACCTCAAGTCTAGCCCTGACATAAGTACAGCCATCTTGACAAAGCAAAAGCTGGCACCTTGCACCCCTCCTCCACCTGCTCCTCTCCCCTCGGTAGTATGTGTGAACAAATAGTTAAAGTGTAGAAATCACAATTCTGCAGGACAGGAGTCTCCCTCGGTTCACAAATGTCCCAGTGCTAAATCTCACTAACAAGGACGCTTGATAGGAGGAATGTGACATTCCACCAGGAAACTCCCAACTGTCTTCATGTTAGTGCCTCATTTGAAGTAAAAACAGCCTTAGCTTGATAATAACCAAGCCTCCAATATCTTGACAGTCTTCTTTACCCTGGTAGCCCTTCTGAACACCCCCTTTGTCCTCACCCACTGCTGAGTCCACCCCTACCCAGCCTTTAAAAACTCTGCCTGTAATCTGGTTCAGGGTCCAAGTCCCTACTCTGCTGCGTCGGGTATACTTGGGCCCAAGCTTAATCTTGTCAAATAAACCCTCATGCGATTGCATCGGTATTGGCTCCTTGGTGCTCTCTCAGACGTGAAGACTCGGGCACAACACTATGAAACCCTTTGTAGCCCCTGGAGACAAGCCGGGAGCCTAGAGTTTGAGATCCAGCTGTCCTGCTTACCTGCTGTTTGGCCCAGTGCTCGTTTCCTTCAGTGAATTGAGAGTGTACATGCCTGTGTCCATAACTGTGCAGAGGACAAGAAGAAGCCACATGTTGAGAACACAGAGACACTGGTTTCATCATCTCCATAGGCTGAGTGTCTTCGGAGATCCAGTGCCTCATGTCTCACAGCTCTTAATGGCAGCCTGGGTGACAACCACAGGTCCCTCCTGTTTCAGGCCTGTGCTATGCCCTGCCCTTTGCCCACATCAGCTCTCGGGCTCCAGATGGCAGGAAGACCCCATGAACTGGGGGGAGAGCTCTGGGCCCCTGGCAAGACTGAGAGATTCCTGGACCCTGGGAAAGGTGAGCGAGTGAGGGATCCTACAGGACTGGGGAACAGAGCTCCGGGGATCCCTGGAAGGAATGGGGGATTGGGCAGCCATGGAAAGGGCTGGAGGCATCTTACAAGATCCCTGGGTCCCCACAGGGCAGATCTCCCCCTCACCTCTTGTGGTGCTGGTGGGGATCTGGAAGCAGCAGCAGCAGCAGCAGCAGCAGATCAATGGGATGCTGGATGGATCTGGGAAGAATGGTCTGGCAGGTAAGTGGAATCACCAGGCTGGGATACCCTCGGCCTCTTCCTCCTTCCCCAGCCACCTCACTACCCCTGACCCTGACCTCACCCTCCAGCAGGGCGTGGAAAAGCTAGGCAGAGGTGGACTCCCATGGCCAAGGAAGGGCCCCCCCACCAAGATCTCTGTGTCCTTGTTTTTGAACAGACAGAAGGAGTCACCCGGGGCCCCTGGAACAGGGAGGGAGAATCTGGCCCCAGAGCCCTCTCTGATGGGTCCTGGGGAGAATCCTGGAGGGAAAGAATGGAGCACTGGTTCATAGTCTAAAAAGTAAACGTTTATTAAGGAAATGGAAAAAAACGAGTTGACAGTTGAACCTCTGGAGGATAACAGGACCAGTTTCCATTCTTCCAATTTCTACTCTTTGCCTGGAAAGTTACTTTCCCTCTCTTACCCTCCGTGTCCTTCTCTGTGATGTGGGGACAGCACGGATTTATTTTTCAGGGCATGGATGCCAAGATTCATCAAGGTCGGTCATACAAACCATGAAGCTAGTTTAAACTGATTTTATACCTATCATTATCTTCATTTTTTCTTAAAGATCAAACTTATTTCTCTAAACATTATGCTAAATAAAGTACAATAGTAAATCAATAGCAAAGAGGCAATCTTTTCAACATATAGTTTTGGAATGAGTAGACATGCATGTTCAATAAAAGGAATGTCAACCTATACCTCACAATGCATAGAAAAATTAAATCAGTTCATAAAGCAAACATAAAACGCAAAACTACAGACTCTTTAAAGAAAGCCTAGGAGAAAATCTTTATGACCTCATTTCAGACAAAGTCTTCTCAGATACCACACATAAAGCAGTCCCATAAACCACAAGTAAAATCTACAAATTAAACTACATCAAAATTAAAATATTTTACTCTAAAAAGAACACTTTGCTCTTTACTCTCTTTCTCGGTAAAGAGAATTAAAAAGCAAGCCACAAACAGGGAGTTTCTGCAAATTACATATCAGACAGAAGATTTATATCCAGAATACATGAGGAATGCTCAAAGTAAGTACACTTGATTATCATTATTTATGTTAGTACTGTCTGTGGAGTCGTCACACACACTGAATTACTGAACAGAGAACATTCTTCCTAGAGAATCTATAGGGTTAGGTTCCTAAGGAGTCTCTGACTGAAACATTTTCATAAGCTAATCAATACATAACCTTGTTTTATGTGTGTTTCTGTTTTAAGACACCTTATTTAATGCACAATGTTAATAATTAAAATTGAAATAATAGCTAACAGCACTATAAAACTCATAGCTGGACAAAGCTTACCTAGCTTATGCATTTTCTCTGTAAGGCACATTGTATCTTTCTTATACTCATGAACATTACACATCATTTCAGCATTATATTTGAAGGTCATTTTAATCAATGAAATCACCAACAAAACACACAAAAAAGTGTGAAGAGCATTGCATTATACAGACTGTCAAAAGTAAACTTGAATGTGAGAGCTAAAACAGTGAGGTAAAGGGTGACTGTTTGACCTCACCTGGGAACACGCATCTTGAGTGACTCAAATTGTTCACTGTTCTGCAAACATGAATGTATGCAAATCCTACTGAGTATTGATTTCAGTTTCTAATACACTTTCACAAGTATGAAAATTTGCAAATGTAGAATCTGTGAATAATGAATATTGACGGTAAAATAACAAACCAATAAAAATATTGGTAAAAAGTTTTATGCAGACACTTCACCAAATATATATATACAAATAGCAAAGCACATGAAAGATGTTCAACCTTATTAGTCACCACTTCAACACTAGTCACCACTTCAACATACTAGTACTAAAACTTTGGAGAAAACTACTGCAAATTTAAATTTCACTGTACAGAGAAGACACTTGAAAAAGTAAAGAGTTACAAATAAAACCCTCATTTCTAAAACAGTATTTCATATAAAACTAGAGGGCCTAGATAAAGGAAGGATGAATAAGAAAAACTAATTAAGCAAATTGATCTATTTACTTGACAAAAATCAATGAACTGGAAACAAAGCAAGCTTCTGGGGCTTGCAAAACGAACTGAAAAGTAAAGAATACACTGGTCACTGAGAAGAACAAAGCAAATATCCTTATACAATCTTCTGAGCATGTTCTGAATAAAATTAATTCTGAAAATACACCTTTCAAAACCACGAGAGGATCACAATGATTCAAGTTACCACTAGCTGATTTAACAAATACGATTAGGCCCAACACTAAGTTTAGCCAAAGTTCCCCAGTTAGGGATCAACATGCTGCTGTGTACTAAATTTACTCATGTCTGAATAGGACATTTCCTGTTTGCATATGTTTTTACAACTAGGTATGGATTTTGGAAAGTTGCATGTAAATCTCTTTAGAAGCCAACTTGCAGTTCAGCATTAGTCTCTCTGAAAAGAGACTGAAATTTATATATTCTCAAAGTTTGTGTTCTATTACTGAAATGCTTAAGTGTTACCAACTTTAAAATGTCACAAGTTCTTATTGACCAGAACATTCCAACTCATCAGACATGTCCTCTCTCATGAAATTCATTATTAGATCAATGACTTTTGGAAGTACCGATATACAGGGGCACCTGGAGGGCTCAGCTGGTGAACCATTACCCTTTGGCCTAGGTCATGATCCCAGGGTTCTGGAACTGAGCCTCACATCAGACTACCTGTTGGGCGGGGAGCCAGCTTCCCCCTCTCCGTGCCAACCCCTCGAGTCCCCCCAACCCCCGCCCCCCCCGCCCCCAGTGTGTGCTCAATTCCAGGCACACAGGCATTCTCTGTCAAATAAACAAATGAAATCCAAAGAAAAAAGAAGATAAGATAGACAATTTACGAGGCTTCCTTTATAAAACGGTACCAACTGAAAGGGAAAGATCACCTAGGACTTCAATCCTGAAAAATAACATAAAATACCAGTATCTAAATTACTAATAGTTCAAAAGATTGTCCAGCCCACCTCTTGAAAATCCCTTGCTAAGTCAGGGAAGCCCAGTCATCCGGAGTCCTATTCAGCTGTAAATTTCCAAGAAAAACACAGACTTCATGATCTTGTCAACTGGAATTCTTTTCCTCCTTAAGTCGTTCTGTATCTAGACACCAGTCTAGTCACTGTTCTACCAACTGTTTCCAGATAGCTCTGTTTCTAAAACCTGAAGCCAGCAAGCACAGAACAAAATGGAATGTCAGAGAAAGGCATTTTCTAGTTCTCCTGAGGTGACCCTTTTTAAAACAGACACTGGTTGAGAAGACTTCTTTTTTGCAATAAATTGTTGCCTCAGCTGTGAGCAGAGGAGCAGGTATGAACTTGAAAGGGAGATGATAAAGGGACCTAATGTTAAGAGACTATGCAATGGGACACTGCCCCCCCCCCCCAGTGGCCCAGTCAGTTAAGCCGCTGTCTTGGGCTCAGGTCATGATTCCAAGGTCCTGGAAAGGAGTCCTGCATTGGACTCCTTGTTCTGTGGGGAGCCTACTTCTCCCTCTGCCTCTGCCTGCAACTCTGCCTGCTTGTGTGCTCTCTCTCTGACAAATAAATTAAAAACAAACAAAAAAAGGAAGTGAGAGACTATGCAAAGAGGGGCACTTGGAGGCCCAGTCCTTCAGCCTCTGCCTTCCACTCAGGTCTTGATCCCAGGGTCCTGGGATCCAGCCCTGCACGTGGCTCCCTGGTTGGCAGGAAGGCTGCTTTTTCCTCTTCTACTCCCTCTGCTTGTATCCCTTCTCTCACCGTCATTCTCTCTGTCAAATAAATAAATAAATAAATCTTAAAAAATAAAGGCTATACGAAGAGTAAAATTAAAAACTAAAAAGAGGGGAGTCAAGATGGCGGGGAAGTAGGAGGAGGCGCCGTTTCAACCTGTACCCTAAAGTGAGCTGATTACCTACCAAAGAACTCCGATCACCCATGAAATCAGCCTGAGATCAGAATTATACACATCTGGATCTCTACAGGAGCAGAAGACGCCAGTGGCAGGTAAAGCAGAGTGGGAACATCGGACTTATATCAGAAGATAAACAAAAGGGGGAGGGAGCCACCAGAGGTGATCCATTGGAAAGTAATACCACAATATGAGAGTGCCCTGCATTTAGGGACCAGCATTAACTTGGAGTCTGGTTGAAAGCACTCAAAAAACAAAGAGCAAAGGATCGCGGGGGGGAAATAGTGGGAATCTGGGTGGTTAGGGACAGGGACCTAAGTCCCCGGACCCAGGACAGCCTCCCCTGGCGCTGAGCCAGAGAGAGTGCGGTGGAGAAACCAGGTCTCTGTCCCTGAGCCGCCAGTGCACCTGAGCCACCAGCGCACCCGAGAACAAGTGGGTTCTGGCCCCCGTGAGGGGCTGGGAGCCTGGCCAGACAGCAATCCTGTAATGCGCGCATCCCACACCCTCCCTTGGGAGAGGTGCTCATAGGCGCTAGCCTGGAGCTCTGGCATCCAGAAAAACCAGACATTCCCAGCCTGGGACAGCGGGAAAATCTCAGTGTGCGATCTCTGCTTGGAACCTCTCTGGCAGTCTGGAGGTGCCTAGACAGCCACCGCTGCCCTGGTATTGGGTACAACGAGGAGCTCCTGCATCCCCAGGGACAGAGACTCAGAACCGACTCTGGCAGCAGCTCTGCAGAGCATTCTGAGGCTTCTCTCTGAGAGGGAGATCTGAGTGCAGTTTGCTCTCCTCTAAAACTCCAAAAACCATCAAAAGCTGTCAAGGCGAGAGAAAACAGATGAAAGAACATAAAAACCCCCAGAGAACAAAAGCCTGAAAATAACGGTTTCCTCAGAGCTCACCCCCTTGAGGGGAGCGGGAGGACCTAACTCAAAGAACATCATTGTCTGAAAACCCACGTGGCAAGGCGATCCCCCAGAAAACCAACCAGGAAGGAAGGAAAAAAAAAAAAAAAGACTACAAGAGAACAACCACCACTACTTCATAAATACAATTTTTATTTGTAACTCTTTACCAATATTCTGGTTCTATTTTTTTTAATACAAACAGATAATTTTTTTAACCTATTTACCATCAAACTGAGATGTCCAGTACATCAAATTCCTTAATAACCTTCTAACCTGAACTTTTGGATACATACACCCATGTTTTTCTTTTGATTTTCTATTTTTTTAATTCCTTTTTAATTTTAACTTAGTCTAGTTTATTCTTTTTTTTTTAAAGATTTTATTTATTTATTTGACAGAGATCACAAGCAGGCAGAGAGGCAGACAGAGAGGAGGAAGCAGGCTTCCTGCCAAGCAGAGAGCCCGATGTGGGGCTCGAACCCAGGATCCTGGGATCATGACCTGAGCTGAAGGCAGAGGCTTTAACCCACTGAGCCACCCAAGCGCCCCCAGTTTATTCTTTTTTAATTTTTATTTTCTACTGTACATATAGAGTTAAACTTCAAGGTAATCCCCTTTCCCCAATCAAAGCTACCCCTCTAGGCAAACCAGTTTCTAATACCCCTATAACTTAAGAAAGTTGAGTCCCTTTACAAAAACATCAAGATACATCCAGGAAGAATCAAAATACCCTTCCTCGCCCACACTGAGAATTTATAACCACGCTCCCAATTTTTCCTTCTGCCAGTGTTTCTGTGAATTTGTGTTGGTCCTCATAATATATAAATCATATACTTGGGGTTCTTTATGATGAGGTTCTTCCCTTTTTTTTGCTTATATATATATTTTTTTCTCTTGTCATATACTTTTATCAGTCTTTTTGTTTGTCTGCTTTTCTTTGTATACTTCATAAATCTTACTTTGGGGCCCATTTGGGCTGAGCCTTCTCTTGTATCTTCCCTTCTTTTCCTGTCTCTATCTTTTTTTTTCTTTCTTCTTTTCTATTTCTTTTTCTTTTCTTTTTTCTCTCATTTGGGTGAGGAATCCTGATTGCACAGAGGCGTTCCAGGGTGCACCTTGACTGCACCACAATCGATACATTCAGCTGCATCTGTTCAGTCATCTCTTACCAAAATGACTAGAACGAGGAATACCCAACAGAAGAAAAATACAGAGGATGGACCTTCTGCAACAGAGCTAATGGCTATCGACATAGACAATGTGTCAGAAAAGGAATTCAGACTAACAATTATCCAGGCAATAGCTAGGTTGGAGAAAGCCATGGATGACCAAACAGAATTGATTAGGGCAGAACTGAAAGCCACCAGGGATGATGTTCAAAATGCTCTCAATGAGTTCCAATCTAATCTAAATTCTCTAAAAGCTAGGGTTGCTGAGACAGAAGATAGAATTAGTGATCTGGAGGACAAACAGATAGACAGAAAGGATCAGGAAGAAGCATGGAACAAACAGCTCAGAAGCCACAAAAACAGATCAGGGAAATAAATGATGCCATGAAACGTTACAACGTCAGAATTATTGGAATCCCTGAAGGGGAAAAAAAAGAAAGAAGTCTAGAAGATACAGTGGAAGAAGTTGTCTATGAAAATTTTCCCAATCTCACGAATGGAAACAATGTTCATATACTAGAAGCTGAGCGAATTCCTCCCAAGATTTTAGATTCCTGAAAGTCCTCACGACACCTTATAGTTGAAATGAGGAATTATGTTTCACGACAGACCCTCTTAAAAGCAGCTAGGACAAAGAAGCTCCTTACATACAGAGGAAAGCCCATTAGAATAACTTTAGACCTTTCCACAGAGACCTGGCAAGCCAGGAAGGGATGGAAAAATACATTCAGAGTACTAAATGAGAAGAACATGCAACCAAGAATACTCTATCCAGCAAGACTGACATTTAAAATGGATGGAGAGATAAAGAGTTTCCAAGACGGGCAAGGCTTAAAAGACTATGCAACCACCAAGCCGACACTGCAGGAAATATTAAGGGGGGGTCCTATGAAAGAGAAAAAATCCCAAGAATATCATTGAACAGAAATATAGAAAAAATCTACAGCCAGAAAGACTTCAAAGGTAACACGATGTCAATCACAACCTATCGATAATCACTCTCAATGTGAACGGCCTAAATGTGCCCATAAAATGACACAGGGTTGCAGACTGGATAAAACGACAGGACCCATCCATATGTTGTCTACAAGAGACCCATTCTGAACCTAAGGATACAGCCAGACTGAAAGTGAAGGGATGGAGAAGCATCTTTCATGCCAATGGGCCTCAAATGAAGGCTGGGGTAGCGATTCTCATATCAGATAAATTAGATTTTAAATAAAGACTGTAGTCAGAGATATAGAAGGACACTACATAATTCTTAAAGGGACTATCCATCAAGATGTTCTAATAATTGTAAAATATCTATGCCCTCAATATGGGAGCACCCAATTACATAAAAAAAAACTATTAATCAAGATAAAGAGCCATACTGATATAAATACAATAATAGTAGGAGATCTTAATATGCCTCTCTCAGAAATAGACAGATCATCGAAGCAGAAAATTAATAAAGAAATAAGAGCATTGAATGAAACATTGAACCAGATGGACCTCATCGACGTATACAGAACATTCCACCCTAAAACAACAGAATACTCATTCTTCTCAAGTGCACATGGAATCTTCTCCAGAATAGAGCACATACTGGGTCACAAAGCAGGACTCAACTGATACCAAAAGACTGACATTATTCCCTGCATATTCTCAGATCACAATGCTTTGAAACTGGAACTCAATCACAAGGAAAATTTCAGAAGGAACTCAAACACCTGGAAGCTAAAGACCACCTTGCTTAAGAATGCTTGGTTCCACCAGGAGATCAAAGATGAACTTAAAGAATTCATGGAAACCAATGAGAATGAAGACACTTCAGTCCAAAACCTATGGGTTACAGCAAAGGCAGTTCTAAAGGGGAAATACATAGCCATCCAAGCCTCCCTCAAAAAAATGGAAAAATCCAGAATACACCAGCTCTCTCTATATTTAAAAAACAGGAGAATCAACAACAAATCAAACCAACTCCACATGCAAGAAGGGAAATAATCAAGATTAGAGCAGAGATCAATGAGGTAGACACCAGATACAGTAGAACGTATCAGTGAAACTAGAAGCTGGTTTTCTGAAAGAAACAATAAGATCGATTACCATTGGCCACACTAATCCAAAAGAAAAGAGAGAAAGCCCAAATTAATAAAATTATGAATGAAAAGGGAGAGGTCACAACTAACACCAAGGAAATAGAAACAATCATCAGAAATTATTACCAACAGTTATATGCCAATAAGCTAAGCAAACTAGATGAAATGGATGCATTCCTGGAAAACTACAAACTCCCAAAATTGAACCAAGAAGAAATTGACAACCTGAATAGACCAATATCTAGTAACGAGATTGAAGCAGTGATCAAAAACCTCCCAAAAAACAAGAGCCCAGGACCTGACGGATTCCCTGGAGAATTCTACCAAACTTTCAAAGAAGAAATAACACCAATTCTCCTGAAGCTGTTCCAAAAAATTGAAGCAGAATGAAAACTTCCAGACTCTTTTTATGAAGCCAGCATTACCCTGATCCCCAAACCAGGCAAAGACCCTACCACAACAGAGAATTTCAGACCAATATCACTGATGAATATGGATGCAAAATTCTCAACAAGATCCTAGCAAACAGGATCCAGCAGCACATTAAAAAGATTATCCACCATGACCAGGTGGGATTCATCCCTGGGTTACAAGTTTGGTTCAACATTTGCAAATCAATCAATGTGATAGAACAAATCAATAAGAGAAGAGAAAAGAACCACATGGTCCTCTCAATTGGTGCAGAAAAAGCATTTGACAAAATCCAGCATCCGTTCCTGATGAAAACGCTTCAAAGTATAGGGATAGAGGGAACATTCCTGAACTTCATAAAATTTATCTATGAAAGACCCACAGCAAATATCATCCTCAATGGGAAAAAGCTTGCAGCCTTCCCGTTGAGATCAGGAACACGACAAGGATGCCCACTCTCACCACTCTTGTTCAACATAGTATTAGAAGTTCTAGCAACGGCAATCAGACAACAAAGAGAAATTAAAGGTATCCAAATTGGCAAGGAAGATGTCAAACTCTCTCTCTTCGCAGATGACATGATTCTTTATATGGAAAACCCCAAAGACTCCACCCCCAAGCTACTAGAACTCATACAGCAATTCAGTAACGTGGCAGGATACAAAGTCAATATACAGAAATCAGTGGCTTTCTTCTACACTAACAATGAAAATACAGAAAGGCAAATTAGAGAATCGATTCCATTTACTATAGCACCAAGAACCTTAAGATACCTGGGAATAAACCTAACCAAAGAGGTAAAGGACCTGTACTCGAGGAACTACAGAACACTCATGAAAGAAATTGAAGTAGACACAAAAAGATGGAAGACCGTTCCATGCTCTTGGATTGGAAGAATAAACATTGTTAAAATGTCTATACTACCTAGAGCAATCTATACTTTTAACGCCATTCCGATCAAAATTCCACCGGTATTTTTCAAAGAGCTGGAGCAAATAATCCTAAAATTTGTACGGAATCAGAAGAGACCCCGAATTGCTAAGGAAATGTTGAAAAACAAAAACAAAACTGGCGGCATCACGTTACCCGATTTCAAACTTTACTACAAAGCTGTGATCACCAAGACAGCGTGGTACTGGCATAAAAACAGGCACATTGACCAGTGGAACAGAGTGGAGAGCCAAGATATGGACCCTCAACTCTATGGTCAAATACTCTTTGACAAAACAGGAAAAAATATTCAATGGAAAAAAGACAGTCTCTTCAATAAATGGTGCTGGGAAAACTGGACAGCGATATGTAGAAGAATGAAACTCGACCATTCTCTTAAACGTACACAAAGATAAACTCAGAATGGATAAAAGACCTCAATGTGAGAAAGGAATCCATCAGAATCCTAGAGGAGAACATAGGCAGTAACCTCTTCGATATCAGCTACAGCAACTTATTTCAAGATATGTCTCCAAAGGCAAAGGAAACAAAAGCAAAAATGAACTTTTGGGACTTCATCAAGATCAAAAGCTTCTGCACAGCAAAGGAAACAGTCAACAAAACAAAGAGGCAACCCACGGAATGGGAGAAAATATTTGCAAATGACAGACAAAAGGTTGATATCCAGGATCTATAAAGAACTCCTCAAACTCAACACACACAAAACAGATAATCAGATCAAAAAATGGGCAGAAGATATGAACAGACACTTCTCCAAAGAAGACATACAAATGGCTCTCAGACACATGAAAAAAATGGTAATCATCACTAGCCATCAGGGAGATTCAAATTAAAACCACATTGAGATACTACCTTACTCCAGTTAGAATGGCCAAAATTAGCAAGACAGGAAACAACGTGTGTTGGAGAGGATGTGGAGAAAGGGGAACCCTCTTACACTGTTGGTGGGAATGCAAGTTGGTGCAGCCACTTTGGAGAACAGTGTGGAGATTCCTCAAGAAATTAAAAATAGAGCTTCCCTATGACCCTGCAATTGCACTGCTGGGTATTTACCCCAGAGATACAGATGTAGTGAAAAGAAGAGCCATCTGTACCCCAATGTTTATAGCAGCAATGGCCACGGTCGCCAAACTGTGGGAAGAACCAAGATGCCCTTCAACGGATGAATGGATAAGGAAGATGTGGTACATATACACAATGGAGTATTATGCCTCCATCAGAAAGGATGAATACCCAACTTTTGTAGCAACATGGAAGGGACTGGAAGAGATTATGCTGAGCGAAATAAGTCAAGCAGAGAGTCTCAAGTATCATATGGTCTCACTTATTTGTGGAACATAACAAAGAACACGGTGGACATGGGGAGATGGAGAGGAGAGGGAGTTGAGGGAAACTGGAAGGGGAGATGAACCATGAGAGACTATGGACTCTGAAAAACAACCAGAGGGTTTTGTAGGGGCCGGGGGGGGGGGCGGTGGGATGTTGAGGAACCAGGTGGTGGGTAATAGGGAGGGCACGTACTGCATGGAGCACTGGGTGTGGTACAAAAACAATGAACGCTGTTATGCTGAAAATAAACAACAGAAAAAAAAAAGAATAAGATGGGATTCATTCCCATTTTAAATGGTCTCCAATGCACAGTGATTTGGAGGGGAAGAAAAAGCAAGTCAGAGAATAAAATACTCCTAACTAGGCAGATATACATAAGGCCCGAGAGCATTCAGGTTACCCATAGAGTGCTTTTGCAGACAATAGAAAAGGAAATGATTTCGAAAAAATAGAAAATAAAACATAAGCTAACAGAAATGAGACTGACCTGGGAAAAACAAACTTGCCTTTTTTAATTTTTTTTTTACCTTATATTCATCTTGTACTTTCGTGGTATTCACCTTGTTTCCCATATAAAGAGTGTGTGCTTGTATATTTGATATATTTGGAAGATTAAAACAAGTTGATGTGTTCCCTAGATCAGATATATGAACACACCTGACCCTTAGGAAAACCTTAAATCATTACAGACATTATTGGAAGAATCCTTTGACCACACGCTCCAAGCCCAGAAGTGTCAACTCTCCTAAAAAAGTCACCACTGTTGTGGCACCCAGATGGCTCAGTCTGTTAACCATCTGCCTTTGGCTCTGGTCATGATCCTGGGGTCCTAGGATTAGGTCACAGGTCAGGACCTCTGCTCGATGGGGAACCTACTTCTCTCTTTCCCTCTGCTTCTCCCCCTGCTTGTGTGCCCCCAATTTCTGTCAAAAAAAAAAAATAAAGAAAATCTTAAAAAAAAAAAAAAAAGTCAGGGGCGCCTGGGTGGCTCAGCGGGTTGAAGCCTCTGCCTTCAGCTCAGGTCATGATCCCGGGGTGCTGGGATCGAGCCCCGCATCGGGCTCTCTGCTTAGCTGGGAGCCTGCTTCCTCCTCTCTCTCTGCCTGCCTCTCTGCCTACTTGTAATCTCTATCTGTCAAATAAACAAATCTTTAAAAAAAAAAAAAGTCACCACTGTTTTCTGTTTTCACTTTGGCGAATACTTCTACAGTCATTAAATGGCCCCTTTTTTCTTAAGTCATAAAAGAATATGTTTATTAAGCTGAAAGCAAAACTGCAAAGAGATTACATTTTGAAAAAGGACATTTGGGATTAAGGTAGACACACAGAGTGACTTGGGATCTTCAAAGTGTGGTCTCGTCTCTGGCTTCAAAATCATCTATTTCTTTGAGAGGTCTCTGGCCACCATTCCAACCTTCTTGGCAGGTGTCAGTATACAGGGCGTGTAACTGGGTAAAGAATCAGAGATAACATTTAGAAGAAGGTGCTCTGATCCATCCATTTCCGGTCCAGGTGGGTTAATAAGAGACACAGCTGTGGTGCGGGGGTGGACATCGTTTTTTCGGCATGTGGATCCCAGGGTAGCATTCAGTCGTGGTGGGCCTTGTTTCTTAGGCAGTTTTCCCCTTCCTCCTGAATCTGGGGGTTTCACGTCATGAGCAGAGGGTTTTGGCGGTGGAAAAGCTGAATGAGATTCCGCTTCTAGAAACTGCATGAAAAGTCCTGAAAAAGAATGATTGGCCACAGCTTGGTGATTTGGCTTCGCAGGTGCGTTGGGGGCGCTTCTGGATCCAGGGCCCCCAGTCACCCCGCTGGGCACACCCGCAGGCTCTTGACCACGCAGCTGCTGCAGCTGGTCTTCTCGGATCCCCAGCGTGCTTGCCATCAACCTCAACGCTTCCTGCCATTTCGCATCAGCTGCCTGGAAAGATCCCACAAAGAGTCTCCTTAGGAGGGTTTTGTCCACCGTTCCTTCGGCCTTACTTACTAAGGTGAAGAGTTTCTTCTGTGTGTCCTCCAGTATTTCCTGCTGGACTTCATTCCGTTTCTTGAACTCTTGGAGTTGCTCTTCCTTAACCTCCAAGTCAGCATTTGTTTGATGCAATCGTCCCTGTAACAACTTCAGTTTTCCCTCTAGGGTGTCTGCCTTTTCCATCCATTCGGCGAGCTCCAGCTTGAGGTTTGCTAGTCTTCGCTCATAGTGCCTTCCCTCTTCCTGGGAGGCAGCAAGCCAGAGAGCAGTTTCCTCCTTCTGCTGGGTGACCACGTGCAATTGCTCCCACAGCGACTCTACCTGCAGACTGGCTCCGTGGCTGGCCTTTTCCATGGCAGTGGAAGACAAAACGAGTTTTCCCTGCAGGACCGTTACTTCCTCTCTTAGCTGAGCTACTTGGTCTTCTGAGGCCAAAGGTTCCCGGCGATGAGAATCTTGGGCTTCCGCAGTGAGGTTCCTCCCTCTCTCCAGCTCCTGGGTTAGGCGCAATTCTCTCTCACGTAACTGGGGAACCTCCTTCTGGAGGGCACAAGTTTCCATTTCTTTCTGTTTCAGTGCCAACATGACATCTCTCTCCTGTTGACACACAACTGCTTTTTCCTGCATCGACTGAACGGCGTCCACAATCTGGTTCAATTCCCCGGTCTCACCCTGTTCTTTCTCTCGCAGCAGTTGCTCCAGTGCAAGTGTCTTCTCTTTCATCACGGCATGCTGGGATTCCTCCTCCCTCCGCATCTTTGAAAGCAGCCGATTTGTCTCTTGCAATGCCTGATTTTCCATATCCTTTTCTCTAGACGTTTCCACGATCTTCGCATTTTCCTCTTTCAGCCGACACACATCCATTTCAAAATCTGCTATTCTCGCCTTCAGATTGGTGACTGCCTGCCTCAGCAGCTCATTCTCACTCAGTTGGCCCCTGAGCTTCTCTTGTAAAGAAACCAGTTCCTCACTTTTCGCTGGGATTTGGAGCTCCTGAGCCTGAAGGAAGTTTTGTAGAACAGCCTGTTTCTCCTTCTGCTGCTCCATGTGGGAATCGGAATCACTGTGTTCCTGTGGTTTGCCTTCTCCTTCCCCCGTGGTAGCCCCTGAAGCAATCCATCTCCACTGATCTTCCTGGAGGGTTCGAATCATTGTATCTCCTCCTTGCCCTGATTTACTGAGCTCTTCTACCTTCTCTTGGAGCACCTGAGAAGACTCACTCACTCGGTCAGACTTCATAGCCTTAAGAGCTTCGGCTGCCTCTGCGGAGTCGCTGGAGGGCTGGAGGAAAATCACGTCAAGGTTCCCTAAAAGGAGGTCCTTGGCATTGCAAAGCTCCCCAATGCGGAGCTGAACTTGTGCCAGTTCCTTCTCTAGCTCTAGCAAGTTTATTTCATGTCCTTGGTAAGTGTGGATCTGGTCAAGAGAGGTCGTTTGCAGTTTCAAAACCTTCTTGCTGTTGGTGCAAGCCCATGCCTGGAGTTGCCGCAGATCTCTCTGAAGCTGGGGGGACTCACGCTTCATATTTTGGACCGTGGTCAGCACCTGCTCTTTCCACTCCTCCATGATCTTCACCCGCTGTGTTAGTGTCCCGTTCCTGTAGAAGCTGCTGGAACTGATCGATACAAACTCCTCCAACCTCATGACCAGTGCTGGGTGTCTGCAGGATCGTCAATAAAGTCTGGCATTTTTGACTTAACGCATCCACTTCCAGGTCTTTTTCTCGAATAATGTGTGACAAATTCCGAATCATTTCTCTAAACACCTCCTGGCTGCTGCTTTCCATTCTAGTGGACAATTTCTGAATTTCCTCTTGCATCCTCTGGAGCTCTGCTTCTTTGACAGCAAGTCGATCAGTCATTCTGTGATAGTCCCTTTTCAGATTGCTATTCTCCCTCGTCTTCTCATGTAGGACGGCCAAGACCTGTTCACTTTTCAAAGCACACTCTTGCAATTGGCACTGAAGTTGTTCCACATGCCCATTCTGGCAGTGAGAAGCAGCAGAGATTTTGCTAGAAAGACCCTGAATCTCCAAATCCTTTTGCTGGATAATCTGAGTGAGTTTCCCAATCTCCTCTTTGGAGAGTAGATCCATCCGTTGATAGTCTATAAGTTGTTTGCAGTGCCGGTCAGTGAGTTCTGCTAGCTTCTGCCGGTGGGTGTTTTGCAACACCGCCACTTCCAGCTGATGTTCATCCATCTCCCGCATCTGCTGCTGCTCTAGGTCCCTGATGTGGCTCTTCAATTTCCACACTGCTTCCGTGTCGATGGTATTTGGTCCCTGGGTGGAACACTGGCTCGACTTCTTCCAATGAGTCACTTCAGCTGCCGATGTTTCCATCTCATGGCGGAGTCTATTGATCTGTGTCTGGGATGAGATAACATCAGCCAAACCCATGGCATCCCCAGGGAAAGTCCCTTTCCCCGGCATATGTCTTTTAATATTGAAGATGTACCTGGTCAAAGAGGTCTGGTTGCTGTCCACGGCCCCTAGGGAATGGCCTAGGCCAGAGCCCAGCCTACCAGCCCAGGAGAACATCTGACGGTCATACAACTGCTCTGGTCCGCGGTGTGAAAGCGTCCAGCCCAGTCGGACTACCCCGCCAAGTGTCCCAGAACCCCTGCCTGCCAGAGGTTAAGAATCAAAAGCCTACAGAGGTTTCCAGGCAACGCCTGCGTGCCCCGCCCTGCCCCCCTCAGGAACACTTCCAGGTGCCTAAGCAGACAGACGTTTCCAGGCAACGCCTGCATGCCCCTCCCCGGCCTGTGGGCCTCTGCTGGTCAGGTAGCTCCAAAGAGCCAAGGCCCGCTGGCCACTGGTCAGGGTCCCCACAACTCATCCCCACAACTTCCCACCCAGGCCTGGGCCCTTGCCCTCCTTCCCATGCTTTGGTGGCTGTCCTGGGTGGGCCCCTAGTGCATGCTCCCGCCTGACTGCGCCCAGGTGCCTGCCCCAGAAAATGCACATGGTCCTCCACTTCCCCCTAAGTGGGATCACAGTACACAAAGGCCTGTGGCTTGCTCTTTCCACGCAATAGTACCTTTTTCATTCAGGTGAAATTACACGGTCACACACATCCATCCAACTAGGAGAGAGGATCCTTGGTGCATTTCACAGAGGTCTACATCCGCGCAGAAGACGGCCCTCACAGAGACTTTGGGTATTTCCAGCCTCCAGTGGCTGCAGAGTGCCCTGCCCCTCATTGCCCCGTCAGTTCTGCGGGGACAGCTTGGCTCGTGACTCGGTTTGGCGGTTCACTGGCCACCGCCCACGCTGCGCCTCTATCGCCTCCCGCAGCTGTGCGCCTAGAGCAGGCAGGCGGTTGCGCAGCACGGTGGACTCGCCTCGTCCTCGGGTCCTCCGCCTGCACAGAGTGGCCCAGGTGTGCAGCAGCAGAGGCCTGATTCCACCCCCCCACCCCGCAGTCCCGGCTGAGGCTAGTCCGGGGATAGGGTTAGGAAACAAGCCAGCAGCTGCCCCGCAGGAGCCCCGCTGCCCACCCCACCGCCACGATGAAGCAGCAATTCCCTGCGTGAAGCAGCTGGCCAACCAGACCCTGGCCTGTAAATGTGTCCATTCGAGCCAGCCAGGACTGCGCCAGGTGAGGTCCGGGGCCTGAATGGGAGGGCTGGCTGTTCTCCTGGTGCCGTGCTCCCATCCCCTGCCACCACCACGCACCAGGCACAGGGGGTCCTGGCCCGGGACTGCGCCACGCCACAGAGTGGAGGCCAGCTCAGGCCAGCATAGCAGTCCAGGAAGAGCCCCTTGGCGGATCTGCCTTTCCAAGATGCCCTGCCCCTTGCGTGGGTCTCCACAGCCCTTGGTCATGGCCCCACCCAGCACCGCCCTGGAGGGACTCACCGGAGCCTTCCCCTGCCCTCCACACCAGGGTTTGCCCTGGGCGAAAACTCTGGTCATGGATGTGCCTGAGGCCCGATGGATGCTGTGCTCTGAGGGAGGTGTTCTCTGCCTTTCAGGGGATCCCCACCTCTGCAGATCCTCAGCCTCCAAGTGCCCGATGGCAGGAAAGAGTGAAGGGGATGTGGGGGCCCAGAGGATCTGCCTCCGGAATTCCTGGCATCCTTGGAGGGACTGTAGAGGTGCTACTGCCTCCAAACCCAGGCCTCTGGGAGGAAAGAACTGTACAAATGCTTTGGGCCGACTTTTAGGTTTGTTTGTTTTTTTAAGAGCTTTTTTTTTTTTTTTTTTAAAGATTTTATTTATTTATTTGACAGATAGAGATCACAAGTAGGGAGAGAGGCAGACAGAGAGAGAGAGAGAGAGGAGGAAGCAGGCTCCCTGCCAAGCAGAGAGCCCGATGCGGGGCTCGATCCCAGGACCCTGGGATCATGACCTGAGCGAAAGGCAGAGGCTCTAACCCACTGAGCCACCCAGGCGCCCCTTTTAAGAGCTTTTTAAAAAGCCTTTCTCACTCTGGGTTTGGAAGCAGATCCTCTCCAGGATTCTTTGGTTTCTGCTTTAATGCCTGACAGGAAACAGTATCCATTACGAAATGACAGCAGACACCAGGGTTTGTAGACCATCCGGCTGTTGGAACAGGAACCGCTGGTGGTTTTGAGAGCTCCTGGAGGTGATGGTCATGTGCCCAGTCATCTGGGGCTCAGCTTTCAAGGTCCTTAGGGCTGTTGGCTGTACTGGACCTACTGACTGTTTATTCTGGATGAGATACCAAAGTGTGAGTTTTCCGCTTTCAAGGTCCTTAGGGCTGTTGGCTGTACTGGACCTACTGACTGTTTATTCTGGATGAGATACCAAAGTGTGAGTTTTCCGCTTTCAAGGTCCTTAGGGCTGTTGGCTGTACTGGACCTACTGACTGTTTATTCTGGATGAGATACCAAAGTGTGAGTTTTCCACAGCTTTTGCTTTTTTGGTTTTTCCCCAATGCCTGGGTCAAAGGGGGAGTGTGGTTTGGCCAAAGCACATGTGACAGTTCTTCTGGTGTGTGTGTACCAAAATGCTTTTCCTTCCCCTCGTGTTTTCTAAACTTGTTACTGAGGGTTTGGGGTCCCTCCCCCATAACTTTTTGCTTAGTGGCTTTGTTTTGTGTTTAATTTGGTTGCTACTCCACCCTATGATCTGAGTGGGCATTGATCCTGTCTCCAGAGTTGACGCCTGTCCCCTAAAGCCTAGCAGTGCCTACTTTGCTGTCATTTGTAGGAGGTAGCACGTAGACAGGGGTGTAGTCACAGAGTTTTAGAAGGTAGGTGACGTTTGTTGGGGTGAGGTCCAGAGCCGATGACGAGAAAGAGGTCTTGAGACCTCTCTGGTGCAAAACGGTGGTTTTACTAAAGAATGGGGACAGGATCCGTGCGCAGAAAGAGCGGCATCAGCATTGTGGGGGGAATGGATACACCCTTGGAAGGTGGGGGAGGTTAGGAAAGGGAAGGGTTTCCAAAGAACTTTGCTATGCTAAAGAAGACCTACAAGATACTGGAGACCTTGCCATTGTCAAGTGAGGTGGTTTTACCGTCTAGCAGGGAATGAACATGAAGATGGTTGGAACAGGCATTCTTTTTTTTCAAGGACACTTGAGTTTTTTAAAAACCCTTTGGACCGATCCAAAACACCTCCACTAAATCTTTCCTACCCTGTGCTATTTGCCATCCTTACTACTGGCAGATAACCTTTTCCTTGGAAGGGGTACCTAAGTGTCAGTGTACTGGGACCAGAAATGAAAATGTCAGATTTATTCCCCATCAACCCAACTACATGACACGAAGGACAAAACAAACCTGGGGACCAATTCGAAAGGGTATAGGGCCGAGAGGAGGCATTTCTCCAGTGGCTTCTGCTCATACTGCACACGTTCTGCCCCTGCATTCTGCTCCAGCTCCTTCCTCCACACCATGGTCACCGAGGTACAGAGGCACCACTGACTGATGGACCACAAAACCCCCCCTGAGCAAGCACAAGTCTCTGGACAAAGAACAGGGAAGCAACCTGGACTTGCGGGATCTGCAGTCTATTCGGTCCTGGTTCTGCCACTAACCGGACCCGTCTCATTTCCTGTGAGAGTAGTTATACCTGTGCTTGCCTGTTAACAGAGCAGGTGAGGGATCACATCAAGCAACAGCTATGAAAGGCCTTTGTACATATCACTATCACCCAGCCCTGCACATCTCTAAACTCTACTGAAGACACTGTCACGCTGACAATAAATCTTCGTGATTGTGAATACAGCAGACACAGGGGTCTAGGGCTCACGATCCCACCGGCAGGGTCTTCCACTCATGCAGAGGACACATCGACAAGGGTTTTTTGTCAGCAGCCCTGTTGATAACAGCAAAGGATGAGAAGCCAAGCACCCATCCTTCACCAGGGCCCCAGTGACATCAAGTACGTGGGTGACGGCGGCAGCAGGCGCAAGTAGCGGCTGGGGGGGGGGATACAGGCAGTCACTGCATCTCCTCCTAATATATTTTTAACATTTTGAACCAGGCAGGCACCTTCACAAATGAAACAATTCAGGAAAGAAGAGGGCGAATGTTCATTTACCTTTAAGCTCCAGAAGGTGGTCTCCATCCCAGTCCCAAGATTTAGAATCTGACAGTGACATTCTGTCTTCCATCGTAATGCCTTTATGAGCTGACTGACACCATAGACTACAGCAAAATATCCTGAGAGACACAGAGAGACAAGTTATCGCTCAGTGAGGTCGGAAAACATCCCTGCAGAGCCTGCCCCAGGAGAAGAGCAAATGAGGATTCGGCTGCTCTTCTTTGGGGTCAGTGAGTTTTCTGCAGAATCATGGGAGAAATCAGGACTTTCACATTCTCTTCTTTTTAACTTAAACTTGCTGGAACAAGAGTCAGTACAGCCTATTTAATGATTTAATGGTGGAAATAAAGATCTTAGAAATAAAATGCTGCTTGGGGCACCTGAGTGGCTCAGTCGGTAAAGCATCTGCCTTTGACTTCAGGTCAGGATCTCAGGCTGCTGGGGATCAAGCCCCGCATTGGGCTCCCTGCTCGGCTGACAGCCTGCTTTTCCCTCTCCCTCTGGCCCTCCCACTCATGCTCACCCCTTCCAGTAAATACATAAATGAAATCTTTAAAGGTTACCATAAAATGTCCCATGATTGTACACAGGAAAGACAAGTGTTTTACATCAAAATATCAGATCTTAATGTTCCTCTTCGAAATATGCTTTTTCGTGGCCAGGTACAAACCACTTAGGACTCAGCTAAACCTCAAAATGTGAGATCAAGATGAAATAATATTTTGCGGTCAGAATATGGGGCAGATAAATGTCTAAGCAAAATGAAATAAAATAAAATAAAGCCGTATTTCTTACCATGTTCCCTTCATCTCCATCTTGTGTGGGTAAAATCCTCTATGCTTAGAAAACTGACTTCACATACCGTCTGCGGGAGAGGAAGGCATGAGTGAACATTGCCCCAAAAATGGATTTATTCAGCTGCAGGGTGGGGAGCTTGGGTAAAGGAGATGGCGAATAAAAGTGGGGAAAGGAAGATAAAATCTGTGTTCTACAGCCCTGTTGCTTAAAGCATAACTATCTTAAGAACAAAACTTGAGCAGCATTTAGAAATGTATTGCAATGTGATATAGGAGTTCTGTGTCTATTGATTCTCCTAATAAATCATGTGAGCTTGTAGTTTACAGGTTATCTTGCATTTTATTTCTAGGAAATAATTTTTATTGTATGTTATAGAATATCGTCCAAAACAGACTGGATGTTGAAACAAAAACTGAAAAGATGCTCACCACACCCTACTTGGGAAGCACTCTGGACATGCCAGCCCATGCAGAGAAAGAAGGCAGGCAGGCTGCTGACATGCTGCTTGGGGGCACCCAGGTCCCCAGGGCTCCAAGGTGGGTCCCTGCCTCTGGTTACAAAAGTTGCCTCAGGAGCCCCGGACGGAGGCTTCAGGCCTCTTAGGCGGGCCTGGCCCCATCTTCCTAAAGCCTGGGTTCACCCTCAGCTCAAAGGAAGGTCCATCTCCTTATTGTCACTTTAAACTTTCTTTGCATTTCTTACAGAATCTACCCAGAGGCTCTATCTTCACGGCCAGGATTCCCTGCATGCCCAAGGACTTGGGGTCATTTGGCTAGTTTCTCAATCTGATTGAGAATGAGTCACCCTCTCATCTCAAATCCTTTCACTGCCTTCCTTGATAGAAAGGTCTTGCAGAGCCTAATAGTGTTATTATCACTTTAATACGGCCAAAAAGGTGATTCCTTACTTGGACAGTTCACTGTAAAAGATACTAAAAATGGTTCTTAAGCATATAAAAATCATCCTTAATTTCAGCCCCCAAATAAGAGGAATATAATAAAATAAAAATTTTTTTAAAGATTTTATTTACTTTTTTGACAGACAGAGATCACAAGTAGGCAGAGAGGCAGGCAGAGAGAGAGGAAGGGAAGCAGGCTCCCTGCTGAGCAGAGAGCCCGATGCGGGGCTTGATTCCAGGACCCTGAGATCATGACCTGAGCTGAAGACAGAGGCTTTAACCCACTGAGCCACCCAGGTACCCCTAATAATATAAAGTTACTGTAAGATACCATTTTTCACATATCAGATGAACCACAATGAACAGGTCGTTGTGTTGGTGAGGATGTTGGGAAATGAGCACTTCCCTATGCCACTGGAGAGAGTGAACACTGGAACTCTCTCTTTTGAAGAGTGAACCCCTAAACCCTCAGGCCTCTGGGCTGATGAGGGGACGTTGGGAGGGAGGGAATCACTTGCCTCTCTTAATTCTGGGGGCCTTCCTCTCCTTAGACAGTCTTATAAAATGCTGGATGGAAGGGTCATGCCAGTAGCTAAGGCATACTGCAGACCTAGAAGGGAAGAAAGGAGGCAGGGGAGGTGAGGTCAATAGGTTCTGGCCCAGTTCTCAGGAACCAGGTCGAGGAGGACAATCAGCTACCTCCAAAGGTCAAAAGAGGCACATTTCGTGCTCCATTACAAACCTCAGTAGACTCAGCCATCCGTCTTGCTGCTCACATACACAGCCCCTCATCGTCCCACCCCTCTCCGGCAGCCGTTTCTTCATTTGCTCAGGTGCCTAAATCCCTTCCCAGGACCCTACAGAGAACAGAACCTCACCTCATACCTCACCTAGAAGACCTGCCACCATATATTCCCTCAGCAAACTCGCTGGCAAGAGCCAGTCAGACAACTCTGCTCAACCACAAGTTCTGTGTTCATAGGAAAAGAGATCCAAGATTATTTCCTAAAACTCACTTGACTGACTTCCTAAGCCTTTCCTCCAGCTCTATGTTAGGTACCAGTCCTTCCACATCCCTTAGGCAGGTCACAGTGGGAAAACCAGGAACCAATAAACATAACTACAACTTAGAAAATGGTGCAGTAGCCTGAACTCTGGTCTACACAACCTGGAAAATGCTATGGTAGCTTAAACTCTCCCTGGTGTACGCTACGAGGAACCAAAGCTTTAGTGTTCTAAACCAGGAGCTGAAGCCCAAATTACCAGTGAAGGTCTTCTGTCAACTTCGAAGAACCAGCCTTAGGAAAACAAGAAGTAGCGGAAGAAGCCTGGATCTCCAAGGCCATTTGAAGCCATTTTGGCCTTTGCCCTTCAATGGGTATCTTGGGAATTAACAAACACCTTTACCATTTAAACCAAATGGTATGCACGGCCAGCTCTCGGTTTCGGCTCAGGTCCCGATCTCAGGGTCCTGGCATCCAGCCCGGCGGAGGACTTCATCTTGAGTGGGGAGTCTGCTTCAGGATTCTCTCTCCCTCTCTCCACAAAAATCTGTTCAATGGGCACATGTATAAAAACTCGCTAAATTGTTTGACAGGTGAATTGTGTATTACAATACTAAAAAAAGCTGTTATAAAATAAGGTTAAAAAAAAAGGCTGTTATAAGTGAAAACCCAACCCTCCAAAAATTTTAGTAGAAGCTAATTTAATTTAATATTCTCACATTTACCAAAGGCCAAAGATTGTATTTTCAAACACCAATTGTAATAGTATTAAAAGCAACTTAAGATGGCAGTTTTCCATTTAAGGTGTATCGTTTAGCAATGTCTAACACAGCAGATATTTCATTCTTATCTACATGGTCAAAAAACAAACAAAAAAACAAACAAAAAAACAAAATGCAGTCAATACATTGCTCAGTAAGTATACTCTTGGGTATTTATTTTAAAGAAAGAAAAACCTATGTTCACACCAAAACCTTTACATAAGTGTTTCTAGCAGTTTTATCTGTATCATAGCCCCAAACTGAAAACAACTCAAACACCCTTTGATGGCTGGATATTATAGGCAGTACATCCACAGCATGGAATACCACTTACGAGTAAAAAGGGATTAACTACTAAAACACACAATTTGAATGCACCTTAAATAAATTATGATTAAGTGAAAAAAAATCCACTCTTAATGGGTAACATACATATGATTCCATTTACAAAACCTTCTTGAAATGACAAAATCACAAGAGAGACCAGATGAGTGGTTGCCGAAGAGGCTGGGAGCAGAGGACAGGACTGTAGGGATTCTTGTGATGGACTTATTCTGTATCTATACTGTGACAGTGGCATTACAAACTACATGTATGGTAACATTGCCTACAACTAAATACGCATACACACACTCGCTTTCTTTCTCATTTCCTCTACCTGACAGCCCACATATAGGTCTAAGTAAAACTTGGGAATTTAAATAAAGTCTGGATTGTGTCAGTGTCAAGTTTCTGGATGTGTTACTGTTTCCTACAGTCATTCAAGACGTTATCACTGGGAAAAACAGGATAAAGGTTATAGGAGATGTGAGATGTCACTAGTATTTCTTACAACTGCATATAAATCTACAAGTATTTCAAGATGAAGTTTTTTTAAAGTTAAAAAAATTCAACATAGCAGATTTGCACTGCTACCTCCACGGAATACCAGTAGTTCACATATTCTGAGGCTGCATCACGTTTCACGTCTTGTAATATATGACTCTTCTTTTATGGGGTATAAACCTTCTGTACAGCAGACCAAAGAAAAGTGATTCAATCAATCATTAGCTACTGATTCTTTTTTTTTTTTTTTTTAAGATTATTTATTTATTTATTTAACAGGCAGAGATCACAAGTAGGCAGAGAGACAGGCAGAGAGAGAGGGAAAGCAGGCTCCCTGCTGAGCAGACAGGCAGATGCTGGACTGGATCCCAGGACCCTGGGATCATGACCTGAGCTGAAGGCAGAGGCTTTAACCCACTGAGCCACCCAGGCGCCCCGAGCTACTGATTCTTAAACACCAGAGAACAAACACAGGAAAGAAATTCAGCACCAAAAACTTCTACATCAAGCTGCAAAAAACAATCTCTAGAGGTGGGTTTAAAATTTTAACCAAAACCCTGGAACAATCTCTTCAATCAGAAAGGTATGGTACAGATGAAGCCATGCCTTCAAGATTGTAGGACACACAAAAAGGCATACCCTTCATTATTAGTTCCAAGTTTACCAAGTCAGTTCAAATCACCAACCTAGGTTCTTAGCACCTTGACACCTTCAACTCCCATCTGACAGGATACCTGGTTAGTGGAAAGAATTGTCACAATGAACTGCTTATACTTCAGTCTTTTGGGAGCCCGATTTCATCTTCATCTCTGAACTCCACATAAAGCATGCACAGCTATCCCCTTTCCACCTGGTGACCTACTGATGGCACCCATCAAGTCTTCAAATGCAAAGGACAGCTGCCAGAAAAAGGAGGGCGGAGAATAAAGGTGGAGAAGCCTTCCTTTCCATTTCAAAGTAAAAAGCAACAGTAAAGGAGCCATCTGAAAACTGTAAGGTTACCTGACACTTATAAAAGAAAGAACATCAAGATGGGCACATACTGTGGTCCTTTTGCACCCTGAAATTACAGGTAACAAGACAAAGGACAGAAAACATGAGAAAAGACTATAAAGGCCCCGAAAGAAAGGAACACCAAAGTTCAAATTATAACTCTGGGGACAATGTCCAGAAGATTATACCTTCTGAACATTCCATGCAGTTAACAAACAGAGAAGGATTTCACAACAAAAAGAAAAAACCCAAGGTGCAAACAGATACGTAAAGTACACCATTTAGACAGATTTTCCAAACTAAGAAAAAAGGCTTATCCAGAGGATGAATTCATACAAACATGTACGAAAAGATAGAGAAATATGCAAAGGAATGATATAGATCTCCTTCAGTAACAGTGGTTCGGAAAGGCACTGAAGGAGAAAAAGTCAGAAGACGTGCTCTCTGTTTCAGTTCCTGCAAAATGTTCAGTGTTTGAATATTTTAATCAAAACTATCCAAATCAAATGTACAAAAAAGTTAACATTTCTTAAATTTAGAGGATGAGTATTACTTTGTCCTTTTCTGTTAGTTTAAAAGATTGTTTTTCCAAAGGTTTTCAAAACAGGAAAGTACATTAAGTCAAAGGAAAAAAGGAGATGCAAATTCTACCAAGAATCAAGAAAAAGACATCATTACAAATCTTATAGATATTAAAAGGATAAGGGAAACTTACAATTTGTGTATGTGACAGCTTAGATGAGATGTCTCAAAGAATCTTTCCAATTACCAAAAGTTACATAAGAATAGGTGAAGGAAATAGATCTATATATATTTAAAATAACTGATTTGTAAAAAAAAAAAAAAAAGAGGGCAACAACAGAAAAAAAAAATAAAAAAATAAAATAACTGATTTGTACTTAAAGACTTCAACAATTAAAACAAAAGCAAAAGAATATCCCCACCAAGACGACTTCTTTGGTGAATTTCTACCAAAAATTTCAGAAAGAATTCTTCACCAATTCTTCCTTCCCAAAAGAACACTTTCCAACTCAGTGTTATGAAGTCAGCATTACCAGAACACCAAAAATAAAGACGACACAAGAGAACGATCCATCTGTCTCAAGAATATGGAACCAAAACTCCTTAAGAAATTAGAAAATTGAATCCAGCAATACCTAAAAAGGGTAACACGTAATGAAAAATTGAGTTTTTTCACCATGAGTGCACCATGAGTGCAAAATTCTTTCATATCTGAAAAATGAAATACTAAATAAGTGAAATATGAAATATGAAAAATGAAATACTAAATAAGTGAATATGTGAATAAATAAGTGAAATATGAAATATGAAATATGAAATACTAAATAAATGAAATACTAAAATAAGTACAGTATTATTGACATATTACCAAAAACTGGAAATAAAACATAAAGTACAACTTAACAATAGCATCAAAAAAACACATTAACTATTCAGGGATAAATGTAACAAAATATGTACGAGATTCTGTAGGCTACAATCTATAAAACACTGAGGACAGAACCAAAGACTTAACTGAGTAAGAGATATACCATGCTTGTAGGTGAGAAAACTTATTAATGTTAAAATCAATTTTCCTCAAAATGACCCGTAGTTATGATACCCAACACAGCAGCCACTAGGAACATGGCTATTTACATTTGCATTTAATTAAAATCACATAAAATTTAGAATTCGTTTCCTCAACTTCACTAACTACTTTTCAAGTGCTCAAGTCACGTGTTGTCAGTCACTACCACACTGGACAGCATAGATGGGAAACTTTACCCTCATTACAAGAAGTTCTTACTGCTACTGGGCAGTGCTAGCTACCGAGTCAATGCAATCCCGTCACAATCTCACCGAATTTCACAGAAATGAGGATGGAAAAAGAGGACCTCATATACTCTAAGTAAGTAAGTAAGTAATTTTAAAAAATTCTGAAAAAGTAGTACCCAGCTGAGGGACGGATGTTACTGGATTTCATGATTTATGACGACGGCTAATAGTACTTAAAGATGGTGTGGTATTGGCAAAAACACAAAGTTCAGATACATATACACACATACATAGGATCATTTGATTTTGAACAAAGATACCAATGTAACTCATTAGAGAAAGGAGAGTCTTCAATAAATGGTACAGAAAAACGTGGGGATACATAAAAATTAAGAACCTCAATCCATATTCTTATCCATATATAAGAATGGATTAAATACCTAATTGTAAAACCTCCAAGTTATTATAAAACTTCTGAGAAAACATAAAGGGAAATCTTTAGGACCCCCATCTATGCAAAGATTCCTTGGCTAGAACATAAAAAGCAGGGCGCCTGGGTGCTCAGCGGGTTAAAGCCTCTGCCATCGGCTCGGGTCTTGATCCCAGGGTCCTGGGATAGAGCCCCACATTGGGCTCTCTGCTCGGCAGGGAGCCTGCTTCCCCACCCCGTCGCACTCTCTCTTTGCCTGCCTCTCTGCCTACCTGTCATCTCTGCCTGTCAAATAAATAAGTAAAATCTTAAAAAAAAAATAGAAAGCATAACCTGCAAAAGAAAAAAAATACCTATATTGAGTTTCAAAAAATTAAAAATCTCCGTTTTCTGAAAGAGAGCATTTCCCCAGGTTTGAAAAATAATTGACACATACCACTATAAAAGTTTAAGGTGGGCACCTGGGTGGCTCAGTGGGTTAAGCCGCTGCCTTCAGCTCAGGTCATGATCTCAGGGTCCTGGGATCAAGTCCCACATCGCGCTCTCCACTCAGCGGAGAGCCTGCTTCCCTTCCTCTCTCTCTGCCTGCCTCTCTTGTGATTTCTCTCTGTCAAATAAATAAATAAATAAAAATCTTAAAAAAAAAGTTTAAGTTATACAGCATGAAGGTTTGATTTATGTATGTCGTAAAACGATTACTACAAGTTTGGAACAGCCATCATCTTCTATAAATACAATAAAAAGGAAAAAAGTTCTCCTTGTGGTAAGAACTCTCAGAATGCACTCCTTTAACAACTTTTCTATACACCATACAACAGACTCATGGTCATGATGCTGTACATTTCATCCTTAGTACTTATAATTTATAAATTGGCATTTGTGCCTTTTGACCACCTTCCTCAAATTCCCTCTCCCACTGACAGACACCATTAAGGAAATGAAAAGCCAATGACCAGGAGAGAAAATACGCAAAATATCTACCTAATAAACTGTTATTTATTTGGAATATATGAAAACCTATATGAAAGCTGAGTAATAAATGCAATGGGCAAAAAAAATATCTGAAGGCATTTCCCCAGAGATATGTGGGTGACTAACAAAAAAACACATGAAAAGATGGGGTGCCTGGGTGGCTCAGTGGGTTAAGCCTCTGCCTTCAGCTCAGGTCATGATCCTAGGGTCCTGGGATTGAGCCCACATAGGGCTCTCCACTCAGTGGGAAGACTGTTTCCCCCTCTGTCTCTGCCTGCCTCTTGGACTACTTGTGATCTCTGTCAAATAAATAAAATCTTAAAAAAAAACATGAAAAGAACTTATCACTAGTCATTAAGGCAATGCAAATTAAGACTACAATGATAGAACACTAAAATCTACTATACTGGTATTACAAAAAAAAACGAAGAACTGGCAATGTCAAATACCGAGGATGCACAGACAGGGAATTCTACACTGTTGATGATGAAAACGAAAATGCTACTCTTGTGGATGATGCAAATATTATTATTGGTTGTAATTACAGGGTTTATAAGTTCATAAACATTCACAGACCTGTACACCAAGAAGGATTAATCTGACTATATGGATACCTCAGTACATCTGACCTTAAAAGAAGTCATAATTTTCTTAAGTATTTTCTTTAAAATATTTTAACATTTCAGTTTTCCAAACTCCATCTGAACGTCTCTAACAGCTTCTCTCATCATGTACTTCTAAATGTACTTCTGAAAGACTCACATAACCATACTGACCAAACCTCAACTCCAAAGACAACCAAATGTTCCATATGACTAAACAATGCAGAGTACTATAGAGCTAATCTCATAAACTTCAAAAAGAATAAAAGCATATAAAGCATTCCACCTCTGCCAAAGTACTACAGGACCTCCACAATCATCTATGAAGAAAATCATCCGAGAAGAATAATCAAAGGAAAGGAGTCTAGAAACAAAGGAAATCTTAGTGAGTGTTATGCATGTGATGGTAACATCAACAACAACAAATCACCACCCACGCTCATGCATCTCTCCCACTGGGAGACATCAGTTGCTCAGAGAAATCAAGAGAAAGCTAATTCACACCCTGAATCCCCTCGTATCAAATTTCCCTGTCCTGCAAACCAAATCACAGGACTTCCTATGACAACACCCAAGTATTGGAAGTCTAAGATAGTTCAGACTGTAATGGGGAGTATTTCACAGAAGTGTTTTATACAGAGAAAAATGAGAGCAGGAAATTGAGATGAAACGGTTCTTATTTCGTTATGAAATACACATGTGCCTACCACGGTTCTGAATCTTCAATGTAAAGAAACTGTAAAATCTAAGGCATAATAGCACTCATACTGCAGAGTACAGAGGAATGCCTCTTATCATCTTCCTAATTCTTGGTCTGTCAGGAAGGTGATACGACTTGGCAGAAGAGGACAAAACTAGTCCAGAAGTCTAGTTAGTAGTCTACTACTACAAACCTGTTTGGTGACTTGGGGTCAGTCACTTAAGCTCACCGGATTCTACTTTTCCTGGATGTAATGACTGGATAAAATGATCTCTAAGGTCCATTCTAAAGCAATTTGTCCATGGAGGAAAAACAGTACCCATGGCAATTCAAAGAATTCTAGCTCTTCTGGGCCAGCTACAACTATAGTCACTATGAATAAGGACTGAACATTAGTTCATTTTATAAATATGTTCCTTATTTCTTTACCGATAGCCTAAAGGCTTTAGGTAGAAAGCACAGTGCTGCTCAACAAACCCTACGCACAAGAAACATGTAGAAAACAACACCAAGGGTCATCACAAACTGCTAAAAGCCAGAGATAAAGAGAAATCTTAGAAGCAACTAAGACACACTTTGTAGACAAAGAAAAAATGGGTTGGGGGATGGCAGCAGATTACTCATCTGAAATAATGAACCCCAGGAAACAAGGGAACACCACCTTTAAGGTACTGAAAGAAAGAAACTGAACCCAGAATTCTATACCCACTGAAAACAACTTTCAAAACAAGGACAGAAACTGGAAGCCTCATACACCATTGGCAATATGAAATGGTACAGCCACTTTGGAAAACAGCCTACACTTCAAAAGGTTAAAGAGTTACCATTTGTCCCAGCGATTCCAAGTCTAAGCCTAAATCCCAGAGAAATTAAAACATGGATCCATACAAAAATGTGTACACTAATGTTCATGGCAGCATTATTCACTCGTAGCCAAAAGGTGGTTTACCTATACAACGGAATATTATCTGGCTATTAACAGGAGTAGGTCCTGATACATGCTACAACATACATGTTTCCAAGGTGAGCCTAAGAAACATGACAGTAGGGGCACCTGGGTGGCTCGGTGGCTTAAGCCTCTGCCTTTGGCTCGGGTTATGACCTCAGGGTCCTGGGATCGAGTCCCGCATCGGGCTCTCTGATCAGTGGGGAATCTGTTTCTCCCCTCTCTCTGCCTGCCTCTCTCCCTACTTGTGACCGACCTCTCTCTCTGTCAAATAAATAAATAAAATATTAAAAAAAAGAAACATGATGGTAGTGAAAGGACCCAGTCATAAGAGACCACATGTCATCTGATTCCATTTATACAGAATACCCAGAACCCCGAATCTTTAGAGAGAGAGTTTATCAGGGGTTCCCTAGGACTGGGGATGGCTGTGTGCACTGGGAGTGGGGGTACCCTGAAGGGTAACAGGGAAAAACAAGGGGATTCCTTTGGAGGGTGATGAAATGAGGCCACAGTTCATAATTCTGCCAATATACTCAAGACCAATGAACTGCACACTTTAAAGCGATGAACTGTATTATATATGCGTTGCATCCTCAAAAAGCTAGACATTTAGACCACTCAGCTGTTATCAGAACATTTAGACATTTAACTGTTACCAGAAAAAGGCAAAATAAAAACTGAGAAATAAAAAACAAAAGAATCACTCACCGGCAGACCCAAACTGTAAGAATGTTACAGGAAGTCCTTCAGTCAGAAGGAAAACATTACCCCATGGAAATCTGGCTCTACACAAAAGAATGAAGAGCACCAGAAGTGACAGGTATGTGGAAAAATAGAAAAGATTTCCTCTTTTATATTTTGCAATCTCTTTTTTTTTAAAAAAAGATTTTATTTATTTATCTGACAGACAGAGATCACAAGCAGGCAGAGAGGCAGGCAGAGAGAGGAAGGGAATCAGTCTTCATGCTGAGCAGAGAGCCCAATGTGGGGCTCGATCCCAGGACCCCGATATCATGACCTGAGCTGAAGGAAGAGGCCCTAACCCACTGAGCCACCCAGGCGCCCCTATATTTTACAATCTCTTTAGAAGATAAGTGACTATATACAAATTCTCTTATGGAGGATTACAATAGCGCTAACAGCAGAAAGACTAGGTCCAGGAAAGTGGCAGCATACCTGTACTCATATACTACAGATAACCCTTGAAAAACACGGTTTGAACTATGTGGATCCAATTACAAGTGGATTTCCTTTTAAAAAATACATGGTACGAAAAATATTGTAAGTGTATATTCTCTTCCTTATGATTTTCTTAGTATTGCTTTTCTCACTTACTTCACCGCAGTATGCACTGTATAATATATACGGCATACCTAATATGTTAACTGACTGCTTATGTTCTTGGTAAGCGTTCCTGTAAACAGTAGGCTGGAAGTATGTAAGTTCTGGGAGACTCATAAGTTATATTTGGATTTCAACTTTATATGGGGCCAGCACCCCGAATCCCCAAGTTGTTCAGTGGTCAACTGGATATGGAAAGAAGTGTCTTTTGAAGATAATCTTAGATATATACTAAAGATGTATACTAAACAACTAAAACCAGAGAGTTACAGTTAAGAAGAAATCATGTAAACTGGATTAAAAAAAAAAAAAAACTCGGGGCGCCTGGGTGGCTCAGTGGGTTAAGCCGCTGCCTTCGGCTCGGGTCATGGTCTCGGGGTCCTGGGATCGAGTCCCGTGTCGGGCTCTCTGCTCGGCAGGGAGCCTGCTTCCCTCTCTCTCTCTGCCTGCCTCTCTATCTACCTGTGATCTCTCTCTGTCAAATAAATAAATAATCTAAAAAAAAAAAAAAAAAAAAAAAAAAAAAAAAAAACTCAACTAAGCCAAAGACAGTAGAAGAAAAGAGGAAAGAGGATGGGTGGGAAAAACAGAAAAGAAATAGAAAGAGAGATTTAAAACGAATCATATCAATAATCATAATAACTGAACAAGGACTTTTTAAAAGGGCAAAGACTATTAATATTTACAAAAAAGAAACCCGATTATATCTGCATATAAGAAATCCACGTCAAATAAAAAGACAAATATGGATAACAGTACGTCATGCTAACCCTATTCATTTACTCAATCTACTTAATACACAACAAAGTAGTAGCAGAGCAAAAAAATTACGTGACAAAGTTGATTTCATAATGACAAAGGGTTCTATTCATCAAGACATAATTCTAGATGCTTAATCCATCTAATAAGCTAAAGAATTAAATCAGAAGTAAAAAGCAGCAGGATAGCTGGAAAATCCTCACATATTTGGAAATGAAGCAACAATTCAAAAAAAGCGTCAGCCAAAAGAGAAAGGGACGATCAGAAAATAGCTTGAGCCAAACGAAAATGAAATACATTATCAAATTTTATGGACTGTAACTAAAGTAATACTTGAGAAGTTAATTTATAGCATCAAATGCCTATACATGAAAAAAAAGGTCCTCAAATCAATGACCACACTGATACTTTAGGAAACTAGGAATAGAAGAGCAAATGACACTCAAAATAAGCAAAAGAAAGACCAGATCTGAAATCAAGACAAAACAAGATAAACAAAGAAGAAAAAAAAATCAAAATCTTGTTGAGAAAAATAAAATCAGAAAGATACAAATCATCAATAAGGAATAAGAAAGGGGACATCTCAATAGCTGCTACAGGAATTAAAATCAATGTACAAGAATGTACAAGACAGCTGCTACAGGTACCAAAAAGGATGATACAGGAATATTATCAACACCTTTCCTTCAATAAAATGGGCAAATTCCGACATTTCTTCAAAGGGACAAAGTGCCAAAACTCATTCAAGAGGGCACAAATCATCTAAATATCCCTATACTCTTACAGAAATTTAATTTGTAGTTAAAATCTCCATAAGGAAAACTCTAGGCCCAGATGGCTTCACTGGTGAATTCTAACAAACGCTTCAAAAGAAATAATACCAATTCTATCCAAACTCTTCCCGTAAAATGAGGAGAAGAAAAATGATGCGTCCCCAACTTATTCTAGGAGAGCCCCATCAGTCTAAATACAAAACCAAGTACACTGCCAGAAAGCTAAACCAATCTGACAGACAGAGACAGAGATAAGGAGAGAGAGCACGAGCGCTGAAGAGAGTTGGAAAAGCAGGCACCCTGACACAGGGGTCCATCCCAAGATGCTGGGATCATGACCTGAGCTCAAGGCAGACACTTAACAGACAGAGTCACCCAGGCATCCCAGATGCAAATACTCTTTAAAAAGAAAACAATCTAACTCAGATTACTGCCAAGAGAATACATAGTGGGATTTTTCCCAGGAGTGAAAGGCTGGTTTAGAATTCCAAAAATCAACCAATGCGATTCAGCATTAAATATGAAAAACTGTATGACTGTCTTAAAAGATGCAGGAGAGGGAAAAAATGCAGGAGATGCAGAACAGGAAAATGTACTTGACAAATCCAACATCTATTCCTTAATTAAGAACTCTTAGCAAACTGGAAGAGAAATTCCTCAACCTACCAAAAACGACAGCTCATACCATACTTTATGATAAAAGATTGTGTTTTACTCCATTAAAACCCAAGAACAATGCAAGGATGTGAGCTCTTCACTACTTTCATTCAACACTGTTCTGAAGAGTTAAACAATGCAGTAGGTAAGAAGAGAAAAATAAAAGGCATCCAAATTGGAAAAGTAAAACTGTCTGAACTCACAGATAAGATCATCTATGGAAAAAACTGCAAAATCCTCAGAAAGCTACCAGAATAGGTAAGTTTAGCAAAAAGGTAGTATAAGACATACAAAAGTAACTATTTGTAAAAATCAGCTAAGCACAACCAGAAATGGAAATCCTTAAAGTAGAAATGTTTGTAGAGCATCAAAAAGTGAAACACTTCGTGATGAATTTGACACAAGATATGCACAATTGGTACATTAAAACCCACAATACACTGCTGAGAGAAGACCCAAACAAAGAGGAGACCTAAAGAGGAGACGCCATTTTCAGGGATTTGAACACTGAACTAATCTGGTTAAGCTGTGTCAGTTTTCTACAAATTCAGTGAATTCCAATAAAAAGCCATGCAGGTTTTTTTGTACAAATTGACAAGGTGGGGTGCCTGGGTGGCTCAGTGGGTTAAAGCCTCTGCCTTCAGCTCAGGTCAGGATCCCAGGGTCATGGGATTGAGCCCCGCATTGGGCTCTCTGCTCAGCGGGGAACCTGCTTCCTCCTCTCTCTTTCTGCCTGCTTCTCTGCCTACTTGTGATCTCCATCTGTCAAATAAATAAATAAATAATCTTTAAAAAAAGAAAAAGAAATTGAAAAGGTGGGGACTCCTGGGTGGTCAGTCATGGAAGCATGTGCCTTCAGCTCAGGTCATGATACCAGGGTCCTGGGACTGGGTCCTGCACTGGGAGCCTTGCTCAGTGGGGAGCTTGCTTCTCCCTCTGCCTGCCTCTCTCGGACAAATAAATAAAAATCTTTTAAAAATTTTTAAAAATTGACAGGGTAATTCTAAAACTTATATGCAAATACAAAGGATCTAGTAGAAGAGGCAAATTGACTTTGAAAATGAACAACATTAGTAGTCCTATACCCCCTGATTTTAAGACCTTAAAAAAACAAGACTAAGACAGTATAGTTCCAGTGTAAAGACAAAACAGACTGACAGAACAAGAGAGAGTCCAGAAACAGCATCAAATACACAGTCCATTCGTTTCACCAAGATGCCAAGGCAATTCAATGAACAAAGAATAATCTTTCCGATAAACGATGCCAAAATAACAGGATGGCCATATGTTTTAAAAAAAAAAACACACAACAAGGAAAAAACCCAAAACCCCCCAAACAGCTTACCTCACCCTTACCAATCTGCATACAAGTATCACTTCAAAACAGACTATATACCCAAATATAAGAGTTAAAACTGTAAAACTCCTACTAGAAAAAATCTGAGAAAATTTTGGTGATGTTGGGTTTGGCAAAGATTTTTTAAAATGACACAAAAAATAAAAGTTATAAAAGAAAACAAACAGGATTTCATCTAGTGTTCTTCAACAGACTTTTAAAACATACATCTGGGTAATGGGGAGGGCACGTATTGCATGGAGCACCGGGTGTGGTGCAAAAACAATGAATACTGTTACGCTGAAAAGAAATAAATAAAAAGTGAGAAAACAAAACAAAACAAAAAAAACATACATCTGGACGCCCCTGGGTGACTCAGTGGGTTAAAGTCTCTGCCTTCTGCTCAGGTCAGGATCCCAGGGTTCTGGGATGGATGAGCATCAGATGAGCTCTATGCTCAGCAGGGAACCTGCTTCCTCCTCTCTCTCTCTGCCTGCCTCTCTGCCTACTTGTGATCTCTCTCTGTCAAATAAATAAATAAAATCTTAAAAAAAAAGAATTATTATCAAACTCCTCTTTTTGGGCCACAGACCCTTGTGGTCTTAGCAAAAGACCTGCCCCTCATGAAGCATACTACCAACATTTAATGAGTTCATCGGCCAGGCAGCTAATTTTGTTATAATAATGATGCAACAAACGTATTTACACAGAAAATATATATGCAGAGAACACGAATTCCTAGTTAAAATGCTGGGTCACAAGCCACAAATATTTTTAAAGGAATTGCTACCAACTGGCCTTCAGAAAATTTGAAGCAGCTAATCTGAGCCACCAAGGCTCTGTTACCAATGTCCACTTCTTCCTAGATGCACTAACAGTTTTGTAGTCTTTAAAATTTGACTTGCCAAAAATGTTGTTTTGTATTTAAGTAATAGAAGTTATACATTCCTCATGGTTCCTGACTTAATTTGTCATTCTTTGATTAACTACTTATTCATATTCTTTGGCCAACATTCTACTGAAATGTTAGTCTTCTGTCAAACTTGGTTCCAACATACGTTACAAAGAAACAGCCTTTTAAAAATACATGTATCTGAGACACAACACACATATTAATAGCCCAAGACAATATGTGACTTTTCAACGTGGAAGATAAAAATTTAGTAGGTATGGTTCCCCAACTGGTAAGTGCTCTTCTACTACACACAATGTATTTATGAAGAAATCGCCTCTAATTCCAGCTCTAAGTTAAAAAAAAAAAATTGATGTAGGGATGCCTGGTGGCTCAGGCACTGAAGCAACTGACTTCAGCTCTGGCCACGGTCTCAGGGTCCTGGGATCAAGTCCTTCATGGGGCTTCCTGCTTAGCAGGGAGCCTGCTTCTGCCTCTGCCTGCCCCTCTCCCTGATTGTGCTTCCTCACTCTTCCCCACCTCCCCCAACAAATAAAATCCTTTAAATAACTAAATAAAAACATGAATGTAGATCACTTCTCTTAAATTCCCTGTGAAATGCCAAGACATCAATTTTCTGTAACATCAAAACTGTTTCCAGTTTCATTAAGAAACATGGCTGGCTTCTCTTTAGAATTTAAGGTCACCCAGCCAATAGTTCTCAAATCGTGCTCTCTAGGCCAGCACTAGCAGCACTACCATCACCTAGGAACTTCTAAGAAATACATGCAAATTCACAGGCCCTACCCCAGACCTACTTCATAAAAAAAAAAAAAAAAAACACAGAAGGTGGGGGGTAGAGCCAGAAATCAAGCAATGTGTTTCAACAAGCATTCCAGGGGATTCCAATACATAGGAAAATTGGAGAACCACAACGTTAAACAAATTTAGTAGAAAAACATTAAACCTGGATTGCCTTACATACTTACCCTTTCCATGAAAGACTTCAGGCAACGTTAATCATGCCCCAGATACTAAGAATCCAAAGACATATTTTCATTCTCCCCCAAAGTAAAACAAAACAAAACAAAAAGAAAACTGGAAACTGGATGTTAGCTTTATTTCCTACAAAAAGGAATCCCTAAACTATGAAGTGATCACAAAAAATTTCCTTAGAAAAGAAAAACCCAAAATGAACCACGAAACCAACAGGTCAGAATTGATGTCTTTCAAACCAGAGACTCAATTAGTTTTGTTATCATACGCTGCCCGATACCCTCATTTCTACACGGAAATACAACCTACAGCACTTTCAAAATTCAATGAACTAGCATATTAAACAGTACCTGGAACACTGCAATAACTCTAATATTTGTGGTCCTGGGAATAAACAAATAAATTGGTCAAATAAAAATAATTCTGCATGGGCAGAATAAAAGTGACCTTTATGATGTTTTGTCCCCTAACTTCTTCTAAGCATGTATCACCACCTTCACAACCAAAATAAAGGAGAATCAGGACTATATGGAATGATACAGGAAAATACCCTACAAATACATCAGTTATTTTTAAATTTTACCAATGCGCTGATAATCTCTCTCCTTCATTTGATAAAAATTTACAAGAGACTTGGGTAGTACCAGATAAACAGAGCTCCAGCCTTCATGCTTATTAAAATTTGAAATTCGAAGTGAACACACGGGTATTAACCCAGTTACAAAGGGGTGTTACTACGGTAGCTACTTCCTATCCACGTGGGTGAGTGCCCCATTTCCCTCCAAGTAAGACCTTCTGAGCAGGGAGCCCGATGTGGGGCTCAATCCCAGGACCCCAGGATCATGACCTGAGCCAAAGGCAGATGCTTAACAAACTGAGCCACCCAGGCCCCCAAGACAACAGAACGACTGAAGGTCGTTTTAAGCTGAATTTTTATTTCTTGAAACCTCGAATATTCAAGCAGACTTATGATATTCAACAACTCGTAGTTCTAGAAAAGAATGAAGAGTGTATAAACCTTCTACCCAAGTAGGAAATCCCGTCTCTTCTCAGAAAGCAGTCATCAGGTTTATTTTCTCCCTGACTAACCACCAAGTACTCGAGAGATTTTAAGATCCAATACAGGCTGATAAAATTAGCATCCTACATCCCCTTTAATTTCCTGTCCCCCGCAAAAGCAACTTCATCTTAAAATGTATTGCAAATACTCTTAATATGAAGTTTTAAGTAAGATTTTTTTAACATATCTCTTCTACCAGTTTCTTCTCTCAACCAAAGGATCATTTAAATAGTTTTTCTAAAATGAGACAGGGAGGGAAAGAGAGCATTATCTAATCCTATTGAAAAAACTAAAATTTCACTTGTTTACCTTATGATTTCAACTATTCCTGATTTGTGACTAACACTGCAGGTTTCTTGCATTGTCTTTACGGACAATTTTTCTTTGACATGACAGTCAATCCCTGCATAGAACTGAAATTAAAGCTAAATACATGAAGTGAATGAGTCAAGACTTCAATTTAACAGAATTAATCCACAGTCCTCAACAAAATATACTCCATGTACAACTTCCAACTTATAGGTATATGAACACAAGAGAACTTACATGATGGACAGCATAATCTCTCCATCGATACCCAACATGTTCTGTACCCATTCTTAACGTGCCTTTAGACGTCAGGTTACATGCACACCCATCTAGTTCCTCAAAACTGATTCTGCACATGACTGATCTCCGCTTCCTTAGCAGACATTCTTAGCCTCTTAAATAACCAAATGGACAACCAAAAAGGATTAGGAATCATCAGAGTTCACCTTCAGGTAAATGTGCTCATGCTCTGAAGCTCCAAACGACTCCAGGAAGTACTTTCAATGCACTGCCTACAGCGTCCAAGACTCAAGTTCTGGGTTTAATTTCCAGCACATGGTGAGACAAACAAAATGAGAAAAACAGGTATATTACTTTTAAGGACACACTTCATAAAGACAACTTTCCACTCTACTAGTAACATTACACACACGGGATTCGAGCCCTAATATGAAAGCTTATTTATTCCATAAAACTTTTAAACGGATGGAAGGGGGATCCCAACTGAAACTCCTCTTCATCTATTGTATATACATTTACTGCACCCCTGTCAGTGCCAGGCACTGTACTACATGGTTAAGAAAAATAAAGATGTGAAAAGAGAGGTCCTGCCCTCAGGGGGCACCTGTCTGGCTCAAATCAGTTAAGGGTCAGACGCTCATGATCTCGGGATCATCAGATGGAGCCCCGTGTGGGGCTCAGAGTCTGCACGGAGACTGCTTACAACTCTCTCTCTCCCTCTGTCCCCACCCTCCCTCCCTCTCTCAAATTAAAATCATTAGGTTGTTCTGTTTGGTTTTTAAAAGGACCTACCCTCCAAAAAGATAAAACATAACAGGTGATCAAATAAAACTTCTCTTCAAGTGTTAAATGAGTTATACATGATTTAGAGGGTGAGGCAACCAAATAAAAATAGAATTTAAGTGTTAAAAAAAGGAGCTACACCTGACTAGAGTGATGAAAAGGCTTCCTGAGACATCTAGGAGTCCAAATGGTAGTGAAACAGGACACAGAAGCAAGGGAAAGCGTTTCAGAGAAAATCCAGAGGAAGAGAAGGTGTGAAGGTATGGAATGAGGTATCATGGTCCAAGCGTGGGACACAAGCAGTTTGGCAGGAAACACACCGCCCCTCTATGTGGAGGGCAGATGAGGTTTGGTGGCAGTCTGCTTGCAGAAATCCCAGAGGAACACGAAAGGACTGAATCAGAATCCCCTCGTGATGCTCGGCATTAGGACTTCATTTTAAAGGCAATGAGAACTAGCAGGTCATTTAAGTGAACTAAGCAGAGAGAGTTGGATTCGCCTGCCTCAGTCATGGACGCATAAGGCTGGTGATGGTTATTATACAGTAAATGGAAGTTACCAGCCTGTGGGGAAAGGGGAAAGGTGTGGATGACCTCTAAAGTGAAGGAAGAGCTGAAAAAGGATGGAGGAGGAATAAACAACCAACTTGCATCAGCCTTCCCAACAAACGACCTCTAAGATCCATAAATCTCAGATTCAGTAAGGCCTTTCCCACCGCCGCCCTCTGTGCTGCCGTCGCCGCCGCCGCCGCCGCCGCCGCCGCCGCCGCCGCTGCCCTCTGCGCCGCCGCTGTCTTCTGCGCCGCCCTGCCCTCTGCACCGCCCTGCCCTCTGCGCCGCCGCCGCCGCCCTCTGCGCCGCCGACGCCGCCCTCTGCGCCGCCGACGCCGCCCTCTGCGCCGCCGACGCCGCCCTCTGCGCCGCCGACGCCGCCCTCTGCGCCGCCGACGCCGCCCTCTGCGCCGCCGACGCCGCCCTCTGCGCCGCCGGTGGCGCCTACGCCGCTGCCGCCAAAGCCGCCGCCTGCGCCACGACGCCGCCGCTATCCTCTGCGCCGCCGCCGCCAACGCCACCGTCCGCGCCGACCTCTGCGCCGCCGCCGCCGCAGTCCTCTGGGCTGCGGCCGCGGGTGGCGCGGGTGGCGGCGGTGGCGTAGAGGGCGCGCAGACGGCGGCGGCCAGAGCGCGGCACGGATGGTGGCGGAGGTGGCGGCGCAGAGGGCTGCGGTGCAGGAGGCGGTGCTGCGCAGAGGAAGGCGGCGTCGGCGTCCGCGGCGCAGGCGGTGGCGGCGGCGGCGCAGAGGGCTGGGGCGGAGCAGAGGGCGGCGGCAGCGGAGCGTGCGGCGCAGACTCCGGTGGCGTTGGCGGCTCAAGCGGCGGCGCAGGTGGCGGCGGCAGGAGCTAGAGGCCCAGCGGCTGAGGACGGGCGGAGGTAGGGCTGAGGATGCGCGGGGAGAAGTGTGGGAAGCCGGTCCGCGAGGGCTCCCGGGCCGGCTTTTCGCTGAGATGGTGGAAGGGGAGGGAGGGCTGGGGGCGGGCAGGGGCCGGCGACGACTAGTCTCCGGGGTCACGCCGGGCGGGGGGGAGGCGCGCGCTGCTGAAATGGAGATCCTGGGGACCGGGGAGGCTGCGGGAGGCGGTGTCGCGCCTGCTAGGCTCTAGTGGCTGTGCGCGCCTCAACCCTGGCGGCTCCTCCTCAGTGCCCCTCTGCCACTGCCACCGCAGCGGTCCGGCCACGCCTCCCAGGCAAAAGGAGATGTAACCATGTGGGGATGGAGGGAGGGCTCCAGCCCACTCTCCGCCGCTGGCCTCAGGCTGCCCCTACCCGCCCCCTCCAAATCCGGCCAGGAGCTCCCCTGACGGGTCCCTCAGCCCCACGCTCCAGTGCACAAGTCCACCAGCTCTCTGCGACCACGCGGCCTTTCCCGGGCCGCCGCCATCGCCGCTGGCTGTGCAAGGTAGCACGGTCTGGGCCCAGAGGTTGTGGGGTGCTGGTGGGGACTCCCCGTGCACTCCCAGGTCCCTGTTTTAGTCCTCGGAAAAGGTGGGTGGGCGGTCGCCCAAAGGGAGTTTCCAAGCATGGATGCCTAGGAAATTGGGATGGCTCACCAGCACCTGTGTTTTGCTGTTTCTCCCCCTTTTTAACCCGCTCCCTGTCTCTTCCCTCCCCTTTCCGAGACTCCTCACTCCTCTGAAGGCGAGAAAGACCAGAGAACCTGCTGCAGACATAGGCTTTTGGGACTGGACCATCTGCACCTTCAGAAGCAGTGGTGAAGCCTTGAAATGCGGTGTCTGGGAAGTGACAGAAGGCGCCTCTACCAGGTACTTGAAGATCTGGGTTAGCTTTTGTGGAAGGACTTTTGTTGCTTAAGGTGTAGGAGAGGGTGGAGAGCGATCCTTGAGGTCCTCTTTCCAACTTGTTGAGGATGGCTTTTTTGCATTTGGGGGTGGTTGATGTGTGGTTTTGGTTGTGTGTATTTCGTGTTGGGTGCAAAGCGGTCCTATTCAATGCGTGACTTAAGGGAGGGCATTTGTCCAGGTTTTGGTCTCATTTCTAATGGGCTGGGTTGGTTTAATACTTGTATCCGTTGGGTTATTGGTATGAACTCAAAAAGAGAGGAAGCAGCGATTTTGCTGTGGATTCTAGGAGTTTAGACCTTTCCTTTTGGCCACGTGTAGAATGTTTTTAATTTGCCTGTCCTGAATTACTGGTTTCTTTTCTGAGCGATTTAGTGGTGGAGGAACAGTTATGCTGCTGGTTGTGCTTTTCCTGTCTGGAGCGGCAAATGTCTGTTCCTTTCTTGTGTTTGATGATAAATATTGGGGTTAGGTAAAAAAAGTGTATTTTTTTTTTTGGAAAGCTGAACTGTCAGTTTGCGTTTGCTTGTTTTCTGATGATCTTCTGCAGCGGGGTGATGGAGGACGATTCTGCCAAACGGTGAAATGAATAGACTGTTGAAGTGTTTTTGTGTTGAAAGTCTCATTACAGTGAAAAGCATGTTGAAAGAATTCCTTTTCCTTTGTGTGAGGGTAGTAAATGGCATCTGGTATCAGGAGGAGTTGAACTACCCCACGTTTAATGTTTAGATAGATTTGGAGAAAATGTCAAAGCTGATTTTGTAGCCTTCTGGTCATCTTTTCAGTGGAACCTGCAGTCTGTGTCCTTAATGTTGGAGTTTGACGTTAGGGTACTCTTGATGTCATTTCATAGGAAGGCATTGGGGTATATGGGTATGAGAGCTGGGGAGGGGTGCCTGCCCGGAGAATCTCTGAAGATCAAGGTCGATTGGGAGAAAGTATCATTTTATCAGGTACTTGTTTTTGAATCGGTGGTGTTCCACTATGATGATTGTGTTGTGGCACTCCATAGTTCTCACTGGATGTTGTTCGTTGACTACACGGATCCTGCCCGGGTTTCACTCCTTTATTTCTGCCTGGGATTACCTCGGTTATTGGGTAACCTAAGGAATAGAATTCTGCGATGATTTGGTCCAGTGACTGGTGGAGCAGTTCTGGGTCTTCCACTAACTCTTTCAATAAAGAGTGCTTTGAATGAAAGTGCTCAAGAACTCGAAAATTTCTGTAGAAGTTTTTATAGCAAATTCATGTCCCTTTTTGTAGTAGGATAGCACAAATGTAGTTAAAATAAAAAGTGTTTCCTGGGAGCTGAATAGATTTTGTTTTGCTCTCTGAAACAGGGAATTCCATCAAATGGCATGAAAGTTTAGAAATGTTTTTGTTGTTTAAAGCAATAGTCATTGTGTTTTGTTTATGAGTCTTTTTTTAAATTTTTTTTAAAGATTTTTTATTTATTTGACAGAGAGAAATCACAAGAGAGGCAGGCATGGAGAGAGGAAGGGAAGCAGGCTCTCCGTTGAGCAGACAGCCCGATGCGGGACTCGATCCCAGGACCCTGAGATCATGACGCGAATGGAAGGCAGCGGCCTAACATGTAGAATCCCTCAGAGGCCAGACCACTTTATTGTGGTTTTGATTTGAGTGTTCCCTTAGATGATGTTCAAGTAAATGAGTAGGAAACTCCTAAGAACTTGAGAACTTTACTGGTGAAGAGCAAAACCAAATTCAAGTTTACATCTAATGTTTGCTGATGATAATTATCTTCTAATGAATGCATTTCAGTTTCTACATGCTTCTTTTTTTTAGAATATGTTTTTTAAAAATTTCATTCATTTATTTGACAGAGAGAGATCACAAGTAGGCAAAGAGGCAGGCAGAGAGAGTGAGAGGGAAGCAGGCTCCCCGCTGAGCAGAGAGCCCAATGCGGGACTCGATCCCAGGACCCCAGACCATGACCTGTTTGGAGGTGTTTTTCTTTTAGATTTTTTAATTTATTTATTTGACAGAGAGAGATCACAAGTAGACAGAGAGGCAAGCAGAGAGAGAGAGAGGGAAGCAGGCTCTCAGCTGAGCAGAGAGCGCGATGCGGGACTTGATCCCAGGATCCTGAGATCATGACCTGAGCCAAAGGCAGTGGCCTAACCCACTGAGCTACCCAGGCGCCCAGTTTCTACATGTTTCTTACAAAAAATCTTACTTACCAACTTGTTGAAGGCACGTGGGAGGTTTTGATTTTAAAAACCATAGAAATGTTCGAAGTTTGTTCAAGAGTTACAGATGATCGGGGCGCCTGGGTGGCTCAGTGGGTTAAGCCGCTGCCTACGGCCCAGGTCATGATCTCAGGGTCCTGGGATCGAGTCCCGCATCAGGCTCTCTGCTCGGCAGGGAGCCTGCTTTCCCCTCTCTCTCTGCCTGCCTCTCTGTCTGCTTGTGATCTCTCTGTCAAATAAATAAATAAAAAATCTTAAAAAAAAAAAAAAAAGAGTTACAGATGATGACAGTGACATTGCGATTTTTAACAAATTAATAAAGATGAAATATTTCAGGAACAGGATACTTCCCTCTTCTGTTTCCGGGTTTTTGTGTATTTTTTGAAGTTTTTTTTTTATTTATTTATTTGAGAGAGAGACAGTAAGAGACAGCATGAGAGGGGAGAAAGTCAGAGGGGGAAGCAGACTCTCCAAGGAGCAGGGAGCCTGATGTAGGACTCGATCCCAGGACTCTGGGATCATGACCTGAGCTGAAGGCAGTCGCTTAACCAACTGAGCCACCCAGGTGCCCTTGTGTAATTTTTTGTGCCACCGATGCCATCTGAGCCGCCTCCGCTTATGCCGCCCAGGCTGTCATCCAAGCCGCCACCTTCGCCGCCCAAGCCGCCGCCGCTGCCCTCGCCTGCAAAGCCGCTTAAGCCACCGCCTCGGACCTCGCCTGCCCTGCCGCTTACACCACTGCTGCTTGCACCATGGCTACCGCCATCTGCGCCACTAACACCGCTTGCGCCGCTGCCCTCTGCCGCCGCCGCCGCCTTCCAAGCCGCCGCTGCCCCGTGCCCCCGCCGCCAGAGTCTGCGCTGCCCGCGCAGCTGCCAACGCCATCCAAGCCGCCGCTGCCGACCTCGCCTGTGCTGCTGCTTATGCCACCGCCTCTTGCGTGGTCACTGCCGCCATCTGCGCCACTGCCGCCGCCTGAGCCGCCAACGCCGCCATAGTCTGCGACGCCGCTGCCGCTCAAGCCGCCGCCGCCTTATTCTGCTCCGCTCACGCTGCCTCTGAGCCCCCACTGCTTGTGCCGCCCACGCTCAGCCTTCCAAGCCGCCGCCTTTTGCTCCGCTGCTGCCACCGCCACCCGCGCATCTGCCGCCTTCCAAGCCTCCCCCGCCACCGCTGACCTCGCTTGCACCTCCGCTTATGCCACCGCCTCTTGCGCCATCACTGCCACCGTCTGCACCGCCGCCGCCCAAGCTGCTGCCGCCCTCTGCGACGCTGAAGGCTCCTTAGTCTGCGCCGCTTACACCGCCGCTAACGCCACCGCCGCCTCTTACGGCCCCGACGCCGCCGCTTGCGCCGCCGACGCCTCTGCTTGCGCTGCTGACGCCTGCGACGCTGCCATAGTCTCTGCCGGCGGCGGAGGCGCAGGTGGTTTATGAGCCGCCGACGTCGCTGCAGCGGACTTCTGCTCCGCTTTCGCGGCGACGCCGCCGGAGTCTGCGCCGCCCATGCAGCCGCCGCTGCCACCTCGCCTGCGGCACCGCTTACAGCAGGGCCGCCTGCACCGCTGACGCCGCCATAGTTTCCGCGACGGCGTAAGCGACGGCAGCGTGAGCGGAGCTGAGTAAGGCGGCGTTGGCTTGGGTGGCGGCGGCGTTGGCTTGGGCGGCGGCGGCGGCGGCGTCACAGACTATGGCGGCGTTGGCGGCTCAGGCGGCGGCAGTGGCGCAGATGGCGGCAGTGACGGCGCAAGAGGCGGTGGCGTAAGCGGCTGCACAGGCGAGGTCGGCGGCGGCTTGGATGGCGTTGGCAGCTGCGCGGGCAGCGCAGACTCTGGCGGCAGGGGCACAGGGGGCAGCGGCGGCTTGGAAGGCGGCGGCGCGGGCGGTGCAAACTAAGGCGGCGGCGGCGGCTCAGACGGCAGCGGCGCAAGCGGTGTTAGTGGCGCAGATGGCGGCAGCCATGGTGCAAGCAGCAGTGGTGTAAGCGGCGGGGCAGGCGAGGTCCGTGGCGGTGCAGGCGAGGGCGGCGACGGCGGTGGTGGCAGCTTGGATGGCAGCCCGGGCGGCATAAGCGGAGGCGGCTCAGATGGCATCGGTGGCACAGGCAGTGGCAGTGGCAGTAGCACAGGCAGCGGCAGCGACGGTGCAAGCGGCGATGCTGTAAAAGGTGGTGCAGGTGAGGTCGGCGGCGGTGGCGGCGGCTTGGACAGCGGTGGCGGGAGCAGTGGAACAGAGGGCGGCGGCGCGAGCAGCGCAGACTAAGGCGGCATCGGTGGCACAAGCAGTGGCGGCGCAGAGGGCAGCAGCGAAGGTGCAAGCAGCGGTGGTGTAAGCGGCGGGGCAGGCGAGGTAGGCAGTGGCGGTGCAAGTGGCGGTGCAAGTGGCGGCTGCAGGAGCTAGAGGCCCAGCGGCTGAGGATTGGCGGAGGTAGGGCTGAAGATGCGTGCGGAGAAGTGGGGGGCCGGTTTTTCTCCTTCCAGCGGCGCTGGTTTCGGATTGGGGGGGGCGGGCGGGGGTACAGCCCATCCTTGTCATTGGGCAACAAGAAGAACCGGACCAGATACTTGCTTGGAACTGAGATGGTGGAAGGAGAGGGAGGGCTGGGGGCGGGCGGGAGCCGGCCAAGACTAGTCTCCAGGCCACGCCAGGTGGGGGGAGGCACGTGTTGCTGAAATGGAGATCCTAGGGTGGGGGGAGGCTGTGGCATCAGCTGCGGGCGGTGTCGCTCCCGCTCTGGGCTGGCGGCTGTGCTCACAGCAACCCTGGAGGCTCCTCCTCAGGGGCCCTCTGCCTCTGTCACCGCCCCAGCCCGCCACTCCTCCCAGGCAAAGGGAGATGTAACCAGGTGGGGAGGGAGGGCGCCCACCCACTCTCCGTCGCCCCCTCCAGATCCCCCCTGTGGCTCCCCTGCCGGGCCCCCCCCAGCCCCTCGCTCCAGTGCAGAAGTCCACCCGATCTCTGCGACCAACGTGGCCTTTCCAGGGCCTCCGCCATCGCCACTGGCTGTGCAAGGCAGCATGGTCCAGGCCCCAAGGTTGGGGTGCCGGTGGGGGCTCCCCGTGCACTCCCCTGTCGCTGTTTTGGTCCCCGGAAAGGGTGGGTGGGTGGTCGCCCAAAGGGAGTTTCCAAGACTGGATGCTTAGGAAATTGGAAAGGCTCACCAGCGCCTGCGTTTTGCTGTTTCTCCCCCTTTTTACTTGCTCCCTGTCTCTTCCCTCCCCTTTCCCCGACTACTCACTCCTCTGAAGGCCAGAAAGACTAGCGAACCTGCCCCAGACAGAGGCTTTTGGGACTGGAGCTTCTGCACCTTCAGAAGCAGCGCTGAAGCCTTGAAATGCAGCCTCTGCAAAGTGACGGAAGGCGCCTCCACCAGGTACTTGAAGATCTGGGTTAGCTTTTGTGGAAGGACTTTTGTTGCTTAAGGTGTAGGAGAGGGTGGAGGGTTTCCTTGAGGCCCTCTTTCCAACTTGTTGAGGATGGCTTTTTTGCATTTGGGGGTGGATGTGTGGTTTTGGTTGTGTGTATTTCGTGTTGGGTGCAAAGTGGTCCTATTCAGTGCGTGACTTAAGGGAGGGCATTTGTCCAGGTTTTGGTCTCATTTCTAATGGGCTGGGTTGGTTTAATACTTGTATCCGTTGGGTTATTGGTATGGACTCAAAAAGAGAGGAAGCAGCGATTTTGCTGTGGATTCTAGGAGTTTAGACCTTTCCTTTTGGCCATGTGTAGAATGTTTTTAATTTGCCTGTCCTGAATTACTGGTTTCTTTTCTGAGCGATTTAGTGGTGGAGGAACAGTTAGGCTGCTGGTTGTGCTTTTCCTGTCTGGAGCGGCAAATGTCTGTTCCTTTCTTGTGTTTGAGGATAAATGTTGGGGTTAGGTAAAGAAAGTGTATTTTTTTTTTGGAAAGCTGAACTGTCAGTTTGTGTTTGTTTGTTTTCTGATGATCTTCTGCAGCGGGGTGATGGAGGACAATTCTGCCAAATGGTGAGATGAATAGACTGTTGACGTGTTTTTGTGTTGAAAGTCTCATTACAATGAAAAGCATGTTGAAAGAATTCCTTTTCCTTTGTGTGAGGGTAGTAAATGGCATCTGGTACCAGAAGGAGTTGAACTACCCCACGTTTAATGTTTAGATAGATTTGGAGAAAATGTCAAAGCTGATTTTGTAGCCTTCTGGTCATCTTTTCAGTGGAATCTGCAGTGTGTGTCCTTAATGTTGGAGTTTGACGTTAGGGTACTCTTGATGTCATTTCATAGGAAGGCATTGGGGTATATGGGTATGAGAGCTGGGGAGGGGTGCCTGCCCGGAGAATCTCTGAAGATCGAGGTCGATTGAGAGAAAGTATCATTTCATCCGGTACTTGTTTTTGAATCGGTGGTGTTCCACTATGATGATTGTGTTGTGGCACTCCATAGTTCTCACTGGATATTGTTCGTTGACTACAGGGATCCTGCCCAGATTTCACTCCTTTATTTCTACCTGGGATTACCTTGGTTATTGGGTAACCTAAGGAATAGAATTCTGCGATGATTTGGTCCAGTGACTGGTGGAGCAGTTCTGGGTCTTCCACTAACTCTTTCAATAAAGAGTGCTTTGAATGAAAGTGCTCAAGAACTCGAAAATTTCTGTAGAAGTTTTTATAGCAAATTCATGTCCCTTTTTGTAGTAGGATAGCACAAATGTAGTTAAAATAAAAAGTGCTTCCTGGGAGCTGAATAGATTTTGTTTTGTTCTCTGAAACAGGGAATTCCATCAAATGATATGAAAGTTTAGAAATGTTTTTGTTATTTAAAGCAATAGTCATTGTGTTTTGTTTATGAGTCTTTTTTTTTTTTACATGTAGTATCCCTCAGAGGCCAGATCACTTTATTGTGGTTTTGCTTTGAGTGTTCCCTTAGATGATGTTCAAGTAAATGAGTAGGAAACTCCTAAGAACTTGAGAACTTTACTGGTGAAGAGCAAAACCAAATTCAAGTTTACATCTAGTGTGTTGCTGATGATAATTATCTTCTAATGAAATGCATTTCAGTTTCTACATGTTTCTTACCAAAAAATCTTACTTACCAACTTGTTAAAAACCATAGAAATGTTCGAAGTTTGTTCAAGAGTTACAGATGATGACAGTGACATTCCGATTTTTAACAAATATGTTAAATTAATAAAGATGAAATAATTCGGGAACAGGATACTTCCCTCTTCTGTTCAAGGGTTTTCGTGTGATTTTTTGAGGTCTCTCATTGAGTAGGATGTGATCACAGATTTCTAAGATCTGAGGACTTAAAACTCTTAAAAGCCGGGAAAAATAAGAAGAAAATAAGCAAGTAAGCAGAAAATAAGCAAGTAACCAGAAAAGTAAAATAATTTTGGCCAGTGGAAAGTGTTTTGAGAAGTCAGAGCAGAATGGAACTACAGAGGGATGAGAACCTCTTTCTAGACAGCGTTAAGGTACATACTTGTTTTTTTCGGCAGCATGCAATCTCCTTCCTTCTGGGGCAAGGGATAGTTACTTCTGTAGGTTATTGCTGTAGGCTTTACCAATTTAGCTCCTTGGGTTGGGGATAATGTAAAGTTGCAACCTTTGTGTAGAGGCTAGTCGGCTTTTCCTTGGTTGCCTGCCGTGTACTGAGGGCAGGACAGCTAACTACTGGTCACTGTATCCTGTTAGTTGCTGGGATGGGAGGTTTGAGTGACATACGTTCATCCTGTGCGTCTGTCGATGCTGAAGAAATTCCAAGATGAATAAAAACTATTTTGGTAAACGGCAGCTGTGTGAGGGAGTTGTCAGCACTAACTCAGTTGGTGAGAACTTCCGGTAATAGTGGACCCCTGAATGTCTCCTTTGCAGTCTGAACTGAAACATGCTGCAGTCTTTTGGCTCTCAGTTTCTCTTTGGCTCTGTCACCAGGGCCTTTTTGGTTATGGAGTCTTCCTCCCCATGGGGAAGTTCCTCCTCCTTTTTAAGGTAAGGAGGGTTTTGTGTTTGTTTGTTTAGGCTTATTTATTCTCTTAAAAACATTTGTTTCTTTGGGAGAGTCTCCTTGGGGGCAGGGGGTAGGGGGAGGGCAGAGGGAGAGAGAGAGAATGTCAAGTACACTCTGCACTGAGCCAGGAGCCAGACTGAAGGCTCCATCCCAGGACCCTGAGATCATGACCTGAGCCAGAGTCAGGAGTTGGATGCTTAACCCACTGAACCATCCAGGCACCCCTTTAAGTAAACTTTTTGAACCGCAGCATATATACAGAGATGTGCACAGATCCTAAGCCAAAGGCTTGAGGAACCTTCACAAGGGGAACACACCATGTGACTTGCACCCAGGACCCCAGAGTCCATGATAACCCTCTTGACGGTCACTTCTGCCGCTGTTCCTGACTTCCGTTGCTGGGGAGCTGTTGCGCATGTTTCTGAATTTGGTGTAAGTGGAGTCATCCAGTTCGATGCACTCCTGGAACTGACTGCCTTATGGAGAGTCATCCGTGTTTGTGTGCGTGGTTCTGAGTTTACCAGTCCTGCTGTTTCATCCTCAGACTGTTGTAGAGCTTCACTCTGCATGTAGACCCTTACACATTCTAGAAATAGGATATCTCCTTGGTATCTTTTTATTACGTGCATCCTTGAACACAGGTGTCTTCTTTGAACGGTAGTGTAAATTCACACATCGTTGGGTGTAAGGATCAAGCCTGGTGTGTGGAACTTTTCTACAACACATAAAGGGAGTAAGCTTTTGCCTCCTCGGTTGTAGTGTTTTATCAGTCATTGCTATTTCAAGTCATTGGTGAAGTAGATAGAAAATGCCTGCATTCAGGTAACTGAATAGATGTTGAAAAGGTGAGACAAAAAGGTCTTCAGTGGTGGGAGGCGCACCCATGGAATAAATGAGTCTGTGGGAGAGATAGTTGGTCTGTGTGGGTACTTTGGGAAAGGCCTTACTGAATCTGGGATTTATGATTCTTAGAGGTCGTTTCTTGGGCAGGCCAATACAAGTTAGTTGTTTGTTCCCTCCTCCGTCCTTCTCAGCTCTTCCTTCACTTCAGAGGTCATCCACACCTTTCCACTTCTCCCCACAGGCTGGTAACTCCCATTTACTGTTATAATAACCATCACCAGCCTTATGCGTCCATGACTGAGGCAGGCGAATCCAACTCTCTCTGCTTAGTTCACTTAAATGACCTGCTCGTTCTCATTGCCTTTAAAATGAAGTCCTAATGCTGAGCATCACGAGGGGCTTCTGATTCAGTCCTTTCGTGTTCCTCTAGGATTTCTGCAAGCAAACTGCCACCAAACCCCGTCTGCCTTCCACATAGAGGGGGTGTATGTTTCCTGCCAAACTGCTTGTGTCCCGCGCTTGGACTGTGATACCTCATTTCCATATGTTCACATCTTCTCTTCCTGTGGATTTTCTCTGAAATGCTTTCCCTTGCTTCTGTGTCCTGCTTCACTACCATTTGGACTCCTAGATGTCTCAGGAAGCCTTTTCATCACTCCAGTCAGGTGTAGCTCATTTTCATAACACTTGAATTGTATTTTTATTTGCTTGCCTCACCTTCCAAATCATGTATAACTCATTTAACACTTGAAGAGAAGTTTAATTTGATCACCTGTTATGTTTTACCTTTTTTGAGGGTAGGACCTTTTAAAAACAAAACAAAACAACCTAATGATTTTAATTTGAGAGAGGGAGGGAGGGTGGGGACAGAGGGAGAGAGTGAGTTGTAAGCAGTCTCCATGCAGACTCTGAGCCCCACACGGGGCTCCGTCTGATGACCCTGAGATCATGAGCATCTGACCCTTAACTAATTTGAGCCACACAGGTGCCCCCTGAGGGCAGGACCTCTCTTTTCACATCTTTATTTTTCTTAACCATGTAGTACAGTGCCTGGCACTGACAGGGGTGCAGTAAATGTATATACAATAGATGAAGACGAGTTTCAGTTGGGATCCCCTTCCCTCCGTTTAAAAGTTTTATGGAATAAATAAGCTTTCATGGGGCACCTGGGTGGCTCAGTGGGTTAAAGCCTCTGCCTTCGGCTCAGGTCATGATCTCAGGGTCCTGGGATCGAGCCCCGCATCGGGCTCTCTGCTCCGCAGGGAGCCTGCTTCCTCCTCTCTCTCTGCCTGCCTCTCTGCCTACTTGTGGTTTCTGTCTGTCAAATCAATAAAATATTTTTAAAAAAATAAGCTTTCATATTAGGGCTTGAATCCTCTGTGTGTAATGTTACTAGTATAGTGGAAAGTTGTCTTTATGAAGTGTGTCCTTAAAAGTAATATACTTGTTTTTCTCGTTTTGTTGTTCTCACCATGTGCTGGAAATTAAACCCAGAACTTGAGTCTTGGACGCTGTAGGCAGTGCATTGAAAGTACTTCCTGGAGTCGTTTGGAGCTTCAGAGCATGAGCACATTTACCTGAAGGAGAACTCTGATGATTCCTAATCCTTCTTGGTTGTCCATTTGGTTATTTAAGTGGCCGAGAAAGTCTTAAAAGTCTGTTAAGGAAGCGGAGATCAGTCATATGCAGAATCAGTTTTGAGGAACTAGATGGGTGTGCATGTAACCTGGCATCTAAAGGCAGGTTAAGAATGGGTACAGAACACGTTGAGTATCAGTGGAGGGGTTATGCTGTCCATCATGTAAGTTCTCTTGTGTTCATACACCTATAAGTTGGAAGTTGTACATGGAGTATATTCTGTTGAGAGTTGTGGATTAATTCTGTTAAATTGAAGTCTTGACTCATTCACTTCATTATTTAGCTTTAATTTCAGTTCTATGCAGTGATTGACTGTCGTGTCCAAGAAGAATTGTCACTAAAGACAATGCAAGACATTGGGGAGGGGAGGCGAACCATAAGAGACTATGGACTCTGAAAAACAACCTGAGGGTTTTGAAGGGTCAGGGATGGGAGGTTGGGGCAACCTGAGGGTTTTGAAGGGTCAGGGGTGGGAGGTTGGGGGAACAGGTGGTGGGTAATGGGGAGGGCACGTTTTGCATGGAGCACTGGGTGTTGTGCAAAAAGAATGAATACTGTTACACTGAAAAAATAAATAAAATGAAAAAAAAATAAAAAAAAAGATAATGCAAGAAACCTGCAGTGTTAGAAATCAGGAATAGTTGAAATCAAAAGGTAAACAAGTGAAATTTTAATTTTTCAATAGGATTAGATAATGCTCTCTTTCCCTCCTTTCTCATTTTGAAAAACTATTTAAATGATCCTTTGGTTGAGAGAAGAAACTGGTAGATGGGATATGTTAAAAAAAAATCTTACTTAAAACTTCATATTAAGAGCATTCACAACACATTTTAAGATGAAGTTGCTTTTGCAGGGGACAGGAAATTAAAGGGGATGTAGGATGCCAACTTTATCAGCCTGTATTGGATCTTAAAATCTAACGAGTACTTGGTGGTTAGTCAGGGAGAAAATAAACCTGATGACTGCTTTCTGAGTATAGATGAGATTTCCTATGTAGGGCAGAAGGTTTATACAGTGTTCATTCTTTTCTAGAACTAAAAGTTGTTGAATATCATAAGTCTGCCAGAATATTCCAGGTTTTCAAGAAATAAAAATTCAGGTTAAAATGACCTTCAGTCGAAACCAAACCCTTCTGGTTTGTCTGGGGTGCCTGGTGGCTCAGTTGGTTAAGCATCTGCCTTTGGCTCTGGTCATGATCCTGAGGTCCTGGGATTGAGCCCTACGTCGGGCTCCCTGCTCAGAAGGTCTTACTTGGAGGGAAATGGGACACTCACCCAGGTGGATAGGAAGTAGCTACTGTAGTAACACCTCTTTGTAACCGGGTTAATACCCATGTGTTCACTTCGAATTTCAAACTTTAATAAGCATGAAGGCTGGAGCTCTGTTTATCTGGTACTACCGGAGCCTCTTGTAAGTTTTTATCACACGAAGGAGAGAGATTGTCAGCGCATTGGTAAAATAATATGTGTGTTGGATTTCAGTTACATGTATTTTTAAAAGGCTGTTTCTTTGTAACGTATGTTGGAACCAAGTTTGACAGTCAGAAGACTAACGTTTCAGTAGAATGTTGGCCAAAGAATATGAATAAGTAGTTAATCAAAGAACGACAAATTAAGTCAGCGACCATAAGGAATGTATAACTTCTATTACTTAAATACAAAACAACATTTTTGGCAAGTCAAATTTTAAAGACTACAAAACTGTTAGTGCATCTAGGAAGAAGTGGACATTGGTAACAGAGCCTTGGTGGCTCAGATAAGCTGCTTCAAATTTTCTGAAGGTCAGTTGGTAGCAATTCCTTTAAAAATATTTGTGGCTTGTGACCCAGCATTTTAACTAGGAATTCGTGTTCTCTGCATATATCTTTTCTGTGTAAATACGTTTGTTGCATCATTATTTTAACAAAATTAGCTGCCTGGCCGATGGACTCATTAAATGTTGGTAGTATGCTTCATGAGGGGCAGGTCTTTTGCTAAGACCACAAGGGTCTGTGGCCCAAAAAGTGGAGTTTGATAGTAATTCTTTTTTTTTTTTTAAGATTTTATTTATTTATTTGACAGAGAGAGATCACAAGTAGGCAGAGAGGCAGGCAGAGAGAGAGGAGGAAGCAGGCTCCCTGCGGAGCAGAGAGCCCGAGGTGGGACTCGAGCCCAGGACCCTGAGATCATGACCTGAGCTGAAGGCAGAGGCTTAACCCACTGAGCCGCCCAGGCGCCTTTATAGTAATTCTTGCTGCAAGTTAAAAACAAAGAAAGAGAGAAAGAGAGAGAGAGAGAAAGAAAGAAAGAAAGAAAGAAAGAAAGAAAGAAAGAAAGAAAGAAACAGCCTACATAGAGATCAGAGAATTGATACAAAGCTATGCAATAGTTACAAATATTTTGCAGCTGTTAAAAATACCAGCTTTACTTAAAATACCATAAAACTGGAAATAACCCAAATGTCCTTCAGTAGGTGAGTGGTACATCCATACCAGATTTAATACTTATCGGCAATTAAAAAGGAACAAACTCTGGATGCATACAGCAGCTGGCTTTTATTTCAAGGATATGATGTGGAGTGAAAAAAGCCAATCTCTGCAGGTCATACACTGTAGGCAGCCATTCACGTTTTTGTTATCACAGAGTTAGATTAGCAGTCACCAAGGGTTAGGGCTGATGAGTTTGGGACGGGGGTGGGTGGTTGTGACTGGAAAGGGGTACTGAGAGGGAACGTTTTGTGTTGATGAAATCTGATCTTGATTGTGGTGGTTGTTACATGAATCTACACATGTGATAAGGTGACCTGAAATGGTACACATGCGTCCCAATGTCAGTTTCTGGTTTTGATGCAACCCTGTCTGGGAAATGGGGTGCGTATTATATGGGACTTCATACTGTTTTTGTAGCACTCTGTGAATCTGTAATTATTTCAAAATAAAATGTGAAGTTTTAGAAAGAATATGTAATAAAAGGAAATGTTCACAGTATTAGAATAAAAGAAGTTTCAAAGTGGTAAAGCATATGATCCCACTTTAATATTTCATATCACTTAATTTAGTATATTTACCTGGAAGTCATGAGGGATCCAAATATTCTGAGCAGTAGCGTGATGGATTCTTTGGATTCTTTTGTGTATATGTATGCTTCTCTATAATTTCTGTGGTTTAGATGAGTTGGTATCACTTCTGTAGTTTGAAAAACAGTATTCATAATAAGTTCCAAAAATCTAAATCTGGAATTTTGAAATTTAAATAACCTTTACATTGAGATTGTAGAGTTTTGTTTATATTGGTTACACCAAGTTAGCATTTAAATAGCTATTAGCTGAGATGGGAGAGTATATTTATCCTCTACTACATGTTGTGTATGTAAACTTAAAGCTGTTTTTTGCTCTTGGTATTGATGTTATGACTCCCCAGTGTTGTCCAATGTAAGTCTATACATTGCACTTTAACAATTCCTTTGGAAACTTTATCTCTAAACCTCCAAGATAGTGTTGACAATCACTCCCAAGCATGTCGCCTACTGATAGACAACGGAAGGGTCTCACTAAAAGGTTTTACTACTATTAATGACTAACCTTTTCCGCTAACAATAGCTAGCCCCTCAAGGTCCTAGAAACCTGGCATCCAAAATTCCTTAGAGACTGACACCATCCCTAATCCCCTCCACACCTTACAAGTATATAATAGAGAACTCCTGTGAACCCCAGGCAGCATCTCTTCCTGCCCACAGGTCCTGTCCCTGTGCTTTGATAAACCACCATTTTGCACTAGAGATGTCTGAAGAATTCGTTCTTGGTCGTCAGCTCCAGACCTCATCCCAGCAAACCTCACCTATGTTCTAGACGTTCATCATTTGGAGCCCAACGTGGGGCTGTGAGTCTTTACATTTGGACTCTGAGCTTTGGTGCAAAATTGGTGAGTACTTTCTCGCTTCTTCCTTTACTCTCATTTCAGGGCTTTTCAAGGAGTATGGTCTTATTGGAACACTTGCATGTCGATTGCTCAGGCTGTAATCCTCTAGCCCGTGGCTACCCCACGGGGAGGAGAACATCTGACTTTGGCTGGAAGTTAGTACCCTGGCCAGAATGGTAATAAGACTCAGAAACTTGATGCCCTCTCTTTATTCCTGCTCTTACATAAAGTTGTCTTTCTTGGGCACAGGACAGCCACCTAAGTCACCAGGAAGGACAGCGGCCAATCTTAAGACTCCCGTGTGAGGTTTCTTCCTGATTGATCTAATGTGATCCCTTCCACATGTGTGGTGTAGCCCTTCTTGCCTTTCCTTCCCTCCACTGGGAGCCGACGGGAAGCAGTACCAAATTGAATTAAAATGCAACCGAGGATCTTTTCCTAGGGAAGTTGGCTATAAGGACCACATGTGTTGGAATGTCACATAGACCATGATGGATTTCAGTCTTTACTGTTTCATGTCAGTGTCTTCTACAAACTACTTAAAGCTAAGAAATTGGGTAATTTCCCCTTGCCAAACATTTTTATGTTTCCTGTGGGTTAAAAATGGCAGGGCAGTCATACAACTTTTACAGTATGGGATGGCACAATATCCTAGTCCATTCACCAGGCACCCATCTGTAGCCTAGGATGCGATGGGGAAGAGGAGGGACGCCAGCACCCCTCCAGGGCCTTTTATAGCACGTATGCCTTCCTGGGAAGTTAGAATGGTGATCATTAGCGATGTCTTGAGGGACGCCTCTGGTCGCTTTTGACACAGGGGCGCCGCTGACATATCCTGTGTGGGATGCCACCCAGGCATCAGAGGAGATTTCGTAATGGACCTTCTTTACTTTTCTGGGAGCATGGCCTCAGTAGGCTTCCTTAGGTCCCAAGGACTCTACCGTGGGGTGCCTTTTAACCCACTGGAAATAATTTGGATTGCAAAACTTAGGAAAGGACTGAGCTCCTGTAACACTGCATGGCCTCAGTGGGATCAATCAGTTAGATGTCCTCTGCAGGAGACAGAGTGAATGATCCTAGGGTGCCTTCATTGCTCATGCATAGGCCTTCATTGCTCTACACCAGGAGCCCGACCTAAGGGCCTTTTGCAGAATGTGTTTGCCTGAACGAGTTCGCTAGTAAACTCCCTCCTGACATATTGGGTGATAATTACATAAATAAGCCTTCTAGTAAAGCCAGGTTGCAGGGCCAGTCCTAGGAAAGGGGACTCTGAATTTATGTCTCTCTGTTTCTCCTAATAAATGTGGGGATTCTCCTATACTCATTTCTCCTATACTGATGTTAATGGCTATAATTGGAGCCAACTGGGGTTAGTCTAACTCAAGACAGAGACTTCGAGGAATATTCCCAGGCAGCTGCCAGTACTCCCTTTGTTTCGGGGAAATTCCCTGTCTTCTCTGGCCCTACGTGGACTGCTGAACCCCTCCTCCCTTCCTGGTGGGAAAACATGGCTTCTGCCCCTCTGTTGGAGCTGATGAGCTCTAAAATCCTTTCTCTGCCTCCTGGAAGGACTTTGTTTCTTCTGCCTCCCCCTTCTCCTGTTTCTGCACCAGCTTGGGTGTGGCCTGCATAACTGGCCTCTAGACCATCCTTGGTGCTTCATGCACCTTCTCTCTTCACTTCCAAGGAGGAAGAAAGCACCCCCTGAACCTAACACCCCCCCCACCCACTCTAGATCTTCCCACCCGTGTCTCAGGTAAACATTCAAAGTGGAGTGGGCCCAGGTGCAACGTAAATCATGGTTTATTTAAAAAAAAAAAATTGGAAGTCACATACAACACAAAACCTACATCCGAAATGGAAAGGTCCATATCGGGTCATACTATGTACTCCCACTGCAGGAAAGCTAGAAGGACACTCTTCATGGGTCCATATATCTAGAATAAAACCCGTATGTCCTTCACAGGAACCAAGTGAGCAAATTAATGTGCTTTCTTACTCCTGTGAGCCCATAGAAGACCTCAAACTTCTCTTCAAAAAAAATGAAGGTTGTAATTCTCCTTAACAGATCTTTAACATCCTTAATCCTGTTTAGGCATGTGCTTTAAAAGGTTTTATCAAACTTCCCCAAGATCTAAATCTGGAACAAAGTCTTGATTTTCTTGTAAAATGAGTTTTTATCTTCACGGAGATTCATATAAAGGACTTTCAGGACAAATACAGGTATTCAATATATTAAACTAAAATGGGTAAGAATTTCCAGAACTAACTAAAGCTGCATTCAGACTAAACCAGAATTCATAACATGGGTCTAAATGAACTAAAAGCTTATAGTGTTGTAGCTGTTATTTTACACATTGCTGGTTCTCTAATGTTAGCTCTTCCAGACTAAGGACACTTTTTTCTTAAGATGTCCGTGAGTTACAGAAATGTAAATATATTTATGTGTAAATAAAGCATTCAACTTTTCTATCTGAGCCCTCAAACTCAAAAGGTCTCAGTAAGAATTCTTTCCTCCATGGCAATCGATCATTTGCATAAGTTCGATAAGAATCTGTTCTCCTTTAACAGGACACCATTGGAAACATGGGTTATTTTACCAAGGCTTTGACTGGAATGTCCTATTTGAGAAAGACAGAAAGAACGACTCAGATATGACCAGACAGCTTTAAAGAACTAAGGTTGCCTTTTTGAAACCTGGAGCCATAAAGCCCCTTGGAACTGTTGGCCCGATACCTTGCTTACAGAGTTCCCAGCAGCCTCACCAGGTGAGTAAAGAATGTCACTTCCTGGCAGGTGCTGGAACCTCGGGATACTTTGGGAACCTCAGGAAGAGGAATTCACCCAAATGGACAGGTATTGCAGGCATGTGTGATGGCAAGTACGGGGCTTGGTTTCTGGCCTGGAGAGGCTAATAAGGTTCAACCTAGAGATTCCTTATAAGAAGTTCCAGCAAAGCAGATTCTAAAAGATCTATATGATCACTCACTGTTCTTGCTGAGCTTATGTAAATAATTAGGCCATGTTTGTTTAAAATGGACTTGTTTTCAAATAAACGAGTCCTGATTTGGCTATCTCTGACAATGAGGGTTATTTTAGAGAGAAAAATTACATCGTAATAACACACCTTTATGGATGTTAAATTCTAGATTGGATTGTCTCTACATGTTTGTTTACCTAAGCTAGACAATTTGAGGTGAACTTCAGAAAGGTTGCACAGTAGCTCATTTAGCTGATCTTCTTGCATTTTTATTCTGTGGGGATAATAACAAGAGCCCATGGCACATGATTCAACAACTGAAAAACAGAATTGATTCCCCAACAATTGTCTAACTTAACTATCACCTTCTCTATAGAGCATAACTGTTCAGCGGCTATTGGTCTTGCTTCCTCTGTTTGGCCAGATTTAAGATGCCCCTGTTTAAAATACAAATGATAGTTGGTTTAGTGGTGACAATAGTTTTCATGAAAAGAATAAGAAAAGCTAGGTGTGGCATAGTGCTCACTATCACTTTGTAATTGCGAAAGCCTTAAAAAGTTAAATATTTGCTGCATTCAGCCTGGCATCCACAATCCTCTGGAAAGGTAGAAAAAAACTAATCATACTTTAAAAAGTCTTCGTACTAAGCTTAGTCTAGTAACCCAGGAAAATTGAGTTACTTTCCTACCAATGGGACTTCGCAGGATGAGAACTTCTCCAAAAGAACCTCTAGGACTCAGCTCTTGTGAGTTATTACATAATAGTATTATATAATAATAATTATTATAATAATTATTTATGTAGTAATGAGTTATAATATATATTATATTATATTTATTTCTGTAGATCTGTTATTAGATGAAGATTCTAATGCCTTTTTAAATTACTCACTAGAGACTGGTTTAACTTATAAGTTACTCAATGAACATACTAATCATATACTCCCCAAACCTGATTTAACTGTAGCTGCAAGCCCACCCATGTAAATCCCGGAGACATGGTTTATTAAAAAAAAAAAAAAAATTGGAAGTCCCGTACAACAGAAAACGTATATCCAAAATGGAAAGGTCCATATCGGGTCATACTATGTACTCCCATTGTGGGAAAGCTAGCAGGACACTCTTCATGGGTCCATATATCTAGAATAAAACCTGTACCTCCTTCACAGGAACCCAGTGAACAAATTAATGTGCTTCTTCCTGTGAGCCCATAGAAGATCTCAAACTTCTCTTCAAACAGAAATGAAGGTTTTAATTCTCTTTGTCTTCCTTTCACCTATCTTAACTGATAGTTCCTTTCTGCAGTGGGCATAGCATAATGCTGAACCACGTAATCAAACAGCTTGTTGAATATGTGGAATTTGGCCTATGTCAAGTACGTCTGGGTTGCCCTGGTGGGTTTCCCCTTTAGCGGCACTGATTGGCATTCTCTGCAGGATTATCTTTCAGATATAATATATGGAGACAGTATGTACCAGGATAAATCTATCACTAATCAAGATGTTTCTTCCTGGCCCAGGCTCAGTGAAACATGGAGTTCACCAGGACATGACCAAACTTTTTCATACTCTCAAACTATTAAAGTCCTAACTGACCATACAAGCCCACAAATTAATACCCAGCAACTAGGACCTAAGCTACAAAACCCTCCTTATCACTATACCAACGATGGCATATATCAAATTTGGGATACATATTTGTGGCTCATACCCACTATCGGACAGCTCAGTCAAAAGGCTGTTTTATTCTGGGAACAAAGAAATCATACATATGATACTTGGGCAAATAACACACGACATCTAGGATGGCTATCATTAGAAATGTGTTCCCAAAGAATAGTACTCCATCCTACTGACTGGTTTGCTTCTGATTGGGTCAGGCAGCCTGGCATGAGATGGCCAGCTCCAAATGGAACCCACTGGATATGTGGAACTAACCTGGCTTCCTCCAGGGTGGATAGGTCGCTGCACCTTTGGATTTGCCGGGATTCATGGGCGCAGTACTAAAGTCATCACTACTCCAGCTAATCAACCAGTTTAAAGCAAAGATGGACATGATCTGTTTTAAATGGTTTGATCACTGCACATCCATAATTGCTCCATCTGTGGGACTAGAGGATGTCATTTGGCATGTAGAAGCCCTTAATAAATATACTGCAAAAGCACTCAGTGATTCACTAAATAGCATCTCCTTCCTTAATAGCGAAGTCTCACAGATGCGCAAGGCAGTCCTACAAAATAGGATTGCCTTAGATGTCCTGACAGCAGCACAGGATGGCACATGTGCCATCATCAAAGCAGAATGTTGTGTGTACATCCCAGAATATCACCGAAATGTCACAGGACTAATAAAAGATAAGAATACCCAGATTGAGGCTCTACAGCATCCTTCTCTCTCTCTCTCTCTCTCTTTCTCTCTCAGTGACTGGTTAAGTTCCTGGTTTAAAGGAGGACTATGGCCAACAATTAAAAATCTCCTTTTTGGACTTCTCATTCTTACGGCCTTAGTAATCTTAATGTGTTGCCTTGTTCAGTGTTTCTCTACTTGGTGCCGTGATTCCATTGCTGCAATGACTTCACGAGGACAGATGATCCTTACCCCGCACAGAGACACTTCTTCACTGTCAGCGCTGGATTCAGCTGCCTCCCTCTTTTGTAACTCCCCTACGAATTCTTCAACTGATCAATGTTGACCCGAGTAGGTAGGGACAACTCTACGCCCCTATTCAGCAGGAAGAAGTTACAGAAGATGAGACCTTCCCCCTTCAGCTACCATAAAGATTTAAGGGTCAACATTGTTCAGGGGGGGAATGATGTGGGAAACAGAGGCAGAAGAAAAATTATTAAATTTCCTTACCTCCTGACAAGCCCTTAAAACCGGTAGAGTGACTCTCCTCTAGGGACTCAACTACCCCCACCTTAAGGTTTTGCGAAGGGCAAAGGGCAATCCTAGCCTGACTGACCCTGTACCCCCGACCAGGATCCTGTAAGTCTACTTTAACAATTCCTTCGGAAACTTTATCTCTAATCTTCCAAGATAGCGTTGACAGTCATTCCCAGGCATATGGCCCACTGGTAGACATCTAAAGGGTCTCAGAAAAAGGTTTTATTACTGGTAATGAATAACCTTTTCCCCAAAACAATAGCTAGCCCCTCAAGGTCCTAGAAACCTTGCTTCCAAAATTCCTTAGAGACTGACACCATCCCTAACTTATCCCCTCCCCAACTTATAAGCATATAATAGATCACTCCTGACAACCTCAGGACAGCATCTCTTCCTGCCCACGGGTCCTGTCCCCATGCTTTAATAAAGCACCATTTTGCATCCAAGATGTCTCAAGAATTCTTTCTCGGTCAATGGCTCTGGACCTCACCCCACCGAACCTCACCTATGTTCTGGAACTTCATCGATACTATGATGTGGTCTGCATTTTACAGTTACAGCACAACTAAGTTCAGACTAGCCACCTTTCAAGTGCTCAGTAGCCCCATGTGTTGACCATATTGGAGAGCAGTAGTTGGAGCTGAGAGCCAAGGTGTTGGTGTCAGACCCCAGTTTGAGTAACAGCAGCCCTGTCATTTGCTAACCTGGTGACCTTGGGCAGGTGACCTAACCTTGTGCTGTAGTGTTTCATTTGTGAACAGTCACTTCTCCATAGGGGTATTCTAAGGTTTCAGTGAGAGAATGTTTGAAGGAACTTGGCACAGGACCTAACACAGAATACATAGTTAAGAGTAATAAAGCTGTTGGTGGTTTGGATTGGATTGGATTGAATGACTCATCATTCACAAGGCACAACTTATTTCTTAATGATATTACTACTGAAAATTACGTAAGTAGTCCATGAGATAGTATTTGTTTCCAGAATGGAACTTTTGGGACCTGGGTTTTAAATAAGGATGCAATAAAGGCACACATATTTGAGCACTCGTGTGCAGTGTATTGCACCAGGCACATGAGCATGTAGACTGTAAGTCTTCAGAGGATATTCTCAAATACTGTGTATTTGTATAGCACTTTCCATCAACCATACCAGTTTTTTGTTGTTGTTTTTTTTTTCCAGTGTAACACTCAAAGCAATCCTGATACAGAGTTGGTTTTCCAACTTTCATACCTGAGGAAGTTTACACTCATAAAAGTGAAGTAACCTAGTTGATTTCATACCCAGTTAGTAGGATAGAAGAAATAGAAAGGTGACATAATTAAATGGACAAATTAATATGGAACCAAAGTGTTTTAACTGCATTCTCTTAACTTCTTTCCTTCCTTCTTCACTGTCTCAAGGGAGAACACTTTTCCAGGGCCATTTAAATTACATAAGGGCAATAATAGAGTGCCTACTTTGTTTAGAATTATGCTGAGATTATTATTTCTTACTAGGTATTCATATCGTCTCTGATGAAAAAGGTTAACATAAGCCTATTAGGTTAAGCAATTTAGTTTGCTTGTTGTGTTTTTCTCTCTATAATGTTGAGTTTTTCTCACTCTGTCTCTTGATGAAATAAACTCCTGAAAATGGGTGGAGAATATGCATTATAATACTGTTGACTGTCCTCAAATCACCTTTGAAGTACTGTTTATCACTAGACTCACTCAGAAAATTACATAATTCTTTGAAAGAACATGGCATGGCATCATGAAAATCAGTAGTCAGAGTCAGCAGTGAGTTTGTGAATGACTGACTCTGCCAAGGCAGTGGTGTCTGGACAGGGTCGGATGGAGCACGTATAATTAGGCCTTTGGCCTCTGTGTTCTAATTGTGTTGATTCTGCTTTCCAGTATATGCATTGCTGTCTTTGTTTTTGGGGTTTTTTTCCTCCATTAAGAAAATTGAGGGAGTCACAAGTCTTGAAATTTGTTGTTGAGTACTCTGGAACCAAATGTATGACAGTGAACTCATCGTGACCTGTACTTTTGGTGTACATCATTGACGTTTCTTTATAAGAGGGGAGATTGCATTTTGGTGCTCAAGACAGGAGTGATAATTGGGGGAGGTAGGTAGGTAAAGTGTTCCTTGCCCCTTTCTCTGCCTCCCCCGGCCCCCAGCCTCCTTGTTCTGTGCCTCTTCTTGTCTACTGGACCTGTAAATGTACTAAGAATGCCTCAGCATTCTTTATGAAGAACTCATTTCTGATTTTGTTGAATCTTAGCAACATGAAAATCTGCAATTAGAGTTGTTTTTTTTTTCTTTATTGAAGGGTTGCGAGGATTGTGGAATGTGGCTGTCCAGACTAACTGAAATTCAGTGTAATGATGTTTCATAGATTTTTGGTTTTTTCTCAGTGCTTTAGGGTGTCTAAAAGTACAGTATACACAGTGTCCGTTTACTGCAATTACGTTGAGGATAAAAGGTTTAAAAATACACTGAAGGATATTATGTATGTGTAGACATATATGCAGGGTTGGGATTTTATTTTTTTAAATTTTTATTTATTATTTTTTATAAACATATAATGTATTTTTATCCCCAGGGGTACAGGTCTGTGAATCACCAGGTTTACACACTTCACAGCACTCACCATAGCACACACTCTCCCCAATGTCCATAACCGCACTCCCGGTCTCCCAACCCCCCGACCCCCCGGCAACCCTCAGTTTGTTTTGTGAGATTAAGAGTCACTTATGGTTTGTCTCCCTCCCAATCCCATCTTCTTTCATTTATTCTTCTCCTATCCCCCTAACCCCCCATGTGGCATCTCCACATCCTCATATCAGGGAGATCATATGATAGTTGTCTTTCTCCGATTGACTTATTTCACTAAGCGTGATACCCTCTAGTTCCATCCACATTGTCGCAAATGGCAAGGTTTCATTTCTTTTGATGGCTGCATAGTATTCCATTGTGTATATATATCACATCTTCTTTATCCATTCATCTGTTGATGGACATCTAGTTTCTTTCCACAGTTTTGCTATTGTGGACATTGTGGCTATAAACATTCGGGTGCATGTTTGTATCTTTAGGGTAAATACCCAGTAGTGCAATTGCTGGGTCATAGGGTAGTTCTATTTTCAACATTTTGAGGAACATCCGTGCTGTTTTCCAGAGTGGTTGCACCAGCCTGCATTCCTACCAATAGTGTAGGAGGGTTCCCGTTTCTCCGCATCCTCGCCAGCATATGTCATTTCCTGACTTGTTAATTTTAGCCATTCTGACTGGTGTGAGAGGGTTGGGATTTTAAATCGTGGGTTGCAGTTAATTGAGGTTCCCTGAAATCCATGGAACTGGATGATTTCTTGGTTCCTCCAGTTATGCTGTGGTTTATGTCAGTTTTGGCAGTTTCAAATGTAGTAATGAAATATCACGATGCCAAATGACTTGTCTAAAGTTTATTGAAAATAATTTATTGGTTATGTCTCACTCCTCCACCCTCAGGATATGTCAGTAGATACTTACACATTTCTGAATCTCTGAATAGGAAGATTTTATCTGTTAAAATTTTTTGGCAAGCGTATGTGTAGTCGTGGGATGCCGGGTGGCTCAGTCGGTTAAGCGGTTGCCTTCCGCTCAGGTCATGATCCCAGAGTGCTAGGATCGAGTTCCTCATGGGGCTCCTTGCTAGGCAGGGAGCCTGCTTCTTTCTCTCCCTCTGCCTGCCACCCTGCCTGCTTATGCTCTCTCTCTCTGTCGAATAAATAATGTCTTTTTAAAAAACTATGTGTAATTGAAATTTCCTTAATTAAGGTATGATTAAGGTTTTTATTTTGAAATCCTTCACTAATAATCTTTCATTTATGGACTTAAAAATATTTGTTCTTCTCTTTCCCAGTCTAAGAACTTAAACTCATCACAGACTGACCAGATGACTAGATTCAGTTATCCTCCTATTTACAGATCTTTAAGATAAGAGTTTTCTGTCAAAGCACCTGGTGTGGGAGGAGTATTAACTACAGAATGGTGTACTACAGCCATAGGGGTCATCATAGTCTTGTTATTTAAAAGAAAGACTCAGTGCTTCTTTTTTTCTTTTTTTGGAAAGTGTATTTCTGAAATAGTTAATACTGTGTTATGCCCCAAGGTAAAGTTTCGTTCTATTTGAACAGGTGCACATTTGCACCTCTTCATGCTTAGTATTTATTTGAAGGGCCTTTCCTGAGCAAATTCCCTAGGGAAATGCCCTATTTAGGGTCTGGTGAGGGGCGTGGGGGTTTGGGGGTGTCTCAAGCGGGAGGTGGCGTCCTTGAGTAGGGCTTTGGGGAACCTTTAGTTGTGCCACACCCTTTGGGCACAGTTCTCTCCTGCCTCAGAGACCTGGGAAGGGGCTTAGGACTGGGGTATCTGCAGGAGGCCAGGACTTTAGCAGAGGCTGCTCCAAAGCTCCTGGTGGCAGAAGAGCAGAAGGGAACAGGGGAACCCGGGCCATAAGAAAGAGGCCTGCTGTCTCCCAGGGCACTCCAAGCCTGGAGGCATAGCAAACAGTGCTGGTAGTTGTAAACCCCAGTGCAGCTGCAAGTTCTGCAAATTGCCTGGAACTGCTTCCCTGGGGGCGGCTTCTGGGCAGGGTCCCCAAGACAGCCCCTGGGCGTCATGCAGGGTCCTGAGCCCATCGCGGCTTGCCAGGCTGGCATGCTCCACCTCTCTGGGCCGCCAGGTCACCAGCAGGGCCCCGTGCCCCCAGGGAGCACACCCTTCCTGGCCCACAGGGTACGGACAGCCTGGCCCAAATCCTCCACCCCAGGCAAGGCCCTGCTCTTCCCCCCCTTCCACCCCCTCCCCTGGCGCCCTGCCCCGCCCCTCCTTAGTCCCTTCCCAGAGGCAGCACAGTGGGGAATGGTGTACTCTGGATACTGGCAGCTGCGGAGGCACAAGTGGCAGGGTGGCAGCTGGAGCTTGAGGCCCAGCAGCTGAGGTCTGGATGAGGTAGGGCTTTGGAAGGGTGCGGGGAAGGGCAGAGGGTGTTTCTCCTGGGAGCGGTGTTGGTTTCGGCTTTGGGGGGGGGTGGCGGGTGGGGATAGAGCCCATCCAACACTATGGGCATCAGGAAGAGCCAGACTAGGTACCTGCTTGGAGCTGAGTGGGTGGAAGGGGAAGAAGGGCTGGGGGCGGGGGAGGGGCGGCGAGGACTATGCCCCCGAGCCACCCGGGGCTTGGGGGAGGCACAGGCTGCTAAGATGGGGATCCCGGGGCGGTGTGAGGGGGCTGGCAGCAGTGGCGGCGGTGGGCAGAGTTGCTCCCGCTTGGGGAAGGCGGGTGTGTGCGCAGCAGCCCTGCCACCTCCTGCTCAGTGGCCTGCTGCTGCCACAACTAGTCGCAGGCTGAGGGAGATTTAACCAGGTAGGGAGGGAGTGCGCGACCTGGGAGGGGAGAGGGAAGGAGCCTACCCACTCCCCACCAGGGGCCTCGGGCTGCCCCTGCTCACCCCCTCCAGATCCAGCCCACAGCTCCCCTGCAGGCCCCCTAGCATGATGCTCAATTCCACAAGTCTGCCAGCTTACTGCACCCGCGGCGGTCTTTCCTGGGGCGCCGCCATCGCCGCCCCCTTTGCGAGGCAGCATGGTCCTGGCCAGAGGTTGCGGGGTGCCCTTGGGGGCGCCCGGTGCCTTCCCTGGTCGCCGTTTTGGTCCCGGAAAGGGTGGGTGATAAGAGCTTTCTGTCAAAACACCTGCTGTGGAAGGTGTATTAACTACAGAATCCTGTACTACAGCCCTAGGGGTCGTCATAGTCTTTGCTGTTTAATTAAAAGACAGACTCAGTGCTTCTCTTTTTCTTTTCTGGAAAGTGCATGACTGAAATAGCTAATACTGTGTCATGCCCCAAGGTAAAGTTTGGTTCTATTAGAACAGGTGTTCGCTTGCACTTTTTCATGCTTAGTATTTATGGAACGGCCATTATTGAGGGAGGAATTGGAACAACAGACCTAGAAACAGCTTTATTGGATAACAGGAAGAAGAGTGGAAAACCTCATCAAGTCTTCCTCAGTAACCTGCACTCACCCTAATAGGCATGCTGATAAGGGCCACCACGTAACCTGCATTTAATAAATAGGCACTTTATTAAGCCGATTTCATGGATTGTCTCATTTAATCCCTTTAAGGGTATGATACTTCTCTGCATTTTACAGATAATGAAATGAGCCTTAGAGTTTCCATTCCCAGCTGGGTTTCTGTTGCACCGTTGTACTTGACTCAGATCGTTTCCAACTTCACATTCCTATTGTTTTTAATAAGCTTTTTTTCTGAAAACGGTATTACCATCTCTACGGCTAGCAGTCTGTACCCATCATTAGACACCAACTGTAGCAGTCAGATGCCAAATTCTGTTGTTTTATTCCTCCTGTATTTCTGTCACTACACCTTAATTTAGGTCCTCATTCTTTAATTTTTCAGTTCAGTGTGCACTTCATTAATTGCAAATCTCTACAGTACAGACCTGCACCCTGACCCTTGGAGTAGCTTTGCTCGGCCAGGTGTTTAATGATCTCTCTAGAAAACACATAGATAGTGTAGCTTGTCTGCCTAGATTGCTTGGTTGCTGCCTGATTGCCTGAGGAGGTATTGCCTTGTTTCCTTAAAGGACCTGCGAGGCCCCGTCATGGTCTGGCTCTGTCCTACCTACCAGCTCATCTTTGCCACTTCTTACCATGGTCAAACTTGTGTTCCTCAGCATGTTCTCTCATGTCACTGGGTCGCCTGAAGACTTTCCACCTCTTAGTTTTACTTGGTAAAAGCCACCTTCAGATGTAAGACCCAGCTCATGTAAACTCTTTTGGGAAACCTCTCGATTCTTTTTTTCTGTGGTCATTGAAGAACTTTGTGCATTTCATTTTGTAGTAAATTTCCTTTTTACATTTTTGTCCCAGATTTATTTTATTATTATTATTTTTTTAAGATTTTATTTATTTGACAGACAGAGATCACAAGTAGGCAGAGGCAGGCAGAGAGGAGGAGGAAGCAGGCTCCCTGCTGAGCAGAGAGTCTGATGCAGGGCTGGATCCCAGGACTCTGGGATCATGACCTGAGCTGAAGGCAGAGGCTTTAACCCACTGAGCCACCCAGGCGCCCCTGTCCCAGATTTAAATTTGAAGCCCCCATGGCCAAGGATAGTGCCACTGACACACTGTTAAATCTTCAGAGGCAAGGTCTTAATGTGCTACAGCTTCTGTACTCTTAGGTGTAACTTTTAAAGGGTAATCCATTCTCCCAATCTCTAATTTTAAAGTGTTTCCTTTTTTTTTTTTTAAGATTTTATTTATTTATTTGACAGAGAGAGATCACAAGTAGGCAGAGAGGCAGGCAGAGAGAGAGGAGGAAGCAGGTTCCCCGCAGAGCAGAGAGCCTCATGTGGGGCTCGATCCCAGGACCCTGAGACCATGACCTGAGCCGAAGGCAGCGGCTTAATCCACTGAGCCACCCAGGCGCCCCTTAAAGTGTTTCCTTTTTAAAACAATGTCCTGTATTGGTCAGTTTTTTTTTCTGCAAATAGAGTATGTGTATTAAAACTTTTAAAAACCACTTGGTGAATGGCTTGGAAATACTGCCAATATTCGTTTACTTCCTCTTTTTAGTTTTTAATTTTACACTTTGTATAGCCTCTCTTTTTAAAAGATTTATTTATTTATTTATTTATTTGACACAGAGAATGACAGTGAGAGAAGGGATACAAGCAAAGAGAGTGGGAGAGGAAGAAGCAGCCTTCCTGCCAACCAGGGAGCCCTGTGTAAGGCTCGATCCCAGGACCCTGGGATCAAGACCTGAGCGAAAGGCAGAGGCTGAAGGACTGGGCCACCCAGGTACCCCTCTTTGCATAGTCTCTCACTTCGTTTTTTTGTTTGTTCTTAATTAATTTATTTGTCAGAGAGAGAGCACACAAGCAGGCAGAGTTGCAGGCAGAGGGAGAAGTAGGCTCCCCACGGAGCAAGGAGTTCCATGCAGGATTCCTTTCCAGGACCTTGAGATCATGACCTGAGCCCAAGACAGTGGCTTACCTGACTGACCCAGGCGAGGGGGGTGGGGGGAGGATCCCTTTGCATAGTCTCTTAACATTAGCTCCCTCTATTAGGCCCTTTCAAGTTCATACCTGATCCTCTGCTCACAGCTGAGGCAACAATTTATTGCAAAATAGAAGTCTTCTCAACCAGTGTCTGTTTTAAAAAGGGTCACCTCAGGAGAACTAGAAAATGCCTTTCTCTGACATTCCATTTTGTTCTGTGCTTGCTGGCTTCAGGTTTTAGAAACAGAGCTATCTGGAAACAGTTGGTAGAACAGTGACTAGACTGGTGTCTAGATACAGCATGACTTAAGGAGGAAAAGAATTCCAGTTGACAAGATCATGAAGTCTGTGTTTTTCTTGGAAATTTACAGCTGAATAGGACTCCGGATGACTGGGCTTCCCTGACTTAGCAAGGGATTTTCAAGAGGTGGGCTGGACAATCTTTTGAACTATTAGTAATTTAGATACTGGTATTTTATCTGTTATTTTTCAGGATTGAAGTCCTAGGTGATCTTTCCCTTTCAGTTGATACCATTTTATAAATGAAGCCTCTTAGATTGTCTATTTTATCTTCTTTTTTTCTTTGGATTTCATTTGTTTATTTGACAGAGAATGCCTGTGTGCCTGGAATTGAGCAAGCACACACCAGGTGTGTGGGGCTCCTCACCCAACAGGTAGTCCGATGTGGGGCTCAATTCCAGAACCCTGGGATCATGACCTAGACCAAAGGGATATGCTTAACCAACTGAGCCATCCAGGTGCCCCTGTATATCAGTATTTCCAAAAGTCATTGATGTAATAATGAATTTCATGAGAGAGGATACGTCTGATGAGTTGGAATGTTCTGGTCAATAAGAATTTGTGACATTTTAAATTTGGTAACTCTTAATAAGCATTTCATTAATGGAACACAAACTTTGAGAATCTATCAATTCTCAGTGAAAAGAGAGACTAATGCTGAACTGCAAGTTGGCTTCTGAAGAGATTTTCATGCAACCTTCCAAAATCCATACCTAGTTGTAAAAACATTTGCAAACAGGAAATGTCCTAATCAGACATGAGTAAATTTAGTACACAGCAGCATGTTGATCCCTAACTGGGGAACTTTTGCTAAATTTAGTGTTGGGCTTAATCGTGTTTGTTAAATCAGCTAGTGGTAACTTGAATCATTGTGATTCTCTTGTGGTTTTGAAAGGTGTATTTTCAGAATTAATTTTATTCAGAACATGCTCAGAAGATTGTAGAAGGATATTTGCTTTGTTCTTCTCAGTGACCAGTATAATCTTTACTTTTCAGTTTCGTTTTGCAAGCCCCAGAAGCTTGCTTTGTTTCCAGTTCATTGATTTTTGTCAAGTAAATAGGTCAGTAGGCCTAATTATTTTTTCCTATTCGTCCGTCCTTTATCCAGGCCCTCTAGTTTTATATGAAATACTGTTTTCGAAATGAGGGTTGTATTTGTAACTCTTTACTTTCTCAAGTGTCTTCTCTATACCATGAAATTTAAATTTGCTTTAGTTTTCTCCAAAGTTTTAGTAATAGTATATTGAAGTGGTGGAAAAACTTTGAAATTCTAACATAATGACAGATATATCTGGACTATTTTTGTGTCATTTTAACTTTTCTAACTCCAGTGCAAACAAATCAAATTTTTGAGGAAAGAGGTGTGAGCTAAACTGATAACTTGGCGTTCATGGGTGGTATCTGCTACTTAGTCTTTCATCGTCAAAAACTCTCTTACCTTTATGCAATTGAGCAAATCTATGTAGATTATAAAAAGTAAGCGACAGAATGTGGTTTCATTGTATTTTTTTTTAATTTATTTTCTTTCCATTAAAGAACAGGCTTTTGGGCTGATGGATTGTCCTTTTGAGTAAGAACATTTGTAGTTAGCAGATAAATCAGACTTTTTCTATAGGTCCGTTCTGGAGGATTATAATTTGACCTTCAGTTTGGCAGATATTTGTATTAACTTGTGGAATACTGTTTATTGTATATGAATGAGCACGTTTTTAAGTCTTGCCACTTTAGAATCAAGAAAGCAATCTTGGGGCGCCTGGGTGGCTCAGGGGGTTAAAGCCTCTGCCTTCCACTCAGGTCATGATCCTAGGGTCCTGTGATCCAGCACTGCATGTGGCTCTCTGCTTGGCGGGAAGCCTGCTTCCTCCTCTCTCTCTGCTTCTCTGCCTGCTTGTGATCTCTGTCAGATGAATAAATAAAAAAATCTTATAAAAAAAGATTTTACTCTGCTCTAGGGGATATAAGAGCACAGTGATATGCAAATTACATAAAGTTGTAAAGCAGTTAGATCTATGAAATCTTCCAGCCATCCGGAAAACCGCTTTATGCCTTGGTGAAACCATGATGGTACAGATTGTTTCTGAAAAGATGCATGTTACAATTTATGGGGTGTGTTTTGTGTGTGTGTGTGTGTGTGTGTGTGTGTGTGTGTAATGGTAATTATGACATTGATCCTAAATTTACAGCTAAAACGTTAGGCTCTGTTGCCAATTAAAATTACTAGGAATGAAGATAAAGCATTTTGAAAATACTTAAAAGCTAGTGAGAAAATACTTTGCTGTACCAAAAAGTGATGTATTTGTAACATTTCTAGAGTACATTTTCAAAGAGAACTGCACGACTAGAATTGATTTCCTAATTATAAAAATGAACAGTAAAACATGTAGATTAATTTATGCAGTAATGCATCATTTCTCTATTTCTGTATTACTTAATCCTCTCAAAAAACTAAAGTATTGTAATCAGGAGAAAAAAAACATCTTGTTATCAGGGTTTAATTCCTTCTAGCTTTATTAAAACGTAATTGGCCTCTAAGATACTCACATTGAAAGAATAACCTGGAAAACCAACCACCACAGAGAAGAGAATTGTCATATTTGTCACCCCCCCAAATTTTTCTCTTGCCCTTTGTTAATTCCTCCTACCCTTTTCTATCCCCAGTCAACCACTGATCTGCTTTCTGTGACTACAGATTAGTTTGCATTTTCTTGGATTTTGTGTAACTGTGATTCTACATATGTACTTTTGGGATATCCTTTGGTTTCTTTAAATCAGCGTGCTTATTTTGAGATTCACCCATGTTTATCCCTTTTTATTGATGAATACTATTCCATTGTATGCCTGTTTTGCTGTTTTCTCTATCCACGTGTTGATGGACATTTGAGATCCGCTTTCTGGGTAGTACAGATAAAGCTGGCTTATACATCCCTGGACAAGTCTTGTGTAGATGTACACTTTCATTTTACTTGTGTAAAGCAGTGGAATCACTGGTGTTTTAACTTTTTAGCAAAATGCCACACTCTTTCTTCCTCTCTTTCTCTCATTCTCTCTTTCCTTTCTTTCTTTATTTTTTTTACAATGGTTGTGTGTGTTAAATTGCCAAAACAGTGTGTGAGTTCAGTTGTTCCACATTTTTGCCAGCCTTGTTGTGTAGTCTTTTTAATTTTGGGCAAATAGAGGGTGTCTGATGGTATCTCATTGTGGTTTTGTATTTTCCTAATAAGTAATAAAGATTGTTATTTTCACATGCTTATTTGCCATCTTTTTAAAGTTTTTAAAATATCTTTTACCCATTTTTAAGTTTGGTTGACTTAATGAATTATGAGAGTTCTTTATTTTAGGTTCAGATGTATGTTTTATTTATTTTTTTAGGTTTTATTTATTTATTTGACCGACAGAGATCACAAGTAGGCCAGAGAGGCAGGCAGAGAGAGAGAGGAGAGGAAGCAGGCTCCCTGCTGAGCAGAGGGCCTGATGCAGGGCTGGATCCCAGGACCCTGGGATCACGACCTGAGCCAAAGGCAGAGGCTTTAACCCACTGAGCAACCCAGGCGTGCCCAGATGTATGTTTTAAAAGTCTGTTGAAGAACACTAGGTGAAATCCTGTTTGTTTTTTTTATTTTTTGTGTCATTTTAAGAAATCTTTGCCAAACCCAACATCACCAAAATTTTCTCAGATTTTTGCTAGTAGGAGTTTTACAGTCTTAACTCTTATATTTGGGTATGTAGTCTGTTTTGAAGTGGTACTTGTATACAGATTGATAAGGGTGAGGTAAGCTGGTTTTGGGTTTTTTCTTTGTTGTGTGTTTTTTTGTTTTTTTTTTTTAACATATGGCCATCCTGTTATTCTGGCATCATTTATTGGAAAGATTATTCTTTCTTCATTGAATTGCCTTGGCATCTTGGTGAAAATCAGTGGATTGTGTATTTGATGCTGTTTCTGGACTCTCTCTTGTTCCATCAGTCTGTTTTGTGTTTACACTGGTACTATACTGTCTTAGTGTTGGTTTTTTGTTTGTTTGTTTGTTTTGTTTTGTTTTGTTTTTTAAAGATTTATTTATTTGACAGATAGAGATTACAAGTAGGCAAGTAGGCAGAGAGGCAGGCAGAGAGAGAGAGAGGAGGAAGCAGGCTCCCAGCCAAGCAGAGAGCCCGATGCGGGGCTCGATCCCAGGACCCTGGGATCATGACCTGAGCCGAAGGCAGAGGCTTTAACCCGCTGAGCCACCCAGGCGCCCCTGTTTGTTTTGTTTTTTAAGATTTTATTTATTTGTCAGAGAGAGAGAGAGAGAGTACACACAAGCAGGCAGAGAGGCAGGCAGAGAGAGAGGAGGAAGCAGGCTCCCTGCGGAGCAAGGAGCCTGATGGGGGACCCGATCCCAGGACCCCAGGATCATGACCTGAGCTGAAGGCAGCGGCTTAACCAACTGAGCCACCCAAGCGTTCCCTTAGTGTTGTTTTTTAAGGTCTTGAAATCAGGGGGTATAAGACTACTAATGTTGTTCATTTTCAAAGTCAATTTGCCTCTTCTACCAGATCCTTTGTCTTTGCATGTAAGTTTTAGAATTACCCTGTCAATTTTTAAAATTTTTAAACGATTTTTATTTATTTGTCCAAGAGAGGCAGGCAGAGGGAGAAGCAGGCTCCCCACTGAGCAAGGAGCCCAGTGCAGGACCCAGTCCCAGGACCCTGGTATCATGAACTGAGCTGAAGGCACATGCTTCCATGACTGACCACCCAGGCCTCCCCACCCTGTTACTTTCTTTTTTTTTTTTTTTTAGATTTTTATTTATTTATTTGACAGATGGAGATCACAAGTAGGCAGAGAAGCAGGCAGAAAGAGAGAGGAGGAAGCAGGTTCCCCACTGAGCAGAGACCCGGATGTGGGGCTTGATCCCATGACCCTGGGATCATGACCTGAGCTGAAGGCAGAGGCTAACCCACTGAGCCACCCAGGCACCCCACCTTGTCAATTTCTACAAAAAAGCCTGCATGGCTTTTTATTGGAATTCATTGAATTTGTAGAAAACTAACATCTTAACCAGATTAGTTCGGTGTTCAAATCCCTGAAAATGGTGTCTCCTCTTTAGGTCTCCTCTTTAGTTAGTTGGGTCTTCTCTCAGCAGTGTTTTGTGGGTTTTGATGTACCAGTTGTGCATATCTACTGTCAAATTCATCACAAAGTGTTTCACATTTTTGATGCTCTACAAACATTTCTACTTTAAGGATTTCCATTTCTCGTTGTTCTTAGCTGATTTTTACAAATAGTTACTTTCGTATGTCTTATACTACATTTTTGCTAAACTTACCTATTCTAGTAGCTTTCCGAGGGTTTTGCAGTTTTTTTTTTTCCGTAGATGATCTTATCTGTGAGTTCAGACAGTTTTCCTTTTCCAATTTGGATGCCTTTTATTTTTCTCTTCTTACCTACTGCATGGTTTAACTCTTCAGAACAGTGTTGAATGAAAGTAGTGAAGAGCTCACATCCTTGCATTGTTCTTGGGTTTTAATGGAGTAAAGCACTGAGTCTTTTATCATGAAGTATGGTATGAGCTGTCATTTTTGGTAGGTTGAGGAAGTTCTCTTCTAGTTTGCTAAGAGTTCTTAATTAAGGAATAGATGTTGGATTTGTCAAGTACATTTTCCTGTTCTGCATCTCCTGCATTATTTTGCTCTCCTGCATCTTTTAAGACAGTCATACAGTTTTTCATATTTAATGCTGAATCGCATTGGTTGAATTTTGGAATTCTAAACCAGCCTTTCACTCCTGGCAAAAATCCCACTATGTATTCTCTTGGCAGTAATCTGAGTTAGATTATTTTCTTTTTAAAGAGTATTTGCATCTGGGATGCCTGGGTGACTCTGTCTGTTAAGTGTCTGCCTTGAGCTCAGGTCATGATCACAGCATCTTGAGATGGACCCCTGTGTCAGGGAGCCTGCTTCTCCAACTCTCTTCAGTGCTTGTACTCTCTCCTTATCTCTGTCTCTGTCTGTCAGATTGGTTTAGCTTTCTGGCAGTGTACTTGGTTTTGTATTTAGACTGATGGGGCTCTCCTAGAATAAGTTGGGGATGCATCATTTTTCTTCTCCTCATTTTACGGGAAGAGTTTGGATAGAATTGGTATTATTTCTTTTGAAGCATTTGTTAGAATTCACCAGTGAAGCCATCTGGTCCTTGAGTTTTCCTTATGGAGATTTTAACTACAAATTAAATTTCTGTAAGTGCATAGGGATATTTAGATGATTTGTGCCCTCTTGAATGAGTTTTGGCACTTTGTGCCTTTCAAGAAATGTCGAAATTTACCCATTTTATTGAAGGAAAGGTGTTGATAATATTCCTGTATCATCCTTTTTGATACCTGTAGCAGCTGTCTTGTACATTGATTTTTTTTTCCATTTTATTTATTTTTTTCAGCATAACAGTATTCATTCTTTTTGCACAACACCCAGTGCTCCATGCAAAACGTGCCCTCCCCATTACCCACCACCTGTTCCCCCAACCTCCCACCCCTGACCCTTCAAAACCCTCAGGTTGTTTTTCAGAGTCCATAGTCTCTTATGGTTCGCCTCCCCTTCCAAATTTTTTTTTTAATAAACATATAATGTATTTTTATCCCCAGGGGTACAGGTCTGTGAATCGCCAGGTTTACACACTTCACAGCACTCACGATAGCACTTACCCTCCCCAATGTCCATAGCCCCCTCCCCCTCTCCCAATCCCACCTCCCCCCAGCAACCCCCAGTTTGTTTTGTGAGATTAAGAGTCATTTATGGTTTGTCTCCCTCCCAATCCCATCTTGTTTCATTTATTCTTCTCCTATCCCCCTACCCCCCCATGTTGCTTCTCCATGTCCTCATATCAGGGAGATCATATGATAGTTGTCTTTCTCTGATTGACTTATTTCACTAAGCATGATACACTCTAGTTCCATCCACGTCGTCGAAAATGGCATGATTTCATTTCTTTTGATGGCTGCATAGTATTCCATTGTGTATATATACCACATCTTCTTTATCCATTCATCTGTTGATGGACATCTAGGTTCTTTCCATAGTCTGGCTATTGTAGACATTGCTGCTATAAACATTCGGGTACACGTGCCCCTTCGGATCACTATGTTTGTATCTTTAGGGTAAATACCCAGTAGTGCAATTGCTGGGTCATAGGGTAGTTCTATTTTCAACATTTTGAGGAACCTCCATGCTGTTTTCCAGAGTGGTTGCACCAGCTTGCATTCCCACCAACAGTGGAGGAGGGTTCCCCTTTCTCCACATCCTCTCCAGCATCTGTCATTTCCTGACTTGTTAATTTTAGCCATTCTGACTGGTGTGAGGTGATATCTCATTGTGGTTTTGATTTGTATTTCCCTGATGCCGAGTGACGTGGAGCACTTTTTCATGTGTCTGTTGGCCATCTGGATGTCTTCTTTGCAGAAATGTCTGTTCATGTCCTCTGCCCATTTCTTGATTGGATTGTTTGTTCTTTGGGTGTTGAGTTTGCTAAGTTCCTTATAGATTTTGGATACTAGCCCTTTATCTGATATGTCGTTTGCAAATATCTTCTCCCATTCTGTCAGTTGTCTTTTGGTTATCTTAACGGTTTCCTCTGCTGTGCAAAAGCTTTTGATCTTGATGAAATCCCAATAGTTCATTTTTGCCCTTGCTTCCCTTGCCTTTGCCGTTGTTCCTAGGAAGATGTTGCTACGGCTGAGGTCGAAGAGGTTGCTGCCTGCATTCTCCTCAAGGATTTTGATGGATTCCTTTCTCACATTGAGGTCCTTCATCTATTTGGAGTCTATTTTCGTGTGTGGTGTAAGGAAGTGGTCCAATTTCATTTTTCTGCATGTGGCTGTCCAATTTTCCCAGCACCATTTATTGTGAAGAGGCTGTCTTTTTTCCATTGGACATCCTTTCCTGCTTTGTCGAAGATTAGTTGACCATAGAGTTGAGGGTCGATTTCTGGGCTCTCTATTCTGTTCCACTGATCTATGTGTCTGTTTTTGTGCCAGTACCATGCTGTCTTGATGATGACAGCTTTGTAATAGAGCTTGAAGTCCGGAATTGTGATGCCACCAACTTTGGCTTTCTTTTTCAATATTCCTTTGGCTATTTGAGGTCTTTTCTGGTTCCATATAAATTTTAGGATTATTTGTTCCATTTCTTTGAAAAAAATGGATGGTATTTTGATAGAGATTGCATTAAATGTGTAGATTGCTTTAGGTAGCATAGACATTTTCACAATATTTATTCTTCCAACCCAGGAGCATGGAACATTTTTCCATTTTTTGTGTCTTCCTCAATTTCTTTCATGAGTACTTTATAATTTTCTGTGTATAGATTCTTAGTCTCTTTGGTTAGGTTTATTCCTAGGTATCTTATAGTTTTGGGTACAGTTGTAAATGGGATTGACTCCTTAATTTCTCTTTCTTCTGTCTTGTTGTTGGTGTACAGAAATGCAACTGATTTCTGTGCATTGATTTTATATCCTGACACTTTACTGAATTCCTGTACAAGTTCTAGCAGTTTTGGAGTGGAGTCTTTTGGGTTTTCCACATATAGTATCATATCATCTGCGAAGAGTGATAGTTTGACTTCTTCTTTACCAATTTGGAGGCCTTTAATTTCTTTTTGTTGTCTGATTGCTGAGGCTAGGACTTCTAGTACTATGTTGAATAGCAGTGGTGATAATGGACATCCCTGCCGTGTTCCTGACCTTAACGGAAAAGCTTTCAGTTTTTCTCCATTCAGAATGATATTTGCGGTGGGTTTTTCAAAGATGGCTTTGATAATATTGAGGTATGTGCCCTCTATCCCTACACTTTGAAGAGTTTTGATCAGGAAGGGATGCTGTACTTTGTCAAATGCTTTTTCAGCATCTATTGAGAGTATCATATGGTTCTTGTTCTTTCTTTTATTAATGTGTTCTATCACATTGATTGATTTGCGGATGTTGAACCAACCCTGCAGCCCTGGAATAAATCCCACTTGATCGTGGTGAATAATCCTTTTAATGTACTGTTGAATCCTATTGGCTAGTATTTTGGCGAGAATTTTTGCGTCTGTGTTCATCAAGGATATTGGTCTGTAGTTCTCTTTTTTGGTGGGATCCTTGTCTGGTTTTGGGATCAAGGTGATGCTGGCCTCATAAAATGAGTTTGGAAGTTTTCCTTCCATTTCTATTTTTTGGAACAGTTTCAGGAGAATAGGAATGAGTTCTTCTTTAAATGTTTGGTAGAATTCCCCTGGGAAGCCGTCTGGCCCTGGGCTTTTGTTTGTTTGGAGATTTTGGATGACTGTTTCAATCTCCTTACTGGTTATGGGCCTGTTCAGGTTTTCTATTTCTTCCTGGTTCAGTTGTGGTAGTTTATATGTCTCTAGGAATGCATCCATTTCTTCCAGATTGTCCAATTTGTTGGCGTAGAGTTGCTCATAGTATGTTCTTATAATTGTCTGTATTTCTTTGGTGTTAGTTGTGATCTCTCCTCTTTCATTCATGATTTTATTTATTTGGGTCCTTTCTCTTTTCTTTTTGATGAGTCTGGCCAGGGGTTTATCAATCTTATTGATTCTTTCAAAGAACCAGCTCCTAGTTTCATTGATTTGTTCTATTGTTTTTTTGGTTTCTATTTCATTGATTTCTGCTCTGATATTTATGATTTCTCTTCTCCTGCTGGGTTTAGGGTTTCTTTCTTGTTCTTTCTCCAGCTCCTTTACGTGTAGGGTTAGGTTGTGTACTTGAGACCTTTCTTGTTTCTTGAGAAAGGCTTGTAGCGCTATATATTTTCCTCTCAAGACTGCGTTTGCTGTGTCCCACAGATTTTGAACTGTTGTGTTTTCATTATCATTTGTTTCCATGAATTTTTTCAATTCTTCTTTAATTTCCTGGTTGACCCATTCATTCTTTAGAAGGATGCTGTTTAGTCTCCATGTATTTGGGTTCTTTCCAGCTTTCCTCTTGTGATTGAGTTCTAGCTTCAGAGCATTGTGGTCTGAAAATATGCAGGGAATGATCCTAATCTTTTGATACCGGTTGAGACCTGATTTGTGACCCAGGATGTGATCTATTCTGGAGAAGGTTCCATGTGCACTAGAGAAGAATGTGTATTCTGTTGCTTTGGGATGAAATGTTCTGAATATATCTGTGATGTCCATCTGGTCCAGTGTGTCATTTAAGGCCTTTATTTCCTTGTTGATCTTTTGCTTGGATGATCTGTCCATTTCAGTGAGGGGAGTGTTAAAGTCCCCTACTATTCTTGTATTATTATTCATGTGTTTCTTTGATTTTGTTATTAATTGGTTGATATAGTTGGCTGCTCCCACGTTAGGGGCATAGATATTTAAAATTCTTAGATCTTCTTGTTGGACAGACACTTTGAGTAGGACATAGTGTCCTTCCTCATCTCTTATTATAGTCTTTGGCTTAAAATCTAATTGATCTGATATAAGGATTGCCACCCCAGCTTTCTTCTGATGCCCATTAGCATGGTAAATTGTTTTCCACCCCCTCACTTTAAATCTGGAGGTGTCTTCGCGTCTAAAATGGGTTTCTTGCAGGCAACATACTGATGGGTTTTGTTTTTTTATCCATTCTGACACCCTGTGTCTTTTGATTGGAGCATTTAGCCCATTAACATTCAGGGTAACTATTGAGAGATATGAATTTAGTGCCATTATTAGTCTGTAAGGTGACTGTTCCTGTATATTGTCTCTGTACCTTTCTGATCTACTACTTTTAGGCTCTCTCTTTGCTTAGAGGACCCCTTTCAATATTTCCTGTAGAGCTGGTTTGGTGTTTGCAAATTCTTTCAGTTTTTGTTTGTCCTGGAAGCTTTTTATCTCTCCTCCTATTTTCAATGATAGCCTAGCTGGATAGAGTATTCTTGGCTGCATGTTTTTCTCGTTGAGTGCTCTGAATATATCATGCCAGCTCTTGCTGGCCTGCCAGGTCTCTGTGGATAAGTCTGCTGCCAATCTAATATTTTTACCATTGTATGTTACAGACTTCTTTTCTCGGGCTGCTTTCAGGATTTTCTCTTTGTCACTAAGACTTGTAAATTTTACTATTAGGTGACGGGGTGTGGACCTATTCTTGTTGACTTTGAGGGGGGTTCTCTGCATCTCCTGGATTTTGATGCTTGTTCCCTTTGCCATATTAGGGAAATTCTCTCCAATGATTCTCTCCAATAGACCTTCTGCTCCCCTCTCTCTTTCTTCTTCTTCTGGAATCCCAATTATTCTAATGTTGTTTCGTCTTATGGTGTCACTTATCTCTCGAATTCTCCCCTCATGGTCCAGTAGCTGTTTGTCCCTCTTTTGTTCAGCTTCTTTATTCTCTGTCATTTGGTCTTCTATATCACTACTTCTTTCTTCTGCCTCATTTATCCTAGCAGTGAGAGCCTCCATTTTTGATTGCACCTCATTAATAGCTTTTTTGATTTCAACTTGGTTAGATTTTATTTCTTTAATTTCTCCAGAAAGGGCTTTAATATCTCCAGAGAGGGTTTCTCTAATATCTTCCATGCCTTTTTCGAGCCCGGCTAGAATGTCCAGAATCGTCATTCTGAACTCTTTTTTTTTTAATTTATTTATTTTTATTTGTTTATTTACAGCATAACAGTGTTCATTGTTTGGGCATCACACCCAGTGCTCCATGCAGTACGTGCCCTCCCCATTACCCACCACCTGGTTCATTCTGAACTCTTGATCTGACATATTACCAATGTCTGTGTTGATTAGGTCCCTAGCCTTCGGTACTGTCTCTTGTTCTTTTGTTTGTGGTGATTTTTTCCGCCTTGTCATTTTGTCCAGATAAGAGGATATGAAGGAGCAAATAAACTACTAAAAGGGTGGCAAAGACCCCAGAAAAATGTGCTGTAACCAAGTCAGAAGAGACCCCTAATTGTGGGGGGGGGAGAAAGGGGATAAAAACAGGTTCTGAAAAAAAAAAAAAAAAGAAAAAAAAAGAAAAAAATTTAAAAAATAAAACAAATAAAAAATATAAAAAAGAAAGAAAAATATATATATTTAGATAAACTAGTCAAAAAACGTTAAAAAAGAAAAGGGTAAAGGTTTTAAAAAATTTAGCAGAAGAAGAAAAAAAAAAATTGAAAAAAGAGAAAAAAAAAATTGAAGTAGCCGCAAGACTAAAGAATCATGGGGAGAAAGCCATGAGTTCCGTGCTTTGCTTTCTCCTCCTCTGGAATTGCGCAGCTGTCTTAGGAAATGAACCTACTTTCCTTGATAGGAGAACTTCGTCCTGGCTGGATATTTTGTTGCTCTTCTGGGGGAGGGGCCTGTTGTAGTGACTCTCAAGTGTCTTTGTCCGAGGCGGGATTGCACCGCCCTTACCGGCGGCTGGACTAGTAATCGGCTCGGGTTCGCTTTTGGGAGCTTCTGTTCCCTGAACGCTCTCCGTAGAGTTCCGGAGGACGGGAATGAAAATGGCGGCCTCCTAGTCTCTGGCCCGGAGGAGCCGAGAGCCTTGGGCCCCACTCCTCAGTGCGCCCCCAGAGGACAGCACCCAATCACTCCCGTATCCCCAGCCTCTAGCCGCGCTCCGAGCTCACCCAGCCCGCGACCAGTTCAAGGTAACCCCGAGCTGAGAGTTCAGTCCTCGGCTTTGTCTCTGCAGCCGGCTTCTCCGTTCTAATACCTGCGAGCTCTCCGACTCTCTGACACCCCCGATCCTTCTGTGACCCTGCAGGACCTGGGGCCACGCTGACCCCGCGTGGGCTTCACCCTGGTTTAGCCTCTGGAGCAATGTCCCTCAGTGGAACAGGCTTTTAAAAGTCCTGATTTTGTGCTCCGTTCCTCCGCCGCTTGCCGGGAGCCGGCCCCTCCCCCTGCGGTCTATCTTCCCGTCTTTTTAGATTCACTTCTCCTCCAGTCCTACCTTTCAGAAAGTGGTTGATTTTCTGTTTCTACAGTTGCTGTTCTTCTTCTCTTCGCTCTCCCGTTGGATTTGTAGGTGTTTGCAATGTTTAGATAAGCTATCGAGCTGATCTCCTGCTACCTGATGTAGTCTCAGGCTGCTACTTCTCCACCATCTTCTCTTTTTCCTAGGGTTTGTTTTCTTGAAGGCTATTTAAATTTTCATCTTCATGGATCCATTCTATCTTTTCAGCATATTTAATTTTATTTTTGTGTATATATGTGTGTACATATATATAAAAATATATATGCATATATACATGTATGTACACATATAAATATATATGTTACAAGATTATATATGGAAATCTGTAAATTTGTAAACTATAGAAGTATTTTTAATAATATATATCATATAATACTATATACTGTATGTATTATTTATTTATATATTTTTCATATGTATATTTATGGCAGATTTTCCTTCTACACAAGCTTGAGGTGGAGTTTTTTCTAACAAACCAAAAAATACACTCAGGATATGTAGTGTATTGCTCTGTTTTCCCTACATGTCCCATGATATTCTCCCTGTTCTGCTCACCTGTAGGGAGTAACTTCCCTTTTTTCCTCCTTTTTTTTTTTTTTGTTTTTGGACTTTTAAGTTTCATTTATAGGTAATACAATGGCACTAACTTCCTATCTTTTCATAGTTACTCTGAATGTAAATGGAATAAATGGACAATAAAAGGCATGGGGTTTATGATTGAACATTTTAGGATGAAAAGGCCAAGACCCATCCATATTTCATCTAAAGAGAATCATTTTAGACCCAAAGACACCTCCAGATTGAATGTGAGGGGGCTTGGAAAAATATTTATCCTGCTAATGGACATCAAAAAGAAAACTGGGGTAGCAACCCTTATCAATAAATTAGATTTTAGGGGCACCTGGGTGGCTCAGTGGGTTAATGCCTCTGCCTTCGACTCAGGTTATGATCCCATGGTCCTGTGAACAAGCCCCACATCGGGCTCTCTGCTCAGCAGGGAACCTGCTTCCCTCTCTCTCTCTCTCTCTGCTTGCCTCTCTACTTGTGATCTCTGTCAAATAAATAAATAAAATCTTTTAAAAAATTAGATTTTAAACCAAAGACTGTCATAAGAGAGGAAGAAGGCTACTATATCATACTTAAAGGCTCTCTCAAACAAGATCTAACCATGGTAAGTATTTATGTTGCTAACACGGGAGCAGCCAATTATATAAGCCAATTATAACAAAATTAAAGAAACACAGCAACAATAATACAATAGTAGTAGAGGACTTGAACACACCCCCACACAGGAATGGACCTATCATCTAAGCAGAAGATCAACCAGGAAACAAGTGTTTTGAATGACACAGGACACCAGGTGGATTTCACATATATATTCAGAACACTTCATCCTAAAGCAAAACAAAAAAAAAAAAAAAAAGAAGAAGAAGAAGAATAAAGAAGACATTTTTCTTGAGTACACATAGAACATTCTCCATAATAGATTACATACTGGGTCACAATCACATCTCAACCAGTACCAAAAGACTGGTATTATTCCTCACGTATCCTTAGACCCCAGTGCTGTGAATTTGGAATTCAATCACAAAAGGAAATTTGGAAAGAACTCACATACATGAAGGCTAAAGAGCATCCTACTAAAGAATGAATGGGTTAACCAGGAAATTAAAGAAGAATTGAAAAAATTCATGGAAACAAATGAAAATGAAAAAAACAATGGCTCAAAACCTTTGGGATGCAGCAAAGGTGGGCCTGAGAGGGAGGCATATAGTAACACAAGCCTTTCACATGAAACAAGAAAAGTCTCAAATACATAACCTATCCTTACACCCCAAGGAGCTGGAAAAAGAACAGCAAAAAAGCCCAAACATAGCAGATGAAAAGAACTAATAAAGATCAGAGCTTAAAACAATGAAATAGAAACCAAAAGAACAGCAGAACAGATCAACGAAACAAGGAGCTAGTTGCTTGAAAGAATCAATAAGATTGATAAACCCCTGCCAGACTTATCAAAAAGAGAAAAGGAACTAACTAAATACAATCATGATTGTGTTTCTATTTGTTGTATTGTTCTATTTGACCAACAACAAAGAAATACAAACACCAAAGAAACACAAACAATTAGAAGAACATATAATGAGCAATTATACATCAACAATTAGGCAATCTGGAAGAAATGGAGGCATTCCTAGAGATGTCTAAACTACCAAAACTGAAATGGGAAAAAGCAGAAAGCCTGGACACATCACCAGCCAGGAAATTGAACCAATAATCACAAATCTCCCGACAAACAAGAGTCCAGGACCAGACAGCCTCACAGAGGAATTCTACCTCAAGGGGAATTCAACCAAACATTTCATGAAAAACTTATACCTATTCTTCTGAAGCTGCTTCCAAAAACAGAAACAGGAGGAACACTTTCAAACTCTTTCTATGAGGCCAGCATTACCTGCTCCCCAAAACAAAGACCCCAGCAAGAAGGAGAATTACAGACCAATATCCCGATGAACATGGATGCAAAAATTCTCACCAAAATACTAGTCGAGAGGATCCAACAGTCCATTAAAAGGATTATTCACCACAACCAAGTGGTATTTATTCCTGGGTTGCAAGGGTGGCTCAACATCTGCAAATCAATCAATATGATATACTCCATAAATAAAAGAAAGGACAAGAACCATATGCTCCACTCAACAGATGCAAAAAAAGCACTGATAAGTATAGCATCCTTTCTTGATTAAAACTCTTTACAGTCTAGGGCTAGAAGGAACATACCTCAGTATCATAAAAGCCAAATAAGAAAAGGCTACAGTGAATATCATTCTCAATGGGGAAAAACTGAGAGCTTTCCCCCTAAGGACAGGAACATGACAGGGATGTCCACTATCACCACAGCTGTTCAACAGAGTACTAGAAGTCATAGCCTCAGCAATCAGATAAAAAAGAAACAAAAGACATCTGAATCAGCAAAGACGTAGTCAAACTCTCACTCTCTGCAGATGACAAGATACTCTATGTGGAAAACCCAAAAGACTTCACTCCAATATTCTAGAACTCATACAGAAATTCAGCAATATGGCAGGATATAAAATCAATGCACAGTAATCAGCAGCACTTCTATATAATGTGAGAGAAGAAAGGAGAAATAAAGAAGTCGATCTCCTTTACAATTGTACTCAAAACTGTAATATACCTAGGAATAAACCTAACCAAAGAGGCATAGGATCTGTCCTCATAAAACTATAGAACACTCATGAAAGAAATTGAGGAAGACACAAATAAGTGGAAAAACATCGCATACTCATGAATTACAAGAACAAATACTGTTCAAATGTCTACGCTGCCTACAGCAATCTATAAATTCACCGCAATCCCTATGAAAATACCATCAACTCTTCACAGAGCTGGAAGAAATAATCCTAAAGTATGTACAGAGCCACAAAAGACCCTGAAAATCCAAAGGAATGTTGAAAAATAAAACCAAAGCTGGTGGCATCACAATTCCTGACTTCAAGCTCTATTACAAAGCTGTAGTCATCAAGACAGTATGGTACTGGCACAAAAACAGACACACAGAGCAATGGAACAGAACAGAGAGCCCAGAAATGGACCCTTACCTCTATGGTCAACCAATCTTTGACAAGGCAGGAAAGAATAGCCAATGGAAAAGAGGCAGTCTCTTCAACAAATGGTGTTGGAAAAATTGGACAGCCACATGCAGCAGAATGCAAGTGGACCATTTCCTTACACTATACTCAAAATGGATGAAAGACCTAAATGTAAAACAGGATTCTAGAGGAGAACACAGACAGGAACCTCTATGAGCTCGGCTGCAAAAACTCCATGCTAGACATATCTCGAAAGGCAAGGGAAATAAAGGCAAAAACGAAGTACTGGGATTCATCAAGATAAAAAGCTTTTGCACAACACAGGAAACAGCTGACAATACCAAACAACCGACAGAACGGGAGAAGACTGTTGGAAATGACCTATCAGATAAAGGTCTGGTGTCCCAGATCTATAAAGAATTTCTCAAACTCAACACCCAAAGAACAAATAATATAGTCAAGAAATGGGGAGAAGACATGAACAGACACTTCTTCTAAGAAGACATACAAATGGCCAACAGGTACATGAAAAAAATGTTCCACATCACTCAGCATCAGGGAAACAGAGTTCAAAAGCACAATGAAATAAAAGAAAGAAAACAGAATGAAATACCACCTCACACCAGCCAGAATGGCTAAAATTAACAAGTCAGGACATAACAGATGTTGGTGAGGATGCAGAGAAAGAGGAATCCTCTTACAATGTTGGTGGAATGCAAGCTGGTACAGGCACTCTGGAAAAGAGTACGGAGGTTCCTCAAATAATTGCAAATAGAGCTACCCTATGACCCACCCATCACAGTACTGGGTATTTACCCTCAAGATACAAATGTAATGATCTGAAGGGGCACATGCACCCAAATGTTTACATCAGCAATGTCCACAATAACCAAACTGTGGGAATAGCCCAGATATCCATCAACAGATGAATGGATAAAGACGATGTGGGTTGTGTGTGTGTGTGTGTGTGTGTGTGTGTGTGTGTGTACACATACATACATACATACACACAATGGAATACCACTCCGGCATCAAAAAATGAAATCTTGCCATCTGCAATGTCATGGATGGAACTAGAAGGTATTACTGTAAACAAAATGACATGCATGGAAGTAGAAGGTATTACCGTAAACAAAATACATCAGAGGAAGACAATTATTATATAATATCATACTATCATACTAGTGATAGCATGTGCAATTTAAGGCACAAAACAGAGCATCATAGGGGAAGAGAGGGAAAGATAAAACCAGATGAAACCAGTGAGGTGCACAAACAGTAAGTACTCTTAATCACAGGAAATGAACTGAGAGCTGCTAGAGAGGAGGATGGTGGAGGGATGCGGCAACTGGGTGATGGGCATTAAGGGGCTCATGTGATGTAATGAGCACTGTGTTTGATAAAAGACTGATATCACTGACCTCTACCTCTGAAACCTATAATGTATACTAACTAACTGGAATTAAATTAAAAAACTAAGAAACTGAAAACAAAACAATGTACTGCCTACTATGACTAATGTTTTGAAAAGCATGTAGCAGCTCTTGATTTGAATTTCTTTTTCAAATTTTGAAAGATGACAAAACGCCTTCAGGGGCACCTCAGTGACTCAGTTATTTAAGCATCCAACTCTTGATTTTGGCTCAAGTCATCATCTTAGGATCATGACATCAAGCCCTGAGATAGGGCCCAGGCTCAACAGACAGTGTTAAGTGAGCCTCTCTCTTCCCTCTCCTCTCTCTCTCCCCCACCACGTGTCTCTCAAAAACAAATAAATCTTTAAAAAAAAAGATTACATATAAACTTCTTGGATAGTTCTAGACACTTGTCTGATTTTTTTTTCCTGTAGGTTCACATGCCAACCATAGATTCCTATTGGGTTTCTGCCACAGGAAAGAAAGTTTCTCTCTTTTGAGATGATATGCTACTGTACAGAGATCTTTTGCATTTCTATACACTACTAATGAAAATGTAGAAAGAGAAATTAAGGAAACAATCCTGTTTACACCTAGCAATAAACTTAACCAAGGAGGTGAAACACCTGTACTCTGAAAGCTATCCAACACTGGTGAAAGAGATGGAAGAGGACAGAAACAAATTCATGAGCAAATGCCACGTTCATCAACTGGGACAACCAAGATTAAAATGTCCATACTACCTAAAGGAACCCACCGTTTTAATGCAATCCCTACCAAAATGTCAACACCAGTTTTCACTCAACCAGAACAAAGAATCCTACGGAACAGAAAAGACCCTAAGTGGCGAAAGCAATCTTGAAAAAGAAGAACAAAACTGGAGGTACCAAAATTCCAGATTTCAAGATATACACTACAATGCTGTAGTAATCAAAACAGTCAGACCTGCTACAAAAATGAACACACACAGCAATGAACAGAACAGACAATCCAAAAATAACCCCATTCTTGCATGGTCAGTTCATCCATAACAAAGGAGATCAGAAATGCACAATGGGGAAAAGATCTGTCTCTTCCACAAATGATGTGGAAAGACGGGACAGCCACCCACAAACAATGAAATTGCACTGCTTCCTTACACCGTGCCTAAGAAAGACTCAAAACAGATTAAAGACTTACATGTGAGACCTGAAGCCATAAAATTCCTATAAGGATATAGGCTGTAATGTCCTTAACATTGACCAGACAGGCCCAGCAATTGGGCCCAGACAAGGAGAAACAATGTTGCAAATCTAATGACATAAAAATAAAATAAATAAATGATAAAAAATATAATAAAAAACATAAAATAAGAGAATGGTCGAGTTTCATTCTTCTACATATCGCTGTCCAGTTTTCCCAGCACCATTTATTGAAGAGACTGTCTTTTTTCCATTGAATATTTTTTCCTGTTTTGTCGAAGATTATTTGACCATAGAGTTGAGGGTCCATATCTGGGCTCTCCACTCTGTTCCACTGGTCTATGTGTCTGTTTTTATGCCAGTACCACGCTGTCTTGGTGATCACAGCTTTGTAGTAAAGCTTGAAATCGGGTAACGTGATGCCGCCAGTTTTGTTTTTGTTTTTCAACATTTCCTTAGCAATTCGGGGTCTCTTCTGGCTCCATACAAATTTTAGGATTATTTGCTCCAGCTCTTTGAAAAATATCGGTGGAATTTTGATCGGAATGGCATTAAAAGTATAGATTGCTCTAGGCAGTATAGACATTTTAACAATGTTTATTCTTCCAATCCAAGAGCATGGAACAGTCTTCCATCTTTTTGTGTCTTCTTCAATTTCTTTCATGAGTGTTCTGTAGTTCCTCGAGTATAGGTCCTTTACTTCTTTGGTTAGGTTTATGCCCAGGTATCTTATGGTTCTTGGTGCTATAGTAAATGGAATCGACTCTCTAATTTCCCTTTCTGTATTTTCATTGTTAGTGTATAAGAAAGCCACTGATTTCTGTACATTGACTTTGTATCCTGCCACGTTACTGAATTGCTATATGAGTTCTAGTAGTTTGGGGGTGGAGTCTTTGGGGTTTTCCATATAAAGAATCATGTCATCTGCGAAGAGAGAGAGTTTGACTTCTTCCTTGCCAATTTGGATACCTTTTATTTCTCTTTGTTGTCTGATTGCTGTTGCTAGAACTTCTAATACTATGTTGAACAAGAGTGGTGAGAGTGGGCATCTTTGTCGTGTTCCTGATCTCAACGGGAAGGCTGCAGGCTTTTCCCCATTGAGGATGATATTTGCTGTGGGTCTTTCATAGATAGATTTTATGAAGTTCAGGAATGTTCCCTCTATCCCTATACTTTGAAGCGTTTTCATCAGGAACGGATGCTGGATTTTGTCAAATGCTTTTTCTGCATCAATTGAGAGGATCATGTGGTTCTTCTCTCTTCTCTTATTGATGTGTTCTATCACACTGATTGATTTGCGAATGTTGAACCAACCTTGCAACCCAGGGATGAATCCCACCTGGTCATGGTGGATAATCTTTTGAATGTGCTGCTGGATCCTGTTTGCTAGGATCTTGTTGAGAATCTTTGCATCCATATTCATCAGTGATATTGGTCTGAAATTCTCCTTTTTGGTAGGGTCTTTGCCTGGTTTGGGGATCAGGGTAATGCTGGCTTCATAAAAAGAGTCTGGAAGTTTTCCTTCTGCTTCAATTTTTTGGAACAGCTTCAGGAGAATTGGTGTTATTTCTTCTTTGAAAGTTTGGTAGAATTCCCCAGGGAATCTGTCAGGTCCTGGGCTCTTGTTTCTTGGGACGTTTTTGATCACTGCTTCAATCTCATTACTAGATATCGGTCTATTCAGGTTGTCCATTTCTTCCTGGTTCAATTTTGGGAGTTTGTAGTACACAAAGATAAACTCAAAATGGATAAAAGACCTCAACGTGAGACAGGAATCTATCAGAATCCTAGAGGAGAACATAGGCAGTAACGTCTTCGATATCAGCCACAGCAACTTCTTTCAAGATATGTCTCCAAAGGCCAAGGAAACAAAAGCGAAAATGAACTTTTGGGACTTCATCAAGATCAAAAGCTTCTGCATAGCAAAGGAAACAGTCAACAAAACAGAGAGGCAACCCACGGAATGGGAGAAGATATTTGCAAATGACAGTACAGACAAAAGGTTGATATCCAGGATCTATAAAGAACTTCTCAAACTCAACACACACAAAACAGATAATCATATCAAAAAATGGGCAGAAGATATGAACAGACACTTCTCCAATGAAGACATACAAATGGCTATCAGACACATGAAAAAATGTTCATCATCACTAGCCATCAGGGAGATTCAAATTAAAACAACATTGAGATACCACCTGACACCAGTTAGAATGGCCAAAATTAGCAAGACAGGAAACAACGTGTGTTGGAGAGGATGTGGAGAAAGGGGAACCCTCTTACACTGTTGGTGGGAATGCAAGTTAGTGCAGCCACTTTGGAGAACAGTGTGGAAATTCCTGAAGAAATTAAAAATAGAGCTTCCCTATGACCCTGCAATTGCACTGCTGGGTATTTACCCCAAAGATACAGATGTAGTGAAAAGAAGGGCCATTTGTACCCCAATGTTTATTGCAGCAATGGCTACGGTCGCCAAACTGTGGAAAGAACCAAGATGCCCTTCAACGGATGAATGGATAAGGAAGATGTGGTCCATATACACAATGGAGTATTATGCCTCCATCAGAAAGGATGAATACCCAACTTTTGTAGCAACATGGACGGGACTGGAAGAAATTATGCTGAGCGAAATAAGTCAAGCAGAGAGAGTCAAGTATCATATGGTCTCACTTATTTGTGGAGCATAACAAATAACATGGAGGACATGGGGAGATGGAGAGGAGAGGGAGTTGAGGGAAACTGGAAGGGGAGATGAACCATGAGAGACTATGGACTCTGAAAAACAACTAGAGGGTTATGAAGGGGCGGCGGGGGGGGTGGGGGGGTTGGGAGGTTGAGGAACCAGGTGGTGGGTAATAGGGAGGGCACATACTGCATGGAGCACTGGGTGTGATGCCAAAACAATGAACACTGTTATGCTGTAAATAAACAAATAAAAATAAATAAATTAAAAAAAAAAGAATTCAGAATCTGTAGATCTAAAAAAAAATAAAATAATATAAATAAATAAATAAATACATAAATAAAATGATCAAAAGAGAGAATTCAGGCTTGAAGCAAAGAACAATCTGGCCCTGCTCAACATTCTATAATTCCTACTCCTGACAACTGTATCAGCATTCAACCATTGGTCTGCTGACAGCTTGAGAGAGTTCATGAACCACTACTGGCAGGGAAATGTTACAAAGACTGCAAAAAGGGCATACCTTGCTTGTCCCACTTGTCCAAAATACAATTCTGGGAAACAAATCCGTACCTCCCCTGGGCATTTTAAACCACTCAATGAACCATCTGACATTTGGCAAACTGACATTTGAAATTTGCAATTTCATGCAATTTCCTCATCTCATGGATATAAGTAGGTGTTAGTCAATGTGCCTTTGTCTTCTCACTGGACAACAGCTTTCCTTTGGAGAAAGGCCAAGGACTCTTCTGCGGCTAAAATCCTGTTAGAAAAAAATTACGCCTCCCAGGGAAGCCCTCTTGAAGTATACACAGTGACCAGAAAACCCATTCTACCATGCAGGCGTTTCACCAATTTGTGAAGTTTTGCTAGTTTTACAACAATTTCATTGTATGCTACTGTCCTCTATCTTCAAAGTTAGTCTCACACGATGACCGCACTACTGGGGACTCAATTGGCAAAATCTACAGAGACTTTCCAGCTCCCTGGGTCAAAGGGATTCCTGTCACTCCTAAATCTCAAGTCCACCCTTTGTGGAAATCAGTCTCTCCCCCTGGGAGATAGTCACTGGACACCGTGCATTCGACCACTGCCTCTCTGGACCCACAGTTGGGAAAAGGGGATATATTTTAATAAAGCACAGATCGAGTTGCCTCTATTCAACCTAACCACACTGCAGTAGACTTTTTCACAGCAGCCTTTACACAGTGCACTCCCAGGGGACACTTCCCTTGACTGTCACACCTTGCAACCTGGAGATTCAGTTGGGAAAAACCTCCACAAAGATTCTCTCCAACCTCCCCTAAGAAGCCCCTCTCCAATACTGCTAACCAAACCTTGCACTGCCAAACCTCAGGGAATGGATGCTTGGGTCCTCGGGACACCTTTAAAGAAGGCACCAAAACCTGACTCGACCTGTACATCGTCTGGTCACAAGAAGGTTAATACTGCGCCAACTGAAATACAGAACATCTGGGAAGACAGCTTTCCCCACATGTCCCGACCAGGCCTGCATTCCTCTCCTCACTATTGCTCCTCCTCTGTCTTCTGTGCAAAGAACATGCCATTTTCTGCATCTCCCAGTCTCTTGCAAAAGGAGGAAACGTCTTTGGATTATGACCTTTCCAGAAAACACTCATTTTGATCTTGTGAGCATTTCGAGAGGTTTAGAAGGTTCAGAATTCAAAAGTCGTTCCTTTACCTCTACTATTAACTGAATCCTGATTCTAATCCAAATGTATGGTTTCTGAATTTACAACATAACAGACCGCTTTTGATAACACATAGAGTTCTAAACAGTTCTTTTGAAAAAACGATACTGTTTGGGAATGGCCCGGAAGTATTCCTATTCTTGCAACAAGTTCTCTAACATAGGCTTCACATTTTTCAGTGTATTCTATGTCTCCAAACGTGCTCCCTGATTTCATTCAGTGAACTCTCCCAGTATTTCACTATTTTGCTCATAGCCACTCTTGGAGGACACTTCCAGGAGGCAAACAGGACTCCGAGTTGACCTTCATAGGGAGAAAACCATTCTTCTTCAGTCCAAAGAAGTGCCAATAACTATTTTCAGTGGCTACTTTCCTACCTGGGTCCTGGTTTAGACCCAATATATGGTTTGGAATTGTCACCTTGCTTTGGTTCTGCACTTGCTGTCTCTCAAATCCTCTGTAGAAACACTGTCCCCAGTGAGGTGACGCTGGCTCACTGATCTCCATCTTGAGCAGACACAGACTTCACATGGGGAGCTGGTGAGAGTTTCTGCCTTATAACCCTCCCTGCTCCTCAAGGTCACTTGAATAGTTTACAACTGTGATGCACATACCCTCCAATATGAGACATGCCAACCAGAAAAGGCTTTGCTGGCACTGAAACACAAAACCACTAAATACAAAGAACTTGACTCTTGATTTGAAATTCCTCCAAGGAAACTTTTCTAAAGTTTTCATTTATATTACAATTAACTCACACACTGTTCTATTCATTTCATGTGTATAATCGTGATTCAGTACTTCCATGCAACACCTGGCGCTCATCACAAGAATACAACTCAATCCCCATCGCCTGTTGAACCCATCCCCCCACCAACACCTCCTCTATGATTACCAACAGGTTGTTCTCTAGTTATTAGTCTGTTTCTTAGCTTGCCTCTTTTTCCTTCTCTTTGCTCATATGTTTCTTATCACAATTTCCACAAATGAGTGAAATTGTATAGTATAGTGTATTTATGAAGGGAGGGGTGCAAACACTACACATTGTGTAATGACATTGTCAAATTTGGCTTCATTCATCACTCACACAGAAAGGAGAAGGAATCAATTTGTGTCTGAGGCGCTGTCACAAAGGTCTGTCTCAGTGTAGTGAACAGGCTCCCTGGGACCAGAGCTGCCTCAATGCCTCCCGCTGAGCCTACTTTGACACCCACCCTACTTAGAGCTTGCTGAGATTCCCAGGGTATCCTGCAGAGGGCGATCGCGTGCCTCCAGCTGGCTGGGGGCTGTTTGCACGTGTGCACAGCAGCCTCAGGGGACCGAGTGTGCCCCATGGCGTCATCTGACGCTGGGTTCTTCAGGGACCAAAGGGTTTCTGCCACCAGCTGAGGGCCCAGTACCCCTCAGAGGGCCAGGGCTGCATTTGCAGCCAGTTCTGATGCTGCCCCGGAGATACACTAGGGGCTTTGCAGCAGCTTGGTGCCTCCTGTAGTGTGATGCAGAAGTGGCTTTGTTGGCTGAGAGCTGAGGAGGGGGCTCTGGGCCGCTTTCCGAGTCCTGCTGGTAGGTGAGCCGCCTTGTGTTGCATTTTTGGTGTTGTTCCCACAGTTTGGTCCCCATTTTCCTTGAGGGTATTTGAATAAAACCTATTTTACTTGGGGCCTGATCTCTGGATGGAGGGGTCACATGATGCCATACCAGAGATGCCATGGTTGGTTTGTTACAGAAGCAGGCCTCTTTTTGGGGAGAAATCCTGACTCAAATTAAGTGGAACAGGAGCAGCATGTAGTTGGGAGCTGAAAACACAACCTGCTGAGTCTCAGCGTGTCTTAGAAGAATGTGCTTGGGGCCCACCTGCAGATTACTGCTGGAATCAGAACCCCAGGTAAAAGCAAAGTGCCATCCAGTTTGTAACCTTCAAGGTTAGAATTATCAGCAGATGTTGGGTTTGTTGAGAAGGAAGAAAACTGAATGGAGGCCAAAGAAGCTGTGACTGATCCTTTGGCACATTGGGGAACTTCGGAGAGGTTCACTGTTGTCAGACACTGGGGGCAATTTGAAAGGCTGTTAAGAACCAGAAGTGCATTGGAGGCATCTGGTAGTTCAAATCTTTATGACTTTTCATGGGTGAGTCCTGTTGGAGGAGGTGGGGGGGCTGGATGGAGAGATGAGAATAGAGTTCTGCTAGCTGGAATAGTGGGGCACCCATGTGCAAGATCAAGTCCATGTCCTCTTGTTGATTCCCCAGTTTATTTGGAGTGGTAGTGTGTCAGAACACAACCTACCAAAACCTCTTCCCTCTGCTGTGACATTCCCCTTATGACTTTGCCCCTTCTGATAAAGATTTGCCTTGATAAATGAAATAAGTCAGTCAGAGTCTCTCTCTGTGTCAAATAAATAAAATCTTTAAATATATATATATATATATAGACACAGTATATATATATATATGAACATTATATATGTATATATGGTTGATTTCAAGTTACACAGTTAATTGTTAATGTTTATAGGAAGGGAACATGATTAGATTTTTAAATTTTTTATTACTGCAATATACTGTCAATTGTTGTTCAACGTGTAAAGCTGCACTTATTAATACTGATTTCAAGGATAGTGAGCACTCTTAAGCCTCAGATCCTATGCCTTCTGAGACTCCAAGGAATGGGATTTTTTTCCTGGGGAGAAAAGTGTTCACTGTTCTTGGGACAAGGTATACGTTGTCAATAGTCCTCCATCCCTTGTTAAAGGTGCACGTCTTTGTCCCTGGCAAGATTTAAAGAGCGCTTGGAAGAAGAGTTGCTTGAATTGAAACTTCTGGAGTGAAAGAGTGGGGTTGGAGTAGTCATGGGACAGAAGTTACTCGTTATTGAAGAAGTATCAGTGTTGAGACTGTAAGTGATCATGAAAGTAAGGTATCCTGACCGTCACTTGGTGTATGATGTGCAGTGCTACACTAATTTCTCAGCATTTCAGATCCCATGGGTCATGATAGGGAATACACCCATGAGAGGAGAGGGTTGGTGCCCTCTGGTGTCTTCACTGGCAAGCCCTGTCTTGTACACACAGTGGCTGCCTCCCTCAGTTGGCTGCAGCTCTTTGCCTGAGGGTGTCCATTGGCTTCCTTGGCTTCTTTGGCCATGGCAGTGAGCTCGTCAGCCAGGTAACCAATGTCCATAAGAACAACACTCATCCCGTGCAGGTCTTTTCACACTTGGATGGGATGACTCAGGGCTGTTCGGCACATATTTAGGACGTTCCCAGTGGATGGAGACAGAGTTGCCCAAACAGTGACCTTTAAACTAACGCCCTGTCTTGTGTGTTGGCTGCACTCCTCCTTCACGTCTTAGCTCCCATCATTTCTTCCCATCAAAGACCCTTCCAGAGAAACTACTTATACTCACATCTTTGTCTTAGAGTCACTTTCTGAGGGACCCAACCCCTCATAACTCCTGGTGCTGCTGAGAATGGTGGGTGTTGTCCCTCTGTGCCCCAGGGGAGGATCTACCTTTTAAAAGACACACATTCTTGGGAGGTCTCAAAGCTCAGTCATGAGAATCAACTTACATTTTTCCCTTGTGTAGGAGCACTGAAAATCCATGCTTGCAAGGCAGTAGAGTGACCTAGATAATAGCAGATTATTCAACTTGTCACACAAAGTGGAACGCTCAGGTTGGAAGGAGACATTTATTGTAGTATCGTTATCAGTGGTACTGTTACTGATTTCAAACATCCTATCCCTTGACGGTTCTTCTTTGAGTACCATTTTGCCCATAAGGGTACTTCTTGGATATGTGCTCCCCTTCAACTCTAGCCCAGTCCTTATCTTTGTATCCAGTCCTAGACTCACTCTCATCTAACCCTGCCTTCCCTCTTCCCACTTTCTGTGTCCCTTCCTCCTTTCCTGCTCCCCAACTTTTCCCAAGATCCATCTTGGCTCCAGACTCTCACCCTTCAGGTGTCGGAGGTTCCTTGCATCCACCATCTCTCCTGATCCCCTCTGGTTAGTAGAAGGGGGTGTGAGTATAAATGAAGGTCTTGCTCTACCTTTCCTTATGTCCTGGCCCTCCAAGTGGGAATGCGCCCCAGTCTGGAGTCCTGGATTGCCTGGATATTAGTCTATAACAATGAAGGAATTGAATTCAACACAAATATGTTGAACTGTAGGCCTTTGCTGGGCACCGGAATGACAACCAGCATATTTGTGGGAGGGTGGAGGTCAGGAGACACAGTCTGGTTAGGCCTTGCCCTGAAAGATGATCCAGATGTGAAGTCAGGAACTCAAAAATGCGAGGGAAGAAAATGTAAGTAATAGGATGTCATGTTTATTGAATGTTTATGTCAGGTGTGCTCCAAAACCTTCTGTTCTCAGGGGACAGTGCCTTACAGTACATAAATCTCATTGTCCTCCCCATTTTGGAGGTGAGCACGTTGAGACTCAGAGACAGTCACACAGCTAGGGAGGGAGGGGGCTAAGATACCAACCAAGAAGGAGCCTTCCCTTCCACTCAAGACTCTCTAAGCTTTTGTAGAGCTCCTTGCCACTTGATTGTTACCAGTGAAGGGAGAAAAGGAGTATTCAATCCTAACAGAAGTCAAAATATTCTGCACGGAGGAGAGAAAACATAAAAAAAGCAGGCCCTCCCAGGAAAGAGTACTTTCAGATTGCCTGTCTTGGGGGAAGATGCCATATTGACCTCAGGTCAGGGCCTTCTTAGTCCACCTCTGATGAGGTTACTTATCAACCAGAACCTTGATCAGACCCTTCACTTTGTTCCCCAAACTTCCTGGACTCTAGTATAGACTGAGAGACTTTTGTATCCAAGGAGATGTGAATCTTGTCTCAGCCTCTGGGTTTCCATGCCTGAACTTGTTCAGACTGAGAATGAGGATATCTTCATGTGAAAAGGATGCAGGAACCAGCTTGAAAGGGTCACCATTGAACAAATCAAGACAACCTGCACCAAAATGAATCATGGCAGGATTGCTTTCCCAACACTGAATAATAATCCGTAAATCTAGAGTACTACTTAAGAGAACCTTTAGAATCAGGATTGGAGAGAAGGGAAAGATCCTTACAAAAGACTGCTCAGAAATAAAGACAGAAGTAGAAAGTGGAAAGAAGAAATCATCTTTCAAAAGCATAGGAACCAGGTGGTGGGTAATAGGGAGGGCACGTACTGCATGGAGCACTGGGTGTGATGCCAAAACAATGAACACTGTTATGCTGTAAATAAGCAAATAAAAATAAATAAATTAATTTAAAAAAAAAAGCATATGTAAAAATTCAGCCACCGGTTTTCAGTAGATGCTAAGGTCTTTGGGTGAAATGATGTTGGAGCACAGGACATGGACTGTGGGAACCATGGTGAACTTGACACCACTTCCTTATAGTGAAACTAGGCTGTTGCCATGTGGCTCATGAGGCAGGGTCAAAGTGAAGGGTATGATATCAGTAACCGATTTTCCAAAGAAGCAAAAATAGAGAATTCTGGACAAATAAAGAGCAGATCATGAGATGGTGAATGTAAAATTGAAGAGAATAGGGTCCCAATGACTGCTAATGGACAGGAAGATCAGATGAAAATCCACAACTTGATAAACCAACCAACTGACCAATCAGTGTAAACTTTTGATATGATAATCCTCTAAGAATTAACGTTGTAGATATTTGGAAAATAAGACAGAGGAAAAACAATGAACCATGCAAACACCAATTAAGGAAATGCTGCTCTGACTATAGTAATATTGGGCAAAAAGCATTACTAGATACAAAGAAAGTTGGTACAAAATGATAAAATCTGTGGTTTACCCAGGAACGTCAAACTGTGGATCTTGGTTACATGGATGTCAAACCCATAAAGGAATGTTTGACAAGACTGCAAGAAGACAAGCACCTGGGTGGCTCAGGTAAGCATCTGCCTTCAGCTCAGGTCATGGTCCCAGGGACCTTTGATGGAGCTGCACATCCAGCTCCCCAACAGCAGGAGTCTGCTTCTCCCTCTCCCTCTCTCCTTACCTCCACTCATGCTTTCTCTCCTAAATAAATAAATACAATCTTTTAAAAAATACTGCAAGAAAAATAAAATCCTCTATGAGGCAAATTTTCACAGCCCTCCCTCTGCAGCTGATAAAAAGCAGACCCCGAATCAGTAAGGATGCAGAAGATTTGGACGGTTAAACCATCTGAATGTAGAAATAGATACATAATCAAATACAAGTACATATCATATAGAAGTATGTACAAAATAAGTATATGAAATGTATGTACGGCAATTATACATTTCGATATTATCCTCACGTCCAATGAGCATCCTGACGCAGGATGTTAGGTGGACGGTTTCAACCCCTGCAGCCTTCTCTTACATCCAAGCAGAAACATCTACTTCACCAAGCCTCCTTCTGCTAGTGAAGAGATGGCAATTAGTTATTTCGAAGGTAAAATTGGTTCCCTGCCAGACTGATGGAAATGATTTCATCCATCTACCATGTCTAAATCCCCTTTCATTGAAAATATGATCTAAAGAGACATGCAGTAAATTCATAATGCACGTGTAGCTCTATCTAGGTTTGCATTTTGGATGGTAACCTATGTGTCCCCAAACACTTTATTGGCAAGGTTGAAAATAAAGTCTCAGAATCAAGATCGTAGTGATGGATGATGTCTTTTATCAGTGGACTTTCATATATCCTGATCTGACTGGAAATTTCTTCCTAAAAGGAAGAAGAAGGAAAGAAAAACTAAGATAGTGTAATGGGTATCAGTGATTTATGTAGTAGGAATATTTGGGTGGGTAAACACAGTTATTTGTTACTTTACATTTGTATGTTTGTAGTCAGTTTTTTAAATAGACTATTTATTTGACAGAGATCACAAGTAGGCAGAGAGGCAGGCAGAGAGAGAGAGGAGGAAGCAGGCTTCCCAATGAGCAGAGAGCCCAATGCAGGACTTGATCCCAGGACCCTGGGATCATGACCTGACCCGAAGGCAGAGGCTTTAACCCACTGAGCCACCCAGGCACCCATGTTTCTTCTTCTTCTTCTTCTTCTTCTTGTTCTTCTTCTTCTTCTTGTTCTTCTTCTTCTTCTTGTTCTTCTTCTTGTTCTTCTTCTTCTTCTTCTTCTTCTTCTTCTTCTTCTTCTTCTTCTTCTTTTTTTGAGAAAGAGAGAGAGAAAGAAGACTGAATGGGTGGGGTGGACTAGTGGGAGAGGGAGAATCTTTTTTTAAAGATTTTATTTATTTATTTGACAGAGAGATTGCAAGTAGACTGAGAGGCAGACAGAGAGAAGGGAGAAGCTGACTCCCCACCAAGCAGAGAACATGATGTGGGGCTCGATCACAGGACCCTAAGATCAAGACCTGACCTGAAGGCAGAAGATTAACCCACTGAGCCACCCAGGCACTGGAGAGGGACAATCTTAAGCAGACTCCATGCTCAGTGTGGAGCCTGATTTGGGCTTAGGCTCATAACCCTGAGATCATGACCTGAGGCAAAATCCAAAATGAAGACTCTGATTCTTCACCAACTGAGCCACCCAGGAGGCCCCCCTATCAACTCTCTTTTATCCCCTCCAGTAACCTCTAAATAGCCTTTGTTGGTATTAATTGCTCTAATATTACAACCACGATTTTTCTCCCCATGGATAATTAGCCCCTGGAATGGCAGGCACCAACTTCGCAGAGCGCCATGTGATGACACACCCATTCTAGATTAGAAAACTACATTATGATAGAATACATAATGTTATATGTGTTTTACCTTAACATAAAAGATCTGCAATAGCTCCTTCTGTGGTTTCTATATTGTTGTGTATTACTCAATTTCTGTAACATGAATGTTATTATTTAAATAAAACAATAGAAGAGAATAGGTGTCAATTACTACTAAGTAATGGTAGCACTAATTATGCAACAATATGTGTTAAAAATAAAAAAAAAAACAATGATTACTAATAAGCTTTTCACTTTATAATAGGTTTAGATTTACCAACAAAACCAAATAGGAAGGACAGGACTGAACATTTCCATACACCTAACACAGTTTGCCAACTATTTTCCTTTTCTTTTAATTCCACTATAGTTCACATACAGTGTGATATTGGTTTCTGGAATACAACAGAGTGATTCAACACTTCCATGCATTCTCCAGGGCTCATCAGGACAAGCAGCTCCTTCATCCCCATCACCTATTTCACCCATGCTGCCAACCATCGCTTTGTTGTCTGTCGTGAAAAGTCTGGCTAAAAGACCTCAGACTGAGGCAGGAATCCATCAAAATCCTAGAGGAGAACACAGCCACCAACCCCTTTATCCTCAGCCACAGAAACTCCTTGCTAGACACAACTCCAAAGGCAAGCGAAACAAAAACAAAAATGAACTTTGGGGACTTCCTCAAGATCAAAAGCTTCTGCACAGCAAAGGAAAACCGTCAACAAAACAAAGGGGCAACCCACAAAATGAGAGAACTTATTTGCAAATGACACTACGAAGGGCTGATATCCAAGATCTATAAAGAGCTTCTCAAACTCAACACCCAGAAAACAAATAATCAAGTCAAAGAATGGGGAGAAGATGTGACCAGACACTTCTGCAAATAAGACATACAAATGGCCAACAGACTCATGAAAAATGTTCACCATTAGCCATCAGGGAGATTCAAATGAAAACTACATTGAGATACCACCTTCCACCAGGTAGAAAGGCAAAAACTGACAAGTCCAAGAAACAAAAAGTGTTGGAGAAGTTGGGAGAAAGGAGAACCCTCTCACACTGTTGGTGGGAATGGAAGTTGGTGCAGCCAATTTGGAAAACAGTGTAGAGGTTCCTCAAAAAATGAAAAATAGAGGATATGATATTTCACACCAGGGCTGAACCTGTTCAAAAAATTACATGTGGCCAAGTGATTCATGTTGGCTGGCTCAGTTGTTCTCAGGATACCTCGTTTTTCTCTTCTTCCCCTTCATCCTCTTCAACAGTAAGAGGACAATCAAATATTTCCAATTTAAAAAGACATTCCAAGACTGGAAGGAGGTTAGAGTGAGTTCAATGAGTTTCAGGCTGAAGGAAAAAGATGTGACCATGAGGTGGCAGTAACATGTGACCCCCTTACCTGGGGGACTCACAGGTTTGCAAGAGGGGTGACCCATCACCGTATTAATCCTTCCAATACCGGGGACATTGAACTGGGTATACATGTGCCTAAGTAATGCCTTTCTGTAGCCTGGCTCTGGGGGGGAGGGGGGGGCGGTGGTCTCTGCATCAGGGATTTAGAAGGCCAACAGTTGTTCAGGGTCTTTTAGAGCTGACGGGTTAATCTGGATTGCTTGATTGACTCACTGACTTTATTTATGATAAGAAAATGTTGGTCACAGTTTCACGAGAAATGGAATTCAGGCTGGCAGTCAATACCTAAACATCTGCTCTCCAGGGTGATGTTTTTAAAAGACTGGATGTGTAGAAACCAAATCTGACTTAGGCACCAGCCACAGGTCTTTAGCTCATGGGTTGCAGCCTGCCAATACACAGGGGCTGTCTCGGGCTCACTGATATCACAGAACAGAAACAGAATCTGTCACAATGAAGATATAATATTTCATCATGAAGGTTTTTTTTCAAAACAAAGTTCAAAAATTATGCAAACTCATAATTTTTTCTGTTGTGCTTTGTAGCAAATGAAAAATATTTTTTAATGAAAGAATATTTGGGAAGTGATTTAGATATTAAGTTTTGTGCAATAAACAATTTGCATCTTAGGGGATCACAAGAAAATATTTAAAACCCAAACTTTGGAAGGATTCTGAACTTAGGGTATTATACACTATTATAATGTCTATATGCCTAATCATACAGTGATAATAAGATTTAGTCTTATTTGTATAACAAAATTCAAAAAGAATTTGTAATGCTACTACAACATTATGTTAGACTGAAACACTATTGAGAATATTCAAAGAACAATGCTACCCCTTGGTTATTGATGGGAAAACAGACACAGCCCATCAGTGAGGAAAAGCTTTAATTATAAGAGATGTCACATTAAGAATGTCAGAAGGGTGCACCTGGGTGTCTCAGGGGGTTAAGCACCTGCCTTCTGCTCTGGTCGTGTCTCAGGGTCCGGGCATCTAGCCATGCAGCAGGCTCCCTGCTCAGCAGAGTCTGCTTCTCCCTCTGCCTAACCCCCTCCATGCATGCTCTGTCTTTCTCTATCTCTCAGATTAATAAATAAAATCCTCAAAACAAAGAATTGGGTCATAAAAACAGATGACACATTTGTTGATTTTAATAGCATGGAGAAGAAAAAAATGATATGTTAACGTATGAAATTAATAAATGGTTAAAAAAAGGATACCGTCGTAAGATTGCTTATAGCCATACACTGCATGTTAACTAAGTAGAACTTAAATAAAAATTTGGAAAGAAAAAAAATTGCCCATATCCAGACATAAGATAATGGAGCAACAGCAGCATGTTTGGAAGAGAATGGAAGACATTATTTCTTCCCCCACAACGATTATGTCCACTAGCACCTTGCTCAGCAAATAACCTTAACAGGGACATCATCTCCATTTAGGAGGTGCAAACATGCATCTTTCATATTATATATTCCAATATGCAAACTTTCAAAATTTCATACTTAGGATATATGCTTTTTGCAAATTCAATGAACTTGGGAGATATTCTCAGGCCTTAGTCATAAACAGAAAATCTCAAATAAAGAAATATACTATAATTAAATGAAATCTTATGGATGCATATAGATTACACTTCTTTTGTAATATGCCAAGGTGGCATGATCGTTTCAAATGGGTGGGAAACGTTGACAGAGATGTAAACAACAAATCCTGAAGGGACACAAAGCTGCATGCTCACCAGAAGGTCTGTTTTCCTTACAAGTCACAAAGGAACCTTGAAAGTACGTGTGAGGCATGGAAAACTCAGGAAGAGCTATGAGTATGATATCTGAATTAGAAATAAGCAAAAAGGAAAAGAAAAAAGTGGGAAGTGCATGAATCAGTGGAACTAAGCATCTATTTTAATGTCTTCCACAAATAGCAGCAGCTTTCTCTTCAAACACTGATTCACAAATTTTGCTTAGTACAGTCTTCCTTCCGTATATTGAGAAGTGGTCTTGACACTTTGAACAGAAGAAGTCTCAGTGGAATCCTGCGAATGAGCTCTTACTGAACTGTAACCAATTTAAAACTGCTGAAGATTGTTACCGGCTCATGAGAACATTAGAAAACGTGGCAAATCTCAGTTAATAAGGAGATAAGCAGAGGCACCTGGGTGGATCAGGTCTTGATCTCAGGATCCTGGGATCGAGTCCCACATTGGAATCCCCACTCAGTGTTGAGTCACCTTCTCCCTCTGCCTCTGCCTCCCCCTCTTCACCACTGTACTTGCATAACATTGTTAAAAAAGAAAACAGAGAAAAGGAGATGAGGTAAAAGGCACGTTTTGAAGATATTATTGATGAGTTTCCTTCTAATGAAGACCAGAAAGGATAAATAAAACAATCCCTGTTTTCCTTTTAAATCTAACTCTAAAAGAAGGAAAGGTTTATGGAATCAGGTACCTGTCAAGTGTTCACTTGTTTTCCAACTACTGTAACGTTGTTGGAAACAATAAACACTGAAAAGTAATAAAAGCATAGTTCAGTACAGGACAGTCTGTGCTTTTACCTGGGGCACTGGGTCTAGCAAATCTCAGAGAGGGGGATCCCAGCTCCTCCTTCTAGAAGGTCCTGAAGGTCAGTGGTTCCTGCATTCCTGTCCCAACCCAATGTAGCTCCAGTTCCTCTGAAGCTGAGTCACGATTTCACCCAGAAGCAAGTCGGCATCGGTAACAAGACCAACCACAGCATTTCTGACGTGGTGTCCCCTAACCTCTCAATCCAGAGACCCCTGAGTAAAATAGGGTCTTTTCCAGTGCCCTCAGGGACAATGAGGACCAAACCCTGGGAAGTGCCCCAATATGTAAGCACCTGTACTTCCCACCTACCAGCACGTCCCGGAGAAGCTCCCAGAGCCCCCTCCTCAGCACTCAGCCAACACGGCATCTTCTGTGTCACACCTCAGGAGGCAACAAGTTGCTGCAAACCCCCCACAATCTCCCTAGGGCGTGGGGGAACCGGCTGGAAATACAGCTCTGGCTCTCTAACCCTTGGCAGTGAGACTGGAGCTACATCCCTCAGCAGCTACAGAAGCCCTTCCTGCTGAGGCCCCTTGGGTCCGAAAAGCCAATGGCGCGCCCTCTGCTGGCCATGGCTGCACACGCAGAGAACCCGCCCCCTTTCTGTTGGAGGTGCACAGGCTCCGTCTGCTGGCCACCCTGGGAATCCCGGCAATGCTGCAAGTCATGGCATCTCAGCTGGAAGGTCAGAGGGTGCTTTCTCTCTCCCTGACAGATCCTGAGGCTGGGCCCCACAACCCCATGCAAAAAGAGGTGCGCCTATCTTCCCAAGTGAAACGGCCTCTGCACAGCTCAGCCCCAGAGAGGTCTGAGCTGTGGGCTCAGGGAAATCTGATGTCCAGGATTCCCACCTTCTCTGGTCCCAATGCTCAGAGCACCTACCTAGACCTCCTCCACCATGGTCCATGCTCCACCTCCACACACCTAGACCAGCAACCTCTCTTCATCCTTGAACTTCTTCTTTGTCTCTGCTTCTCTCTACCCTGTCTCCCTCACTTCTTCTCCCTTGCTAGCACTTGCCCAATCCCCCCCACACTCCCTCAGAGTCTCACCCTGACAATCTCTATCACCCTGCAGACCTTCAGGCCTTCCACTCTCTGCAGCTCTGTCCAGGAACACCACAGGGAACCACCTCTCCTGTCTCCCCCTCTCTCCTGCCCTCATTCGGCCCAGGCACTGCCGCAGGGCGTGACAATCCCATTTATAAAGGCTGTTCAGGCTGACCCTGACTGCTGCAATGCAGTTACCAGCTGCTCCTGGGCAGCATGTGGACAGAATGACCTTGATACTTTGGTGGCCCAGCCATGACCTCAAAGCTGCTGGAGGACGGCTGCGTCCATGACCTGGGAAGAAGGAGGGCTTTGCAGGATGCAGCAGCTCTGCTGCAGAAGGGATTGGCAGAAAGGGCCTAAAAGCTGACAGAAGCAAACACCCAACTCCTCCTGCTGCTGAGGAAGGGATGGGTCTCCTGTCATTGACCTCTGCCCTCCCCATCCCTTCACAGGGAACTGTGGGAGGACTGTGGGGCATCATGGGTCTTACCAAGAAAACTGTCACCATATGCTCCACTCAAGGCCCCCCTGTAGTTGGGGGGCAGCTGGTAAGGTGAAACCACTGCACAAAACCTGGATTAATGCAGGGCCTCCAGGTTCTCAGCGCCTCACCAGCTTCTCAGGGCCTCTCCAGACACTTCATTGTCTGCCATCACAGCAGACCACTGCCTGGGGACAGCCACCTGTCTTGCTGATCACTACCCCCCTAAACTAGCAGGGTCCATGTGCTCAAGAGGATCTGTCACCAGAGTTAATACCAAAGCAGTGGATCTAAATTCAAGCTGGGCACCTCCCCAGAAGGATTCCTGGGGTCTCTTGCAGTAGAGGTACCATGAAGGGTAATCTTGCTCTATCCTCCATCACCCCACGGCTGCCAGGGTGTTATCTGTGTCTGAAGGCTTCACCCTGTGCACTCGAAGGAGAGGGACTTTGGTCCTCCTGAAGGCAGACGCTGACACAGAGACAGAACTGTGAATGGTTTATTGGGGGGATACCAGGAGAGACAAAGCACAGGGGACAGGATGGGCAGGGAAAGCATTCAGACCACCAGGCAGAAAGCATTCATATCTTTACTAAATATAAACTCATTGGAGCCTGGTTGTTGGAGGTCAAGGAAGTCTTCAGATTACAAAGTGATTAGCCTGTAAGACAAAAGGATTTGGGTTAGGACAATGGGACCTTCTGTTTTCCCAAATGCTCTCTGCCTCCCATAGTGTATCTGAGGCCTTGGAGCAACACTTGAGTGTGTGGCCGCCTCTGCGAGTCTATTCATAATAGACAGTAACTGTCTTTACATCTCACATATAATTCTGTGATTGTACCCATTCTCTTAACTATCTTTTACATTTAATAGAAAAAGGGGGCTCTTTGCCTTGACTTTGAAATGAGAATTGCCACTACCTGGGTGAGGTGTTACACTCTTAGTGTATTTTGTGGACTTAAATGAACATATTTTGACACTCATCGGCATGGAGCTATTTTCCTTTAAACGTGAGAACAGTGAATGGTCAGAGCCCAGACACTTTGCCAATTATTTATTTTTTCTTTTTGAGACAGAGACTGCGAAAGAACAAACTTGTGAGCGAAGAGGGAAGGGAAAGAAGGTGAGAGAGAGAGAGAATCCCAGACAGGCGCCACACTCAGCACCGAGCCCGACTTGGGGCTCAATCTCAGAAGCTCGAGATCATGACCTGAGCAGGAATCAAGATTCTGCTGCTTAACCGACTGAGCCGCCCAGGGGCCCCTGCAGGTTCTTTACGTACTTCAACTCCTACTGCTCTACTGACCTCAGAATCCAGTATGCTCTATCACAAATTTAAAAAAGGCTGAGGCCCAGAGAAAGCCCCACTGAGAGCTGGTATTTGGGCTGAGAAATCAGGAACACAGGCAAATCCGCAGGACACTGGGACTGAAGTCCCGGGGAAGGTGCACGGCCGGGGAAGGTGCACGGCTGCAGGAAGATGCAGAGACCTGGTGACAGGGCTCCAGCTAGAGCGGCTCCTGGTCAACAAGGACTCCCCCACTAACACTCTGTCTCAGGCTAAGGGGAGGGCAGCCACCCTTCACCGGTTCTCGGTCCTGTCTTCACGTGTTCTCAATGGGGGACATAAAGTCAGCCAGGCAAGAATCCCCAAAGACCATGTTAAATTTCCCAAATCTCCACGAGTCTTTCACATGGTTCAGAGCCTTCAGAAATTCAGGGAAACAATGCTCTTCACAGACCCTTGAGTGAATGGCTTCATGGCAAAAACGACATTCTGAGACAAATAACGGCGTGATCCACACTGTGTGAGTGAACACATGCAGCAGTTGGTGTGGACCGCCTGGTGTCCTCACACTCACTCTCAAGCTGCTGGCCTGCCGGGAACATCCTCACCCTCCCTGAGAGAAGCCCAGGCTCTCCCTGAGCACCTCCAGGCTTCTTGGCACCCACAACCTCCTGTTTCTGTGTGACTCGGGGCTCCCTCCCTTCCTTCTGGACACATCTCTAGTTCTTCCCTTATACAGAACGCACCGTCTATGTCCTTTCATCAGTGTGTCCCTCCCTTCGCTCAGACACACACCCTCAATTCCTCACATTAAGAGCAGGCCTCATCCCTCCCAGAGCACAGAGTGTCGTCTCTGTACCATCTGCGCATGCACACCTGCTGTGCCCAGCTATCAGAGAAGGGCAGCTCTCTGTCACCACAAGGGACCTGACAACCCCCTCAGTGTGACTGGAAGACAAGGTCCATCAATTCTATCTACAGAACAACTGGATTAAAGTTGCCATGTCCATAGCAGCCTTCACTCCGTCATGACATGAGAGGCCTGTGGGCAGCACCGCTGGTTCTTGTGGAGGACGCTCCAGCATCCGTATCTGACACACGCCATAGAAAAGACAGAAGCTTCTCCCCCTGGAAGTGACTGAGCAACATTCCAACGAACCCTCCACACCAGCCACCAGCATCGGCCACTGTTTCTCGTTCTCGCCTCCCAGACTAGACAAGACATTTCCCACAAGTTTCCAGACTGCACAGGACAAGGGCAGACCCCTACACTAATGATCAATGAAGGGACCACAGCCCTGTGAAAGGGGTTTACACAACTAAGGAAATGACAGCTCAAACTCTACACGCTGCAATTGAAGTGAGAGGTGTTTCATCCCTCCCAGAACGACATATGCGGATGCTGGATGTGCACGATGTAAGAGACAGATGTCTGCCATTGTGCAACGGAGACACTTCCTTCCCAACAAAGGCACTTGCCCACTGCTCAGTGCGTGCAAACAGCTAGGAACACGCACGTGTGTCCTGAGGAACTTCAGAATATTGCTGCGTCCCCAGCCCGGTTTCCCCTTGAATGTCAAGCCCTGAGCACAAACGATGCCTTTGCTCCACCAACACAACCTCAGGGTGATGATCTGGAAACAGAGACACCTGTAAGCTCCCCACAAAGACTTGTCCCTTTGAACAGGAAACGACACCACACGTGGACCTCAGGAGATACCCAACAGACACAGGTCAGGACACTGTGCTGCCCAGAGAGGAACAGGACTCCAGAAACGGGTATAACTGAAAACACCCCAGTATTTACTTGGATCTTCTCTGGGACCTCCTTGGGCACAGGGCTGCTATTGTCCCCTTGAGCACCACAGGCTTCTGAAAGGGAAGGAAGCCCTAAAAGGGGTGGAGGTGGATTCAGACTGGCGATGACCACACAGGATTCAAGCCAACCCTCTCCCCCGGCCCCAACCTATTCTCCTCTCTCCCTCTGGCGTGTCCTTCGTGTTTCTCACAGGACTCCCCTGACCCCTGTGGAAGGAGAGAACTGTCCCTCACCATCGCGGATATGACCACTCTGCCAAGGGACAGATGTTTCCAGAACTAATCTATAATGCTAAACAACTGGGGCCTCCACACGTGAGAGTGATGTGAAGGTTGTGCTTCATCCAGCCCAGAGCCCAAAACATCATGCCTGTGTAGTGCACCTGGGCAATGCTTCTATGTCTGTCCTCTGTGAAATGTCACTTTTCTTCTCCACGGCAGACACCTGCTGCCCGGTTCTGTATGGTGAACCAGACAGTCCATGAGATGGACGTCCACCCAAAGTGGAGGAATGTTACCATGTCCTCACTCGGGCTTATCATTGCACTGCAATGCCTTGTGGTACCACCTCTCCATCCTCTCCACCGACAGAAGGGGTTCAACTATGAATAAGCTTTACGACTCACGTCAGTTCAGATCATCTCACCATGTGGTGGAGGAACGAGGTGTGGCTGAGGCCCCCATGCCCACCACTGCGGAGGTGGATGAGGAGGAGGGAAGCCTGGTACATTCTGCCCCATGTGGTAGGGCATACGGAGGGGCCCTGGGCAATGAGGAAACACTCTCACACCTCTACTGACCTGCAGAACAGACAAGAAAATATTTTAGTAAAACAGACAAAAGTTGCAACACAAGAAAAGGAACCAAAACAAAGAGCTCTCAGCACCCGGCTCCTTCTCCAATGCCACTTCCAGGAGAGCTGCATCGTGTAGAAAACGTTCATGCCCCTCCCAGCTGGTGCCAGTACAATGAGGGGGGAGAGGGCAATGGCTGTTACAGGAAAAGCCTGTCACCAAACATCACTGCCCATGTCTGCCCATCAAGAAGTAGTTAGTGTCTTACAGTTGAAAAAGGATCATTGCAAACTAGTAAAGCAGCACATTCCAGACACGGAGGCATCAACACCCAGGACAACACTTCCTCTTTCCTCCTCAGCCACCGGAGAAGATTTTGTTTTGGTCAGAATAGAGAGCATGTGACAAAACTAAATGCCCTTTCTCCACAAAGTTTCCGAGCCACTTGAGGGGAATCGTTTGCTGGTAAGTCCCTGACTGTCTCCACGCTGCCTTGCCTCCTGACAAAGGGGTCCTCTACTCTCTACAGTTTCTGTCCATGGCCACAAATACCTTGGGGCCTTGTGGTCTGACAGGGGCACTGGAAAAGTGTCTTCTGAGGACCATGATACCAAAAACCCTTATGTACACTTAGCACCTGTGTTTTTCCTTTTTCCTTTTTTAAGATTTTATTTATTTGACAGACAGAGATCACAAGCAGGCAGAGAGGCAGAAAGAGGGAGGAAGGGAAGCAGGCTCTCCACTAAGCAGAGAGTCTGGTGTGGGGCTTGATTCCAGGACCTAGGATCGTGACCTGAGCCTAAGGCAGAGGCTTTAACCCACTGAGCCACACAGGCGCCCCCTGAGTTTGCCTTAAAAGACAGTCATTTGGAAATTTCAACCTACTGAGTTCCAGTGTAATTTTGTCCATGGGAAATGAAGATGGTAAGGCCATATAAGAGAATTCACAAAAGGGTGTATGCTTCCCGATGGAAAACTCCACACATGTGATGAGAAAAGAAATCAGCTCTCACACTAACTTAGGACCAAATGACCTGCTCCTGAAGCCCAGTTGAAGAGCTGGGAGGCACTGGTCACACAGGTAATCACTGACGTCCCCTTCAGAACGTGTGAGCCAATGTGTGATTACGACAGTGCACCTGAGAGCTTTGACACTTCAAAATACTTGTATAAAGGGTGATAATTGGGCTAGTTCTGCATGGCACGTTTTCCAGCAGAAGTAAAATGGGGATGACTCATGAAACATGCCCTGAGAACATTCCAGACTGCAAAGGAGACAGTATAAAATGCACAGAGAGTTTTCCCCAGTTTCCTTTTGTGAGGATTACCAGACCCATCTATCCCCAGCATGAGCACAACACCAGTGCACCTGAACGTAACCTAAAGGGAGTCAGGCCGGCCAGAGGACTTCACTGTGGAGGGAGGGGTCCTTCTCCCCCAGTTACTTCCCCGGTGTGCGCTGTGGGCAGGCAGGGGTGCACACACACGCACACGCATCTTCCCCACCACCACGTTCCAAGACAGTAGCATAGGTGCCAGAATGGCTACCCGTCCCCTGTGTCTCCCCTAGAAACTGGGGTGAACAGATGCCATGGAGAAAACTACTGTCACCACATGTTAATATAGGTCTGCACCTCGACAGAGACAAGGAGTCTGCTGCCAAGGATAATCAACTCAGGAAAAAACTCCATTCAGTGGCCGAAATTAGCAAGACAGGAAACAACGTGTGTTGGAGAGGATGTGGAGAAAGGGGAACCCTCTTACACTGTTGGTGGGAATGCATGTTGGTGCAGCCACTTTGGAGAACAGTGTGGAGATTCCTCAAGAAATTAAAAATGGAGCTTCCCTATGACCCTGCAATTACACTAATGGGTATTTACCCCAAAGATACAGATGTAGTGAAAAGAAGGGCCATCTGTACCCCAATGTTTATAGCAGCAATGGCCACGGTCGCCAAACTGTGGAAAGAACCAAGATGCCCTTCAATGGATGAATGGATAAGGAAGATGTGGTCCATATACACGATGGAGTATTATGCCTCCATCACGAAGGATGAATACCCAACTTTTGTATCAACATGGACGGTACTGGAAGAGATTATGCTGAGTGCAATAAGTCAAACAGAGAGAGTCAAGTATCATATGGTTTCACTTATTTGTGCAGCATAACAAATAACATGGAGGACATGGGGAGATGGAAAGGAGAGGGAGTTGAGGGAAATTGGAAGGGGAGATGAACCATGAGAGAGTATGGAGTCTGAAAAACAACCTGAGGGTTTTGAATGGGCGGGGGGTGGGAGGTTGGGGAACGAGGTGGTGGGTAATAGGGAGGGCATGTATTGGATGGAGCACAGGGTGTGGTGCAAAAGCAATGAATACTGTTACGCTGAAAAGAAATTTAAAAATAGTGGGAAAAAAATCTGCATTCAGGACAGGCCAGTATCTATGGCTAGGACCACACTTCCCCCATCACGGCAAGCACATAATCTCCTCTGTACATTGAGAACAGACACAATGAGAGGCCATGGGAAGGCTGGTGTCCACGCCTGGAAGCGCAGTCACTCGTGGGTCAAGCGGCAGCCCACCAGCAACCCCCTGACCAGCTCTGCTTCCCTCCCTGACAAGGAGGTGTGCTATGCTGCACAAGGGCTGTCCATGGCTACAGACACCGCTGAGGAGATAGGAGTGTCCGGAGTCCTGCAGAGGCCTGGAAGAGAACTTTCTGAGAGAAGCACGACCCTACGAGTGAGCGAGACCAGCTCTATGATCCGCATCCCCGACATTCGGGCCTCCTTAGCTCAGGCACAGAGCAAATGTATAGTCCTTGGTGCTGAGAACCACTAACGGGCTGATTTGACATCCCCAAATGCAAACCGATGTGTCTGGAGAGCACATGCAATGCTCCCAGGATGGGTCGGGAGAGACGCTATGAGCTGGCACAGCCACCAGACCCCATCAGCACCCGCTCACGGGAGCACAACTGAAACACATGTGAGGGGTGGGCCCTGCGGGGAGTCACCGGGATTCCCTCTTTGGGGCCGCTGCTCCAGGGCGCGTTTTCTACGACACACCTGGAACTTCCAGAGTTCACCATCATCTCACCCAGGGGCCAACTGGAGGGATTCCAGCTCACATCTTCACCCACACAGATGGGACGCACAGGAGGTCACAGCTCACCTTCTCCACTAACACTCAAGCTGCCCAAAGCATGTGGCCCAAGTGTGAGGCAGTCTTGGCTTTTCCCATTTTCCATCTGTGAGGACCTCTGCAGACATCCTCCCAGGTTAATCCTGACCCGAAAACCAAAAATGCTCCTGCTCCCTCAGGAAAACAAACAGCAAGGAGTCAGCCGGACTAGCCAGCTTCACTGTGGAGTGAGATGTCATCCTCCTCGAGTCATTTATACACTCGCACACACACACATGCATGAGGTGAGCATCCTACCATCACGTGCCTCTAAGCATCTACAGCTTTGGGAGGAAGCACGAAATTGCAGATCTCTAACGGAGCAGCCCGGAGGCTCCTGGGTGAACAGCGTGCACTCTGAAAGGGATGATCGCAGGACACACACAACAGCCACAAGGCCAGGACAGGGAACTGTCCACACTGCAATCCTTTTCAGAAACGGACACAACTAAAAACGCCCACGGCACTTACCGTAGCCATCAATGGGTCCCGTTGAGGGCTGGTGCAGCTGTTCATCCTGGGAACAAGTCTAGGTGCTGGATCAGACAAAGGTCAGAGGTTTATTGTGGTTTGCATGCCCTCCATGCCTTCCTCCCCCATCTTGCACTCTTTCTCACACTTGGGTCCCTTATCAGAGGGTTTCACCTGTGACTCAAGTGACTCCTTTGCGAAGAGAGACACCAGTCACTTGACTCTTGTGGGAGACACTCCAGGGCCCTGGTTCCAGGGTTTCCGTAAGTAAACCATCACGTGTGGACAGGTAGGGGAACAACTGGCTGGAAATCAACACTAAAATTGGGGTGCTCAACACACATCAGGCAAGATCACTTTTTCTTCATAGACTAAACATCTAAGTGAGAATATCCTTGTGTGGGTGCCATCCCCAAACCCCAACATGAACGGCCCACGTTCTCTTCTCAGGCCACAGGTGGATGGTTCATTTGTCCATCCTGCAGATGAGACCTAGCATGTGTGCCTGGCCAACAAATAAACATTTCAGGGAAGAAACAGACTTTGACATTTGTATAGTCACGAACAAAGAAAACATAGGCAGATTGAGCAATAAAGCTATGGCATTGCACCAATAACGTGAGAGGAGTAAAATATGTTTCATTGCTGAATATGGTTTTATAGATTACAAATAAAACAAAAATATAGGAACCTCCATAACGAGTTAATAATTGCCCTTTTTCAAATAGTCTTTTTTTTTTTTTTTTTTTTTTTTTGGCCAAGTCTTGACCACTGAGTCAAGGTGGGAAGGGCGCTCAGCTCCCACCTTCTCAGGCTCAGCTCTTCCAAAGGAGGTAGCAGATGGGAAGGTGTGGAGTGGCGTGAGCTCCACCTGTCACAGGGGCTAGTGTCCTGCTGCCGGGGGGCATATAAGGAAAGCACCCTCTTGTCACCCCTTCAGACAACCTTCAGGCTTGTGATTCTCTCCAGGACACACAGCGATCACCCACAGCAACGGGAAGGACACCGTGTGGTTTCACAGCAGAAATCAGACTGCTGCATTTCATGTCGTGCTCCCTACCTTGCCACACAGGCTTCTGCAACATAGGCCTTCCCGGCATCGGTTCACGCCTCATGGATCCCCCAGACATCATCTCCCTTTCCATCATGCATAGTCTTGAACACAGAAAAAGAAAGGACATCTCTAAGAATTACAACACCACGTCCTCTCCTAGGCACTAAACAGCAGAGCCGTCACCTCTGCAAACACCCGTAAAAACGCACGTCAAACTCTCACACCTGTATTTCAGGTAGGCGTTCTCCCTGCTCTGCTGCATCATCCTTGTTTCCCAATATCGAGCCTTCATCTGTGGGAGAAAAACACACCCACATTCAGTTGTGCCCGACTGTGCCCCAAACGAAGATGAGGAAAAAGAAAACACTTAGCCAGTTAGCCAGAGCATTCCTCTCCTGAACTGCGATCTGAAAAAAGCCAACACACCCAAAGCCCATGTTCAGGGCTCGAAGGACCACTACCATCACCTGCAGGGGGCGCCAAGGGGTCAGTGTGTCGGACACAACTCAGGTTACCTTGTGATTGAAGGTGAGCTTGGACTCCTGCAGCTGATCTTGCATTTCTTCCACTTGTTGTCTGTGAGGGACAATTGTTTGCATCAGACAAAACCCAACACTGGGTGTGATTTTCAATCATCTGCCCACGTGGCCATCCTCCTCTGATCTGTCCCCTCATACAATGGATCCTGACACAGGAAACACTTTCAGCGGACTATCACTGGACAGTAGGATCAAAGCTATTGTTACAGCCTTTCCTTAATCGTTTTTCTTTGCCTGCAGGTTCAGAATTGACATAATTTCTTTACCTGTTTTCAATCTTTCCCTCAGTTATCAGATGACAAGTGTCTTTGGTCATGAAGCTCTATTCTCCTTTAACTCTGTCCTCGCCATGGTTCCCAGGGTTGCAAAGACCAGCGCCATCAGATGGCACTACCGTGTTTATGGCTAGGACTCATCCGAGGACAAACTGCTTTCCTCAAGATACCACCCCAAGGACACTGCAGTGGAGCCAGTTTCCACAGAGTCAGGCCAACACTGGGGATCAGGACGTGTTTAGTCACATAATTGTTTTGTGCCTTATCTTTCTGTGTCTGTTAATTCTTTCTGGATACATCCTCTGAATTTTGGGGTATATTACTTAATTGAGTCCTCAAAATGTACAAAGATTAAAAATCCAAGGGATGGGAGGAGTTAAGATGGTGGAGAAGTAGCAGGCTGAGATGACATCAGGTAGCAGGGGATGAGCTAGATAGCTTATCAAACCATTCTGAACACCTACAAATCCAACAGGAGATTGAAGAGAAGAAGAGCAACAATTCTAGAAACAGAAAATTGACCGCTTTCTGAAAGGTAGGACCCACGGAGAAGTGAATTCAAAGCGATGGGAGGATAGACCCCGGGGGGAGGGGCCGGCTCCCAGCAAGCGGCAGAGTAACGGAGCACAAAATCAGGACTTTTAAAAGTCTGCTCCACTGAGGGACATCGCTCCAGAGGCTAATCCGGGGTGAAGCCCACGCGGGGACAGCATGGCCCCAGGTCCCGCAGGGTCAAAGAAGGATCGGCGGTGTCTTAGTGTCGCAGAACTCACAGGTATTAGAGTGGGAAAGCTGGCTACAGAGACAGAGCCGAGGAGTGAGCTCTCAAATTGGGGTTACCTTGAACCGTAATCCATGCATGGCACAGGCTTCTGCTCTGTGAGTGGGGTCCCCATAAGATCCGGGAAGACGCCCCCGGAAGAGCTCAGGGATCTAAGGGGTTCGGAGACTCCAGGTGGAGCTGTGTGCCAGAGACAGAGATGCTTGGTCACAGGCTGGGTGAGCTCATAGCGCAGCCAGAGGCCAGGAAGACGGGAGTGGTTGAGTGCTGAGGGTGCACTGGGGAGTGGGGCCCTGAGCTCTCAGCTCCTCCAGCCCATAGATTGGGAGGCCGCCATTTTCATTCCTGTCTTCCGGAACTCTACGGAAAGTTTTCAGAGAACAAAACCTCCTGAAAGCGAACCGGAGCAGATTACTTAGCCTGGCCCCTGGAAAGGGCAGTGCAATTCCGCCTGGGAAAAGACACCTAAGAATCACTACTACAGGCCCCTGCCCCAGAAGATCAACAAGAAATCCAGGCAAGACCGACTTCACTTACTAAGGAGAACAGTGGAATTGCAGAGGAGGAGAAAGCAAAGCACGGAATTCATGGCTTTCTCCCCAAGATACTTTAGTCTTGCAAAGTTATTTTTTTTATTTAATTTTTTTTCTTCTGCTAATTTTTTAAACGTTTACCCTTTCCTCTTATAGCTTCTGAAAACTAGTTTATCTTAAAAATTTACTTTTCATTTAAAAAATATTTATTGAACCTTCATTATTATTATCATATTTTATCCTTCTTTGTATCTAACTTCAGTTTTTGTATACACATAGGGTTTTCCTTCTAGAAAATTTTGGGTACAACTTCTTCTAATGGATCAAAATACACCCTAAATCTACCACCGGTCTTGTTCTAGTCTCCAGCCTGAGCAAATTCTTTCCACTTTCTTTTCTTTATTCTCCAAGCCAACTTATCTATCAACTCCTTTTTTAGAAATTAATTTTTTATCATCTTAATAGTCATATTTCATCTCTTCATTGTGTTTACCCTTACATATGTTTTTCATTCTTTAAAATATTGGGAGGTAATTTCTTCTAAGAGACCAAAATACACCCAAAATTAAGTGAGTGACCCTGTTCTAGTCACCAGTCTAATATGTATATATATTTTTTCTTTTTTATATTTTTTCCTTATTTGTTTTCTTTCTAAATTTTTTTTCCTGAACTTCTTTTTACCCCCTTTCTCGCCCCCCCCCCCCATGATATGGGGTCTCTTCTGATTTGGTTAAAGCACATTTTCCTGGGGTCTTTGCCACACTTTTAGTATTTTATTTGCTCCTTCATATATTCTTATCTGGACAAAATGAGAAGGTGGAAAAACTCACACACATAAAAAAGAACAAGAGGCAGTACTGAAGGCGAGGGACCTAATCAATACGGACATTGGTAATATGTCAGATCTAGAATTCAGAATGATGATTCTCAAGGTTCTAGCTAGGCTCGAACAAGGCATGGGAGATATTAAGGAAACCCTGTCCAGAGAAATAAAAGCCCTTTCTCGAGAAATAAAAAAACTACAATTGAACCATGTTGAAATCAAAAAAGCTATTAAAGAGGTGCAGTCAAAAATGGAGGCTCTTACTGCTAGGATAAATGAGGCAGAAGAAAGAATTAGTGATATAGAAGACCAAATGACAGAGAATAAAGAGGCTGAGCAAAAGAGAGACAAACAACTATGGGACCACAAGGGGAGAATTTGAGAGATATGTGATACCATAAGATGAAACATTAGACTAATTGGGATTCCAGAAGAAGAAGAAAGAGAGAGCAGAGCAGAAGGTATATTGGAGAGAATTATTGCAGATAACTTACCTGATATGGCAAAGGGAACAAGCATCAAAATCCAGGAGGTGAAGAGAACCCCTCTCAAAATCAATAAGAATAGGTCCACACCCCGTCATCTAATAGTAAAATTTACAAGTCTTAGTGACAAAGAAAATCCTGACAGCACCAGGGGACAAGAAGTCTGTAACATACAATGGCAAAAACATTAGATTGGCAGCAGACTTATCCACAGAGACCTGGCAGACCAGAAAGGACTGGCGTGATATATTCAGAGAACTAAATGAGAAAAATATGCAGCCAAGAATACTATATCCAGCTAGGCTATCACTGAAAATAGAAGGAGAGATAAAAAGCTTCCAGGACAAACAAAAACGGAAAGAATTTGCAAACACCAAACCAGCTCTACAAGAAATAATGAAGGGAGTCCTCTAAGCAAAGAGAGAGCCTAAAAGTTGTACATCACAAAGGAACAGAGACAATATACAGTAACAGTCATCTTACAGGCAATACAATGGCACTAAATTAATATGTCTCAATAGTTACCCTGAACGTTAATGGACTAAGTGCCCTAATCAAAAGACACAGGGTATGAGAATGGATAAAAAAACAAAACCCATCAATATGCTGCCTACAAGAAACTCATTTTAGACCCAAAGACACCTCCAGATTTAAAGTGAGGGTGTGGAAAACAATGTACCATGCTAATGGACATCAGAAGAGAGCTGGGGTGGCAATCCTTACATCAGATCAATTAGATTTTAAGCCAAAGACTTAATAAGACTTAATAAGCCAAAGACTTAATAAGAGATGAAGAAGGACACTATATCATACTCAGAGGGTCTTTCCAACAAGAAGATGTAACAATTTAAATATCTATGCCCCTAATGTGGGAGTAGCCAACTATATAAACCAATTAATAACAAAATCAAAGAAACACATTGACAATAATACAATAATAGTAGGGGACTTTAACACTCCCCTCACTGAAATGGACAGCTCATCCAAGCAAAAGATCAACAAGGAAATAAAGGCCTTACATGACACCCTGGACCAGAAGGACATCACAGATGTATTCAGAACATTCCATCCCAAAGCAACAATACACATTCTTCTCTAGTGCAAATACACAACCTAACCCTACACCTAAAGGAGCTGGAGAAAGAACAACAAAGAAAGCCTAAATCCAGCAGGAGAAGAGAAATCATAAAGATCAGAGCAGAAATCAATGAAATACAAACCACAAAAACAATAGAACAATGAAACTAGGAGCTGGTTCTCTGAACAAATTAATAAGGTTGATAAACCCCTGGACAGACCTATCAAAAGGAAAAGAGAAAGGACCCAAATTAATAAAATCACGAATGAAAGAGGAGAGATCACAACCAACACCAAAGAAATACAAACAATTATAAGAATATATTATGAGCAACTGTGCGCCAACAAATTTGACAATCTGGAAGAAATGGGTGCACTGTTAGAGACAATATAAACTACCACAACTGAGCCAGGAAGAAATAGAAAACCCGAACAGACCCATAACCAGTACAGAGATTGAAACAGTCATCAAAAATCCCCAAACAAAAGCCCAGGGCCAGATGGCTTCCCAGGGGAATTTTATCAAACATTTAAAGAAGAATTAATTCCTATTCTCCTGAAACTGTTCCAAAAAACTGAAATGGTAGGAAATTTTCCAAACTCGTTTTATGAGGCATCACCTTGATCCCCAAACCAGACAAGGATCCCAGCAAAAAACAGAATTAGAGACCAATATCCTTGATCAACACAGATGCGAAAATTCTCACCAAAATACTAGCCAATAGGATCCAACAGTATATTAAAACGATTATTCACCACCACCAAGTGGGATTTATTCCAGGGCTGCAAGGTGGTTCAGCATCCGCAAATCAATTAATGTGATCCAATACATTAAGAAAAGAAAGAACAAGAACCACATGATACTCTCAATAGATGCTGGAAAAGCATTTGACAAAGTACAGCATCCCTTCCTGATCAAAACACTTCAAAGTGTCGGGATAGAGGGCACATACCTCAATATTATCAAACCCATCTATGAAAACCCACCGCAAATATCATTCTGAATGGAGAAAAACTGAGAGCTTTTCCGCTAAGGTCAGGAACACGGCAGCAATGTCTGTTATCACCACTGCTATTCAACATAGTACTAGAAGTCCTAGTCTCACAATCAGACAACAAAAAGAAATGAAACGCATCCAAATCGGCAAAATAGAAGTGAAAGTCTCACTCATTGCAGATGATATGATACTATATGTGGAAACCCCAAAAGACTCCACTCCAAATCTTCTAGAACTTGTACAGGAATTCAGTAAAGTGTCAGGATATAAAATCGATGCACATAAATCAGTTGCATTTCTTTACACAACAACAAGACAGAAGGACGAGAAATTAAGGAGTCAATCCCATTTACAATTGCACCCAAACCATAAGATACCTAGCAATACACCTAAGCAAAGAAGCAAAGAAAGTATACTAGGAAAACTCTAAAGTACTCATGAAAGAAATTGAGGAAGACACAAAGAAACGGAAAAATGTTCCATGCTCATGGATGAGAAAAACAAATACTGTGAAAATGTCTGCTAAGTAAAGCAATCTACACATTTAATGCAATCCTTATCAAAATACCATCCATTTTTATCAAAGAAATGGAATAAATAATCTTAAAATTTATATGGAGGGGTGCCTGGGTGGCTCAGTGGGTTAAAGCCTCTGCTTTCGGCTTGGGTCATGACCCCAGGGTCCAGGGATCCAGCCCCACGTCGGGCTCTCTGCTCAGCAGGGAGCCTGCCCCCTCCCGCCTGCCTGTCTACTTATGAGCTCGCTGTCAAATAAATAAATAAAATCTTAAAAAAGTACACTATTACTGAAACATACATCTATCAATAACTGATAACAACTTGATTATATATAATTACTTTTAAAAAAATTTATATGGAACCAGAAAAGACTTCGAATAGCCAAAGGAATATTGAAAAAGAAAGCCAGTTGGTGGCATCACAATTCTGGAATTCAAGCTCTACTACAAAGCTGTCATCATCAAGATACCATGGTTCTGGCACAAAAACAGACACCTGGATCAATGAAAAAGAAGAGAGAGCCCAGAAATAGACCCTCAACTCTATGGTCAACTAGTCTTTGACAAAGCAGGAAAGAATGTCCAATGGAAAAAAGACAGCCTCTTCAACAAATGGTGTTGGGAAAATTGGACAGCCACATGCAGAAAAATGAAACTGGACCACTTCCTTACACCACACATGAAAACTGACAAAATGGATGAAGGACCTCAGTGTGAGAAAGGAATCCATCAAAATCCTAGAGAGTACAGGCAGCAACCTCTTCGACCTCAACCACAGCAATTTTTCCTAGAAACATTGCCAAAGGCAAGGAAAGCAAGGGCAAAAATGAACTGTTGGAACTTCATCAAGATCAAAAGCTTTTGCACATCAAAGGAAACAGTTAACAAAGCCAAAAGACAACTGACAGAATGGGAGTAGATATTTGCAAACGACATATCAGATAAAGGGCTAGTATCCAAAATCTATAAAGAGTTTAGCAAACTCAACACCCAAAGAACAGATAATGCAACCAAGAAATGGGCAGAGGACATGAACAGACATTTCTGCAAAGACATCCAGATGGCTAGCAGACACATGAAAAACAGGTCCACATCACTCAGCATCAGGGAAATACAAATCAAAACCACAATGAGATACCCCCTCACACCAGGCAGAATGGCTAAAATTAACAAGTCAGGAAATGGCAGATGCTGGCGAGGATGTGGAGAAAGGGGAACCCTCCTACACTGTTGGTGGGAATGCAAGCTGGTGCAACCACTCTGAAAAACAGCATGGAGGTTCCTCAAAAAGCTGAAAATAGAGCGACCCTATGACCCAGCAATTGCACTACCGGGTATTTACCCTAATGATACAAACATAGTGATCTGAAGGGGCACGTGCACCCCAATGTTTATAGCAGCAATGTCCACAATAACCAAACTATGGAAAGAACCGAGATGTCCATCAACAGATGAATGGATAAAAAAGATGTGAGATATATATATATACATATATATATATCTCGGGATACTATGAAGCCATCAAAAGAAATGAACCTTGCCATTTGTGACGATGTGGATGGAACTAGAGAGTATTATGGTTAGCGAAATAAGTCGATGGGAGAAAGACAACTATCATATGATCTCCCTGATATGAGGAAGTGGAGATGCAACATTCGGGGTTTGGGGGGTAGGAAAAGAATAAATGAAACAAGAAGGGATAAGGAGGGAGACAAATCATAAGAGACTCTTAATGTCACAAAACAAACTGAGAGTTGCCGGGGGGAGGGGTGTAGGGAGAGGTTGGTGGGATATGGACATTGGGGAGCGTATGTGCTATGGTGAGTGCTGTGATGTGAGTAAGCCTGGCGATCCACAGACCTGTGCCCCTGGGGGCTAATAATACATTATCTGTTTATAAAAAAATTTAAAAATTAAAAAAACAAAACAAAAACAAAGGAACAGGTTTTTCAGGAGCCACTATATGTAGTGTCTGAACTTACCTGTACTTGTCTATTTCTTCTTTGGCTACTTTCAGATTTTCATCGGCCGCTGACAGCTCATTCTTGGCTGCATTCAGTTCATAAAGTGTCTCTTCTAGTTTCCTAAGATGGGAAAGGTATATACATTGTCCAGTAGCCAAGGTCCTGAATTTCTGCCATTTATCCTCCCAGCACACTTGTTGGCCTATGTTGGAATGTCTCCACTAAAAGCACAGATTGACAACACAACAGGGAAATGAATGAAGGCCCCATTTAGGGTTAAAGAAAAACCGAACTCTGGTTGCTGGCCAAGCTCCATGCAATCGGGGCTGTCTTTATACTTCTCTACTTTAATTCACTCACCATGTCATCAAATAACATTGCACTTTGTGCCTTCTTGGAGTATGTCTTTGGTTTGAGATGGTGAAGGCTCATTTCAATTCAAAGTGAAAAGCCAAGCCTGACAAGCTACACTCATTAGGATGAAGCACGGGCCCCAGCATTAGTCTCACCTCCGTGGGGAGCCCTGATCCTCAGACAAAGGCTGGGCCCCACACAGTCAGTCAGCCCAAGGAACCTTCCAGAATATGGCTTCACTGGCATGGAAACTCACTCCCACACATCTCTAGGCTTTAGAAGTACAACCCCTGGCCCCACATGAAAGATCCTCGTGTAGGAAAAGGCCAATCTTAGTGCCGAAAATATGTCCTCTAATAATCCATGTGAACTGTCACATACACAGGGAACATACTTCAGATGCAAAACTGTCAGCTCCATTGAGACAACCTTCTTCTTCTTTTTTTTTTTTTTACAGATTTTATTTATTTATTTGACAGAGAGAGATCACAAGTAGGCAGAGAGGCAATCAGGGACAGAGGGGAAGCAGGCTCCCCGCTGAGCAGAGAACCCAAAGCAGGGATGGATCCCAGGACCCTGGGACCATGACCTGAGATGAAAGCAGAGGCTCTAACCTACTGAGCCACCCAGGTGCCCCGAGTCAATCTTCTTGAACAAGACCAAGTTCATGGATGGCGAAGGCAGCAAACAGCAATGCTTAGAAAGGTTGGTTTGCTGTGCCGCCCTTGACTCTTTTGTTCATGGTGTTGATACACAGGTTTCAACTGGACACTTGTCAAGAATCTCATGCAGAAAGACTCAGAAACAGACAAAAGCTCTAGAAAGAGAAGGACATGAGCATCTGCTTCTGGTCTCTCAACTACCCTTCAGCAAATGTCTTCTGGAGCGGCAGTCAATGTGTGGCTGAGGGATGTGGTGTTGAAGAGAGAAAGGTGGTCAGGACACTGGACCTGCCCCAAGAAGAACCTACCAATGAACACAACCCAGGTGCCTGTGAAAGAGAGCGACCCCCATCCCTGGAGTCGGAAGGAATAACAAAAACCTGAGTCTGCAGGGAAGACAGGGAATTTCAACATGAATGAGGGACTCCAACATCCTGATTTCCTGAGAAACAAAAGGAAACACTGGATAAGAGAGCGAACTTGTAGTGAATGCACCCAATTTCTGAAGAGCACATGAAGAAACACGAGAACCAGATGGAGAAGAAGGAAGCACAGGAGAAAGAAAGCCTGGAAGTGGGAGCCAATCTCCCCAGGACACATCAGTGAATTCTGGAACAGGCGAGTGAATACACAGTAAATGAACAAGTAACCTTTTGGTGACAGGTTGGAATGCAACAAGTGAAGTTCCAGTCCAGCCAGCAAAGATGAGACTTAGTGAAACTGCAGGCTTTGGTTGGGATCCGGGAGAGTTACACCTAGAAAATCATGTGGAGGGGCACCAAGATGGCTCAGTCATTAAGTATATGCTTAAAAGTATTTGGTTCAGGTCATGATCCCAGGGTCCTGCAATAGAGCCCAACACTGGACTCCCTGTTCGGCAGGAAGCCTGCTTCTCCCTCTCCCACTCCCCCTGCTTGTGTTCTCTCTCTTGCAGTGCCTCTCTCTGTCAAATAGATAAATAAAATCTCTTTTAAAAAAAGAAGAAAGAGAAAATCAGGTGGACAGGGAATACGCTGGCCTTCTTAGGGATTCGCCTTGAGTGAATGATCTCAGTTGTACACCAGATGAAGGGACCCAGTATTATTGGAGGCCCAGCCCACTTTCCACAAAGAAACTTTCCCTGTTTCTGCAGGAAGAGAATTCCATTTTTCTCTCCACATTCTGGACCCAAGTCTCATGCTGAACAAGAAATGGACCTGATGCAGGAGTGGTAAGAGCACATGATGAGAGTGAAACTGAAAAGACAATGCAGACTGACCCAGAGGGGATCCAGGTATCAATGTGATTAATGTTGGTACCTTTCCCCTTCTACTCCAACGAATCACACAACAACGTGGGGCAAGTCGTTAGAACAGAAAGGAAAATGCAGGTTACACAAATCAAGATCGGAAGGGCAGGCACAATTCTACAGCACGCATTTGGCAAAAGTACTCTAAGATCCAATTACAGAAGATCCAAATACAGTTCTCTAGACTTGCCGCCACGTAAATTCATACAATGGTATCTGGGACAACACAGCAGTAGCTTACTCTTCTGCAGTCAGTTTTCGTCTTTCAGAGAATTCCACCACCACATCCAATTTCTTCTTTAGCAGGATAAGTTCTGCTTCTTTAGCTGTTTTCTGAGAACTCAGGGCATTACACCGGCCTTCCAGGAACTTTTTACTTTCTGTAAAGGATGAGTTTGCTTTTGTGTGTTTGTGCCATGACCTGAGAACTTGGTTTTGATGAGGAAAGGAGAAGGGCAAGACTGTGAAGGCAGGAAGGCATCTTTCCCTGCCCGAGGCAAACTCATGGTCACCATATGGAGATTTCTTCCCCCAAAACAACATACCTTTCAGTTCGTGGTTTTTGGATGTCAAGGCTCTCAGCTCTTGATCCCCCAATTCATCTTGGGCCTTTAAAACAGATTTGAGAAAAGACATATGAGGGCACCTAACAGGACAGGCTCATGGAGGGCAACAAAGAAAGCCCTTGAGGCATAAATGGAATAAGGAGAAAGTAAGGAAACTAGTTCATGTCAAAAAACACACAAATGGCTTTCTTAGTGGAACAGATATAAAATAATCTTCTACTATACAATTGGGCTTGCTATCGCCCTTCATCGCTCATGTATTTTGTGGGATTTTCTACATAACTTGGAGGGCAGCGCTAAATGATGTGATGAGGACCCAGCTGTGAAATAAACCATACTTCCTAGACCTTGAAATAGCAAACCTCATCGGGGTGGTCGTAAGTGAAATCACAGCTCACTGCTCTGTAGGAGTTGCAGTTCCTGGACGCCCACGCTCTACTGCGTAAACAGCACAGGAGCACGCTGCACTCACCTCACCCAATAAACGAAAAGCCTCCCAAGCCACATTATAGGACAACTAACACCTAACTCTTACCACATCCACATTCTGGATATTCTTTTCTCTCTCAGCTTGAAAGAGAGCCTGTTTACACTGAAGCCTGTCCTTCAAATGTTCATTAATCTCTTCCACCTTTTTGATGTTCTCCTTCAAGAAAATATATTGAAATATATATATATATCTATTGAATGAGTAGCAATGATTCATTGCTTTGGACACCTGGGTTGCACCTGGGTGGCCCAGTCTGTGGAGTGTCTGACTCCTGCTTCCGTTTGCCTCAAGTCCTGATCTCAGGGCCATGGGATTGATTCCTGCATCAGGCGACACACTCAGCACAGTGTCTGCTTAGCATTCTGTCTCTCTCTCCTTCAGACCCCCTCCCCTCACTCTATCCTTCTCTCAAAGCAATCAATCTTAGAAATTAATAATAATAATAATAATAAATAATAATAATAATAATAATATTTCATTACCTTTACTTCTGTTTTTAGAACACAATTCAGGCAAAGAAAGGATTCTTACTTTCAATTTATGTACTTCAGCAAGGGAAAGCTTATGTTCTCTCTTAGTTTCTGATTGCTTCTTTGCTTCTTTTGCTTTCCTGACCTATAAAACATATGAAAAAGGAATCAGAATTCCAAAATAGCATGTTGGAGAAATCTATCTTTGTGACTCCTTTCACAAAGACAGAGGCAGTGCGCTACATTTGTGAAGCTTCTCTTACTCAAGGACCGCTTCTGGATCGCACAAAATAGATTAATAGAATGAACTACCAGAGGGGGAAGTAACCAAAATGAAATCACAAAAAATATTTGAAAGGGCACACATACCTTCTCCTCCCAACACGCTATTTTTTTTTCAAGGTCCCTGTTTTCCTTTTTAAAGTCATCAATCTTCTTCTTTATTTGGTCTAAAGTAACTGAAAGGAGAAAAAAGAATTTTAAGATAATTAGCAAAAACAGTGACATTGAATAAACCCACTGTGTTAGCACCAGAGAGCATTCTCTGACACTTGGGTGTCACTAACTTGCTAGCATTCCCAGTGTGCCTCAAGAAAGCAAGTTGTAGCAGCATTTGAAACCTAAGACTTTCTATATCAGTGAGATTCCTACTTAAAATGTTTTTCAAACATAGAGAAAGGCAATCGAATGTCTTCTCATTTTTCTCTATCTGTAAGCACCATTTTTGGAAAATCCAATCCCTGCAAATGCTCATGTCATTGCCAGAGCTGTGACAGAAAAATCGAGCATCCTATCAACGAACATCTCTCTCCTCCAATAATTCAGATACAAAATCAGGTCCCTGCACACAACCCAAAATGAGCAAATCTATCTTTTGGTCCTGCTCAGTGCCACGTCCACTTCCAGGTCCTACTTGGAATTCCACACAAGGAAAACTCAAGATGTCAGGTGAGTGACAACTCGCATGCCTTCAGAGAATTTCTGCTGCTCACAGATCGCCTTTCATGAACCCCAGGCTGGGGGCTCTGGAGGACAAGATCTCTGCTATAAACACACTTGGGTAACAATCTCCACATTACACAGAGTCTCTGGAGGGCCTGGATAATGCACACACCCGAGAAGACAAGCTTTTTTCATCACAACAGGAGAATGTTACCCTCTACCCTTACAGGAAAACAACACTCAAGAGGAGCCTGATCACAGCTGCATAACACATGTAAGGTCTAGAACACAGACTCCTCTAAGAGCCAATTGATTCTCTCATCTTGGGGCACCTGGGTGGCTCAGTTGGTTAAGGGTCTGCCCTCTGCTGGGGTCAGGACACCGGGTCCTGGGATCGCATCCCACATCCAACTCTCTGCTCAGCGGGGAGCCCAATTCTCCCTCTCTGTCTGCCTGCCACTCCGCTGCTTGTGCGCGCGCTCTCTCTCTCTCTCACTTTCTGTCAAATGAATAAACAGAATGTCTTAAAAAATAATTCTATCATCTTTCCTCAAAGTGCAAACTTCTATTCTGGCCCACTGTGATCGCTCTCCTGCTCTGAGACCTCTCTTCTCACCAGCAGCACTGCCGCACTCACAGCGATGAACAACGACATTCGAAAGTTTCCTAAGAGCCAGTCGGCCACCCAGGCCGTCAACAGCCAGCACCACGGAATCACCACAATCTAGGTGCCCCAGGCACTATCCATTATCCCCGCTGGCACAGGCTCTATTCCATTCATTCTCCCCTGGCAGGAAAGGCTCCCTCCACTTCAGACTCAAAACCACCATTTAATCCTCTCCTGTGACACACGCCCTGCATGGAAATATCTGCCTCCTTCTCTAAGTGTAGCGTGTTTGCTAGACTCAGAGAGTTTTCTCCTCTTGACATTTCACCAAGAGCCAGCTCATGGTGAAGTACTCACTCCAGATTTCAGACTGTGATCCTCACTTGCCTCCTAAACATCTCTCTGCAAAATTACACCTTGTATTCTCCCTAGTCCCACCAGGTGTTCCTCGTCCTGGTCTCTTAGAGATGGCAACTCCCTCCAAACTGTCACTTAGACTCCACATGGGGAAGAGAACCATTTTCAAGACATAACAAGTCAGTGTGACATCAGAAGTCACCATATTTATCCCTCATCAAATTATGCCCACATCAAACACCGATACTGAGAATTTTTGGTAAAGAAACTGAAGCCGAAAATCTTACCTTCATATTGTCGAGGCTTTATCTAAGAGAGGAAGAAACAAAGATAAGCTGGATGTCAAAACATATTACCAGTAAAAATCTATAGTTCAGATAAATACCGCAATTGTAATTAAAGGTATTACAATAATCACTGTGCCTACCAGAATAAATTCACAGGATTAAAAAAGAAGACAAACTTAGAACTTCCTGATTACATCATCATTGTTCACAATCCATTTCTGATAAAGAGCACACGTGTGTTTAGCTTATTTTTGACCCCTAATTCCATTCACATTGTAGTCAATGAATGTTCAACCTATTCAATTTTGACAAGGGATCATGCAGACATTGAAAAAAATCCATTAATTCATCATTTCCCTAGTTTTATTTATGTTAGTCACCACAAAGGCTGTCTTTAGTTTTTTATGTAGTGTTCCAGGATGCCCTGTTTGCGTATAACACCCAGTACTCCATGAAATACGTACCCTCCTTAATACCCATCACCAGGCTCCTCCCACCCCTCTCCTCTGAAACCCTAAGTTTGCTTCCCAGAGTCCATAGTCTCTCATGGTTCATCTCTCCCTCTGAATCCCCCCCGCCAAATCATTTTCCCTTCCTTCTCCAAATATTCTCTACGCTATTCCTTATATTCCACAAATAAGTGAAACCACGTGATAACTGACTTCCTCCAGTGGACTTATTTCACTTAGCATATTTCCCTCAATTTTTTGCAACCCAGTATCTGCACTGAAGTACAAAACCTGCAACTTTTTTAAAATCCTGAAAGAAAGAAAATGGAAGGAAGGAGGAAAGAAGGAAGGCAGGCAGGCAGGCAAGGGAGCAAAGGCTTTGTCAAGGATATGCCTCTTTCCTTCTCTACAAAGCTTTCCTGAAACCGTAAAAAGAGTTGGCTGTTCGCTGAATTCACACACAGTCACAGCCCATCAGGTGCTATGAAGTTTCCCAGACTGTTTCAAACGCGGTGTCATCAAAAAGAAGTAAAAGCCATAGGATGAGAAAAAGAGTGGCCCATGACGAGAGATGAAGCGTAAGCCACAACAGAAATGACAGCTGATGTTTTCAAAAAGGGGAGTCAGGCAATTCAGATTCGAGTCACCCTGATGTTATTATAGCTCAATAACATCGAGGCAAGACCTCATTTTGACACCATTAACATATTTCCTCATTCTAAAACTTCACAGGATGATGAGAGTTTGGGGCCAATCTCCAAATCTTGCCAGGATATTGGAGTATCACCATGCTATCAAAAAAACCAGTCATAGTATGTTGTTGGGGAGAGTACATCAGGGGAGGGCAATCAGAAAGCCATGGTTGTTCCTTTAATTTCCCATGTTGGTTAGGAACCTCTGAGCTCCCCTGGCCCATGTCACCAGCCCCACGGGCAGGGCAAGTGGAAAGTAGATGGCTACACCAAATACATAATATTTTTCTTTTCTCTTTGAAGGGAAGTTTTCTCCATTGGCAGGGAGAGGGGGAATAGTCCCATGTAGAAAGAACCTCAAAAGAGCTCTTTCTTCTTAGAAGGGTCTGCCCTCAAGTGAAACCATGTCTCCAGAGTCTAACTGGGGGTTTCCCAAAGACTAAGCCACAGAGCTGAGGGAAATCACTCCAGTGCCACCTCCTCCCTGTCTCACCGGCGAGGACCTCAGTCTAACCCCGAGCCAGAGGCGCAGAAAACCTCACCCTAACTCCCACTTACCTCACTTCCTTTACCAGGACACAGTATCTGGATTTCAACACAACCCAACAAGGCATACTGCAGGTAAAAACCATGACAGCAAGCACGAGAATCACACTTCCTGTGGCAGAAGTGATGGGGAGAGCAGGCTGGACTTTAAAGTCTCTTCGATGTATGATACTGGGTCTAAGGGAAAAGTGCACAAGAGGAAGACGAGATGGTAAATGTGGGCAGAGATGTGAAACTCTAAGGCTGTAATATGATTCCAGACAACAACACCATTACAGAAATCAAGAGTGCTTATGCTGGCCTTTTGAAGAGGCTCAAAACAAACCAGAGGAAAGAATCATTAACAGTAAAGAATGTCCAGTAGAAACTTCCAAAAGAGAAACACAGAGACAAAAATGACAAAGACAGCACAGAAAATCCAAGATTGGTAGTTCATTACAAAATGTGTAACACACATGTAACAGGAATGACAGAGCATTGTCCAAAATTAATGGAGTTACCAAATCAAGATCCAGGAAATGAAAACATTGGAAGAGGATAAATACCAAAACACACACACAAACAATGAACAAAAAACACCGATGTTGCCTAATCTAGAATATTCAGCTACAGATCATTAGAGACAAAGAAACAGTTCTGGAAATCTGGAGCAGGGGTTGGGAGTGGGTGGGGGAAGGGGGAGAGGGGAGCAGTAGTAACACCTTACTCCAGAGGAAGAAGGATAAGAACATCACACTTCTTTCCAGAAACCATGCCATCAAGAATGATGAAATGTTTATAGTGTTTAAAGGAACATCGAGCTAGAAACCTGTGGCCAGTGAAATGATCCTTCAAAACACACCACAGAGTAAGGAAAGCCGCCAGGAATAATGACGGGCATTATTTCAATGAGGAAGGGGTCACTTCTCCAAAAAGACACAGCAATTTGTAATGTGCATGCATCAACAACAGAGTATCAGAGCACATGAAGCAGAAACGGAAAATATTGCTGGTGGGAACAGATGAATCCATTCCTACAGCTGGAGAATTCAAAACCCTCTTATCAGTCATTGACAGACCCAGAGATACAGAAGTTCCATGAGAACGCAGGTGAACTGACCGGCATCACCCATCCACTGCATCCACTAACATCGGCAGAATACTTCATTCAACAACCAGGTATAGACATTCTTCTCAAGCTCACATGGAACAGTCACCGAGAGAGCCCATATTCCGGGCCATACAACACATATGAACCACCAAAGGAATCAAAACCACAGGAACTATGTTCTCAGACCACAGATGAGTCAAACGAGAGATCGAGAACAGAAAGATAACTGGGAATGACCAAAAATGGAGATTCACCAGCACACTTCTAAAGAAGACATGGGTGGGAGGACAGTTGGGTAGAGGGAAGGGTGAAAGAGGTGAAGGGGAAGAAGAGTTCACTTCTGGCATGAGCACTGAGAAATGTTCAGAATTGCTGAGTCATGTTGTACACCTGAAACTCATATTATACTGTTTGCCAATTATTCTTGAACTTAAAAAAAAAAGAAGAACATATGGATCAAGAAGTCACTTCAATAGAAATTTAAAACTACATCAATCTGGTGATAATCAAAATTGACATATTAGAGGGAAATTTGTAGTACTGAATGGACATAGAAATGTCCAGGGACTAGGGGGGTGGGGTTATGGTCATTGGGGAGGGTATGTGCTATGGTGAGTGCTTTGAAGTGTGTAAACCTGGCGATTCACAGACCTGTACCCCTGGGGATAAAAATACATTATATGTTTATAAAAAAATAAAAAAATGTTCAGTGACTATAAAATTTTCTGCTTATTTATGAATGAAAGTACAGAAGGTATATTAATATACTTACAGCAAGGACGGTTCTCCAGAGGTAAATGAGAAAGGCACAGGTTCCCAAGGAGGCAGTTAAAATGAGAAGCTTCCACAGAACTTCAATCTCATGAGGGCCAAGAAGGAAATGGTCAGGCAAGGAAAGGACAAGCTGAAATACCATTTGAGACAATGAGGAATCTCAAAGACATTTACTGTGTATCTGTCACAAAGAATCAACTGTACAAACCCTCAACCAGCCTCCAGGAGGTAAGCATACCTCTCAACTGTCTCCTCCTAGAGGAGAAGGAACACAGAGGGATTTCCAAGGAGCTGGGGCAAACTTTTGGCAGTGATGAGTGTGTTTATCATCTTACCATGGTGATGGCTTCCTTGTTGCTTACCTATGTCCAATATCAACAAACAGTATTCTTTGAAAAGATGTTGTGATCACATATACATTATAACACACTGAAGCTGTAGGCAAAATCTAATAGACAAATCTTAAGAGATTTTATTTTACCTACAAGCACACTGCAATTTTTTTTCTATAGCTAACAGAACTTGAGAATTTATAAGCCAACATCAAATAGACAAGATAAGTCAAAGTGAACTTAGAATAGGTAAGAAGTCAGTGACTTCTATTGTACATCCATGAAGGACCTGGATAAACTTCTTTGGAACATTTCCAAAACTACACCCAAAATTTATGGAAGAATGAGAGAAATCATGAATATAATGTACTAGAGGTACAAATGAGCATGTTATATGGACAGATGTTTATAGATTAGGACATAAGTGAGAGAGACAGGAGGATGCTTGTTAATACAATATGCGATAATTGTCCAATAAAAATAAATTAGAGTTATTGCTTAGTTTCTGAAAACATTTGTTTTCTTTCAATGTTCACTTTGATTCTGAATCACAGTCCAAGATGTCAGATTTCTGAAGGACATAAGGATTTGCATAATCAGGCAATCATGTATGTTCTAAGGTTATCTGTGACGTTTAGTATCTCCAAAAAGCCAATGGAAGGAATTCATGTTCCTATTTCTTTCTACTGTATTTAAATCATGCAATAGCAACTATAAAATTTAGCTTTCTAAAGAGAGAAAATATTAACGAATATATTTATTTATATGAAAGAGAGAGGCGGAAGGACAGAGGGAGACTGAGCAGCAGACTGACAGCTGAGTAGGGAGCCCAATCAGGGCTCAATCCGAGGACCCTGGGATCATGACCCAAGTCTAAGGCAGACACTTAACTGCCTGAACCACCCAGGTGCCTGTGAATTTTAAGAATACAAAATTCCTGGACATGAACACCAAGGCAAGAAACACATCATTTTACAAAAACTACATTTAGAAGCATTTCAGGAGAAAAGACATTCACAATGCAATTCATACTAATTCCCACCAAGCTTGAATTTTGTGCAAACACACCTCTCTAGAAAGGAGCTCCTGAAATCTGTAACATTTTCCTCTTCAGGCCTCACAGCTGAGGTCAGGAAAATGTGTGCTGGTGGGAAACGTACACTGTCTTTGAATAGCCACTGTCTGAAAGACCAGTAGCTGTCAGCACAGTGGTTGATCATGGGGACCAAATGCACAAAAGACAGAGGCTGTCTGGTCACGAATGTAAAACGTACCCACTTGTGGGCACTCAGTACATCTGGCAGCTGTCTGGATGCTGATACCAGTAGCTGAGTCTTAACTAGATGACAGCCAGCGGGGCCAAAAACACTAGGTTCTCCGACAGTGGCCATGAGCAGGTGGAGGTGGGAAATGCAAGACCAGTTCATTCAAGCAAGAGTTCAGAGATGGGGTAGGGTGAGAAAGGTGAACTGATCCATGAGATGCAGCCTAGGTAGAGGGGAATGATTCCAATCAAGATGACCAAGAAATTCTCTCTTCTGAAGACTCA